>NC_140234.1:55341152-55838652 GCF_949987555.1 Borostomias antarcticus | reverse complement strand
TTCTGTACATAGTCCAGCGTTTTAAGGTGCCAGTGTTAAGTGGCTCTATTAACGTTATGTATTAACGTTAAGTATGTGATCTTTCACAGAGAGCTGCCTCAACCTGGAACTACAGTTTACTCCCTTCCAACTTTACCACACTGAGTGAGTAGCCTACTACACACTACACTAGTCTACTACATACTACACTAGCCTACTACACACTACACTAGCCTACTACACTAGCCTACTACACACTACACTAGCCTGCTACACACCACTAGCCTACTACACACTACACTAGCCTACTACATACTACACTAGTCTACTACACACTACACTAGTCTACTACATACTACACTAGCCTACTACACACTACACTAGCCTACTACACACTACACTAGCCTACTACACACCACTAGTCGACTACACACTACACTAGCCTACTACACACCACTAGTCAACTACACACTACACTAGCCTACTACATACTAAACTAGTTTACTACACACTACTCTAGTCGACTACACACTACACTAGCCTACTACACACTACACTAGCCTACTACACACCACTAGTCGACTACACACTACACTAGCCTACTACATACTGTTCTACACTAGTCTACTACGCACTACTCTAGTCTACTACCCACTACACTAGCCTACTACACGCTACTCTAGTCTACTGCCCCGTTTAGTAGCAGGTAGCCTACTACACTAGTCTACTGCTGTAGTGAGCGTACAGTACTTGAAGACAAAGAGCACTCTTTTGAGTCCATACTATTCACAGCAATATAAACTACTCTATGCTAACCAGACACACTTCCTTGACACAGTCATTTGTGTGGATGTCAGAATGATGTTGATGCACATCAATCAATCAATCAAGTGATTGATTGATTGATGCACATCAATTAATAATGAATAATAATGAATAATAATTGATAATGTTGAATGAATAATAATGTTGAACGCACATCAATGAAACACAGGATGGTGTCGGTTTTGCCGCTTATAGAGATCAAAGTTTGTTACTGTATAGTTGTAGTGTTTATTACTGTGTTATTACATTGTGGTGTTTATTACTGTGTTAAATGGTAAATTTTGCTGGATGTCTAGACACATTTCCACAGAACATGGAGGAATAAAGTTCTCTATTTTATTATGACCATGTCCCAGAGTGCATTGTGGGGATGCGGGCGTTGAGACTGTGTTTCTGCTGAGTGGTCATGACCAGAAGATACATCTCTACAAAGAGGTGAGATGGGATGTACCTGTAACCTGACCTGATTGAATCTTGAAAGCTTTATTGACATACCGTATTGACCCGAATATATGATGACCCTAATTATAAGACAATCCCCCCTTTTTCAAGATTCATTTTTTGAAACATACTTTTAGAAGATCAAATCTTGTCTTTATAAAGGAAATTGTTTTATTAGAAATAATGATGAACTATAGTCTATTTGGTATTTCTAATACAAGTTAGTGGGAGGCCATCTATCTCACAGTGAAAAAACAACCCTATCTGACTCAGGCCTAATGCAGTGACAAAACGAGGATCTTCAAAGTCCCAGTTGACTCTAATGTTAAAACTTGGAAAATACATGGGAGTGAACGAGCTTGTAACTATGGTGCTCTAACGTTAGTTGTGAGCAACGTTGGCTGGCTTCAGTCAGGAGAGGAACAGGCTATTTGGCGCCACCTGCTGGTGTTCATGTATAATAACATGTAAAAGCTTAGAACTCGAATATAAGACGACACCATTTCTTCAGATGTTTTTCGAGAAAAAAAACAGTCATATATTCAGGTCATTACGGTACATAGGCTAACGTGCTGCTGGGAGATGAAATTCACAATCCATTTGGAGCAGCAGTGCAGCTCTGAGCTGACTGATGTAGTGTTGCTGAGGACTGTTCTTGTCTCTCCCAGAATGCCTCTCTTCACCAGTTTGAAGAGCAGCCGGTGGAGAGACTGTTTCCTGAACTGCAGGAGCTGCCCAGCAAGTTAGTCTCTCTCCCGCTGGCTCTGCACAGCATGGTGGTCTTAGTGTGGGAATAGCTATACGCTAGTTCTGTGTGTGTATTCTAGGTGTGTGTGTGTGTGTGTGTGTGTGTGTGTGTGTTGCAGTGTGCTGTGGATGGATGTGCTGAGTATCTCTAGGGGGCGTCGTCTCTGTGCGTTCGGCTGTCAGAACGGTTCTGTGGGTGTGGCTCTGGTGGACCAGACCAAACCTGGTGAGACACACGCATGCATACACACACACACACGCACACGCATGCATACACTCACACACACGCATGCACACACACACGCATGCATACACACACACGCATGCATACACACACACGCATGCATACACACACACGCATGCATACACACACACACACACACACGCACACGCATGCATACACACACACACGCACACGCATGCACACACGCACACGCATGCACACACACACACACACGCACACGCATGCATACACACACACACATACGCACACGCATGCATACACACACACAAACACGCACACGCATGCATACACATGCATGCATACACACACACACACACACACACACATATGCACACACGGTCTTTTAACCCCTCTCTACATACACAGCTGCATTTAACATTGTTATTAAATGATGGACTTTACATTCTGTCTGTCTGTTTGTGTGTGTGTTTTTGTGTGTGCGTGTGTATGTGTGTATTGGTGTGTGTGTATGTGTGTGTGTATTTGTATGTTTGTGTATGTTTGTATGTTTGTGTGTGTGTGTGTGTGTATTTGTGTGTGTGTGTTTATTGGTGTGTGTGTGTGCGTGTGTATTTGTGTGTGTGGTGTGTATGTATGTGTGTGTGTGTGTGTGTATTTGTGTGTGTGTATTTGTATGTTTGTGTGTGTGTATGTGTGTGTGTGTGTGTGTGTGTGTGTGTGTGTGTATCAGAGGTGCTTCAGAGGTGGTGGGTGCAGCATGACAGTCCCATCTCCACGGTGCTGCTCTTCCCCCTGCGTTCCCGCGCCGCGTCTGGCCCGGACCCCCCGGACGGTACGTCAGCTTGACCACAAGGGCGCGCCCTCCTGGGACACGCCAGGCAATCTAACTGACTGACCTCTCCCCCCAGGTGTGGAGGTCGAAGGTTACAGCCTCCTGGTGACCAGTACCATAGAGATGGCGGTGGTGTACAGGTCAGAACCAGCTCCATAGTCCAGATTACCATGAGTCAAACTTCCTTGTTTCATTGTTTACCACACTGAGTGAGTAGCCTACTACACACTACACTAGCCTACTACACACTACTAGTCGACTACACACTACACTAGCCTACTACACACTACAATAGCCTGCTACACACCACTAGTCTACTACACACTACACTAGCCTACTACATACTACACTAGTCTAGGGTACTAGAGTAGTGTGTAGTAGACTCATTGTGAAGTTATGCATTTACTCTCGTCTTCTGTGACTGTGTAATACAGAGTTATCAGTCTTTTATATTGTGTTTATTCAGTAATCAGTTGAGTGAGCATGATACACTTGCTCTGTGGCTAGCTGCTCCGTTGGCTCTTTCACTTGTCTATGCAGTCAGTTGCCGTGTTCAGTCAGTCGCTGTGTTCAGTCAGTTGCTCTGTTCAGCTGTGCTGTGGGTGTTCAGGGTCAGGTCTCAGGGTCAGTGTGGTGTGAGTGTTCAGGGTCAGTGTGGTGTGGGTGTTCAGGTCTCTGGGTCAGTGTGGTGTGAGTGTTCAGGGTCCGGTCTCTGGGTCAGTGTGGTGTGGGTGTTCAGGGTCAGGTCTCTGGGTCAGTGTGGTGTGGGTGTTCAGGTCTCTGGGTCAGTGTGGTGTGGGTGTTCAGGTCTCTGGGTCAGTGTGGTGTGGGTGTTCAGGGTCAGAGTGGTGTGGGTGTTCAGGGTCAGGTCTCTGGGTCAGTGTGGTGTGGTCACTGAGTGTTGGTGTGTGTGTGTGTTCAGGGACGTTCAGGAAGTGGGCGTTGCCTGTCCCGTGAGCCTGGCGGAGAGTGACCAGTGTGACGCTGTGCTCTGCGCGCTGGTCGCTGACCTGGACTTTGACGGACAGCAGGAGGTGCTTCTGGGAACGTATGGTCAGGTGAGAGCAGCATGTGCACACACAACACACACACATACACACACACACCCCACACTCACGCGCACACACACCCACCCTCCTCCCCCCACACACAGACATCACACACACCCCACACTCACGCGCATACGCACACACACACACCCACCCTCCTCCCCGCCCACACACACACGCACCAACACACAGACCCACACTCACACCCCCCTCCACACACACATACACACACACATCACACATACACACACCCACACTCACTCTCACACCCCTGCCCCACACTCTCACACACACACACACACACACACACACACACACACACACACACACACACACACACACACACACACACACACACAGTCAGTAGAGCAATCTCAGGGTCATAGGTTCAAGCCTCACATTGAGCACAGCTAAGCATCGTACCCGGTGCCTCCATCCCTCTATGACTTTCTGCATCTTTGTGCCCCAACAGAAGCTACTGTACATCTGTGAACAGAAACCATTCACATTAAATGTGTGTAGGCACAAGAATCTGGCTGCCATGGTGATTTCTCTAGCATCTATTCCAGGAGGAAGTGACATCATATTCTCCCCTCACAGGAGCTGCTTTGCTACAAATTCCAGCAACCAATGAGAGGGACCGATGGACAGTTCCAACTGCTGTGGAGGCGGAGCTTCAAGAGTCCCTTGCTGTCAATCATCTATCTGGACCTGACAGGGGATGGACTGAAAGAGTTGGCTATTTTAACACTGAAGGGACTGCATATACTACAGGTACATAACCACACATGACATCCTCACACAGGGAACCATTATGGATGTTCCAATTCTTTCTCACATCTTTCTTTTTCCTTTGATGTTTTGAGCCCTTTTTGCTCTGAAAATGTAATTTATTGTTCTTTAAATGTTCTGAGCCGTTGGACAAACATACTCCAGGATCTTGCTTGATCGCCTTGTTGAGAGGGGTCAGGGAAGAATTTTTACAGCTCACTTTTCTGGCCCCTGGGTGATCGTTTTTTTGCTTCCCTCTGGAATATGTAGGGGTGGGTCGTATGCCCACCTCCCTTGTTCTCTGTAAAGCGCATTGTGTTGCCTCTGGGTATGAAATGCGCTATACAAATAAAGCTTTGATTGATTGATTGATTTTTCTCATCTGTTCTGTTTTCCCCTCTTGTCAAACAGCATAGTCTGACCAACACAGCTAATTTAGTTCTCCAGCGACTGGATCAACGCCTTTCCATGCTGACGACTGGCTCGAAGGCCCAGCCAATCAAGGGCCAGGATACTGAAGAGAGAGACTCTCCAGCCAATGAGGAGCAGGGTGCCACAGAGCCAACATCCAATTAGGAGCCACCTCCTCAAATTCGATCCATCGTTGTTACCTGTGGTCACCCCTGTGCCAAAGCCAAAGCTTCACTGACATATTTGATCTTAAGAAAGTGTATCTTTATTGGACGGTTTATTTATTGATGTAGTCGGAGTCATGATGTCGTATGCATATACAGAAGACTGTAACCTTTAGTAAAGTCTTAACTAGAAGAGCTTCTGAATAAAAATGTGTGCTTGCTGAGAGAATGATCCATGATCCATACTATTTACTATACTTACTGTTACATGTATATACATACTATGTAGTAGTAAAGTAAGTAGCCTAGTGGCCCATAGGGTAGGAGCCTATCTCTGATTCCTTAGCGTGAGGCCACTTGATGTACAAGTTGTACAGGGCGGCTGTAGCTCAGCTGTAGCTCAGTTGGTAGAGCGGGTCGTTCAGTGATCGAAGGGTCAGTGGTTCGAATCCCAGCTCCAACTGTCCACATGTCGAAGTGAGCCAGACACCTAACCCCAAATTGCTCCCAATGAGCAGGTTAGCAACTTGCATGGCAGCTACAGCTGTGTGAATGTGTGTGAGAATGTGTGTGTGAATGAGAGGCCATTGTAAAGTGCTTTGAGTGCCGCTAAGGTGGAAAAGCTATACAAGTGCAGTCCATTTACCATTTACATGTATATACATACTATGTAGTAGTAAAGTAAGTAGCCTAGGGCCCATAGGGTAGGAGCCTATCTCTGATTCCTTAGCGTGAGGCAACTTGATGTACAAGTCCACCCCCTGGACAAGACTCTAGTATGTCTCAGGGACTCACCCCCAATCTCTTGATACTGAGTGCCAAGCAGGGAGGCATTGGGCGCCATTTTCTAGTCTTTGGTGTGACTCGGCCGACATGCACAACTTTTATTTGTAGAGTTGTATTTGCTCATAAAATAATTGATTCTTGGTTTATATGTAACCATAGTCAGGGAGAATCCAGTCTTTATACGAAGTGCAGTGTGATCAAATAGTAGTTTGATAGAGTGTGTGTCGGCTACTTCATACTTCAGCTAGGATGTGATGTGCCCTGATCATTTCACTCCATGTGATATATCTTTCTCCACTGTATCCTCTGGAGTCATTTTGGAATACGACATGATTTGTCAACCATTCCTCCTACTAGAGCTGGGTGTCGAATTTCAAGGA
Source organism: Borostomias antarcticus (assembly GCF_949987555.1). Classification (NCBI taxonomy): domain Eukaryota; kingdom Metazoa; phylum Chordata; class Actinopteri; order Stomiiformes; family Stomiidae; genus Borostomias; species Borostomias antarcticus. The sequence goes on along the minus strand of NC_140234.1, from coordinate 55,832,062 downwards.
TCGATTCGATTCCGATTCACAAGGTTCAGAATCGATTATCACGATTCAATTTGATTCGATTGAATATCGATTCGGTTAGTGTTACTAAAACCTTTTTATTTTTATTTTTTTGCTGTAACCTTAATTACATGACTGCCAAGTTATGCAACACATCAATACTAGGGCTGGGTATCGATACTGATTTCCAAAAATGAATGAATGAGTGAATCATTGAATGAATGAATGAACTATTCATTCCTTCATTTATTCATTCATTCATTAAATAAAAGATCGATTTTGGGATTCATGAATCGATGAATCGATTTTTTAAACCCAGCCCTACCTCCTACCAGTAGACCCTCCATACTGGTGGCTGCAGATATAATGGGCTTAGCAGCTGTGGAGGAAAAGAAGCTAGCTGGAGTTTGTGGCATTATGCTCTGGTTGGAACAAAGCAGCATAGCCTAGCACACAGGCTAGCACTGCAGTTGATACAGTTATGCTAGCTACTGGATTTATCATAAGTATCCCTGTACAGACCTACTTTTTAATCGTAATGCCCTTATTAATGTTTCTGATGTGTAATGTAATGTGCTATATGTTATTGTAGCCAACCTATTGGTGCATATTGCTGCATACAAAGATAGACCTTGTTACATTTTGGTGTCAGTTTCAAATGTTTGTAAAGACACGTGGCTGTACTGTAGGCTACATCACCCTTTTTGGCAGAGCTGACCTTTTCGATCGATATCTTTTATTCATCCTCTTGAGGTCGAGGTTTGAACAGGGAGGTGTGGGGAGACCCCTAGTGGATGTTGGGGGAATAGACATGTTTTGTACTTTGTGAGTGGCTGTAAGCCAGCGCACCATAGATAGCATTTCTCGAGTTGTCACTCCCTCCCTCCCTCTGTCCCGTTGTTGACCTGCATTTCTATGTTGCCACCACAAGAGGCAGTGGTCCCAGCACACCAAAATAAATACACTATGACTTTGCACACTTACAAGTTCCTCAGTAGGGTTGTGGATAAAGTGTCTGACTACCATGTGGAAGGTCAGGGGTTCGAGACCCTGGTGGGGAAGATTTTGTGAAACAATACCAACACCCTCTGCTAGCCTGTGGGTCTGTTTCTACGTTTACTTTCGGCCTTTTCCATCCCCTCCCTCCCTCCTTTCACTGTCCTTTCCCCTTTTTGTGTGTGTGTCATTTCAATTCACAGCTATTTCAGTGGCATGACTAGCTTCCGTCCTACCAGTCCTGAACAGAAACAAGCCAGCCACGCACATAAGCCAGGCTTGACCTGGCCTGGTTCTTGGCGTGCAATATTCTTCAAACTTTGCGAGCACTGCTGCATACTTTTGTTCATCGCCCTCTGGAAACTGAAACGTGTTGAAAACGTCCCTCGTAGCTCTTCCCGCCACTGTGAGAAGCAATGCTATCTTTCAGCGTCTGGCCTCCTCCATACCTATTGCCAACACAGCATACAGCTCAAAACTTTGCTTAAAAGCTCTCCAGTTCTCGTGGACATTTCCACTTAACTTCTGCTCGTCTGGCTGTCGAATGCTCTTCATACTTACAGGCTAATTTGGTATGCCTACCAGGTTTCATTTAGCACACACCTGATCGCCATTTCCAAAACTAAACTTTATTCACACGTCTCTCTATACATAGCCTGCAGACAAGACAGTAGGCTGATAGAGCCCCCTACAGGCCATTATCGGTACATACAGCACACTCATTATGAAGTTCATTATAGCCGATGTGTTTTGTTTGAGAAGAATAAACCTAGGCCCATATCTCCTTGTGCAGAAGTAGTATCTCCTATTTTGGCACCAAATGGGCAAAAAATGAGTGAATTGACTGAAGGTGGATGCTGAGGCATGTGACGTCAGCCCCCGTTCCCACAGCACGGCCGGAGATGCCCCGGTGCCCGGTCTGCCGGTCTGCCTCGTCTCTCACCGGTCAGTGGCAGTGTGGTCCACTCTAGAGCTCTGAAACATTTCCCCCATTTAGGACTACAAAGCCAACAATAACAGCAGCCGCACTTATCCGACACCGACCTGGCGATCGAGGAATCAAGCGGAACATCCCGGAAGACGATAAAAAAAAGACGTGAAGATAATTTTTTTAATTAATGTATTTGGTCCCCTGCGCATATTTTTAAATAATGTTTACCTTCTGAATAGTTTGATCGTGTCACCACACGCACTCACTGCATTATTTCAATACCCCTCTGGGTTTGCGCACGAATAGCCTACCTCGCATGAACAATTAGCATCTAGCTCAACACAATGCGTGTGAAGTGACAGGAGCGCCTTAATGAAGCGCATTTCACTCAGTGGATTTTTATATTTAGCTTAGTGACTGTGACGCTCCGCGAGCAGCAGGCGAGTCGAGAACAAGCCGGACCGAATGCTGGTTGTTTCGCGTCATCTGGCTGCTGGTGGAGAGAGAAAAGGTAAAGACATTTCAGGACAAAAAGGGGAAAACTTGACCATTTCAAGAGAACTCATTTTCGGTGTGATGGTGTGAGACGGCGCTGTGGAATAAGACATTTATTAGGCTATTAACTGGTCTGAAAATGATGATGGCCGGTGAAGCAGTGGAAGAAAACGGGATATTCTCCAATTCTCACCATCATAGCGAAGAGCCGCACATGGAGTCGGATCTCCCCGACTCTCGCAAGCGGCCGCTGGAAACTCCTGTGGAGGAGGCCTGCTGTACCAAGCGCACGAACACCGGAGGTAAGAGATAGCAGCACTTTGCTCACCCGCACCTTATCACCCGAGTGACTCTCATGCGCAAAAGTCAAACAGTGTGTCATGTTTCACAGCCCAGTTAGCCTAGCTTGCTATCATCAGCCCATTGGATATTTGTAGCCTACACATTTTGCAGTAGGATATATATATAGGCTATATATATATATACTAAATATTTTCTAAATGATATGGCTTGTCACAACATATTTATTGAAAGTAACATCTAGTTGGGCACCCCAGACACAGTGAAAGGTCTAGGCTAGTAGATGACCAGACCAAACACCCAGGTCTCTGAGGGCACTATCATGTTCAGAATAGAGTTTCAAATCTCCTGGATAACTTATGGATAGCTGAAGCATGTCCTATATCAGTGAGTCTACATGATAAATAACAAATCTGGCACAAAATCTAAGTGTAAAAGAAAACAAGTGAGTAAAGTGGTGGCGTCCTAGTTGGCTCCAGACAGATATGAACCCAGGAACCTTTCATCCGCACATCTGGACTGTATGCATGACGTTTTGCGTCGAGGGCGGAAAAAACGGATATAGAGTTGAGAAGCTGCACACGCCTGTGCATGCGGGTGCTCATGGGAAGACAAACGACTGAAATGCTTCCTTGCTGTTCAATGAATGAACCGGTCCTCCCTGTTTTACTGATTACTACACCCTCACCTCATATTGTGTCTGTTGACATTCCTCAAACTACAACTTTAGAACTGCAGTCGTCTGTGTTTGAGTCACTTTCTGAAAGCTGACGTGATCCGGACATAACAGCTCTGGCTTGGCAACCAGATGTTATTATTTCACCTCATGTCTAAATGTGATAAACTGTGAAAAACAGCACATACATTGTTAGCCTACTTTTTCCACATGGAATCTCAAATATTCCTCCAATGACATGAATCACAAACTTTTGATTTAATGTGACACATATTAGGCATAAACATATAGTGGTGACCAGGCATAAAGGCTAAACAGTCTATCTTTTTATTTGTCAAAGGGGGGAATTAATTGCCCCTGTAGTGTGTTCTACTGTCCACACACCTTTCATGTTTAGTCTAGACCATTGTCTGACCACCATCTATGGTGATAGCAGAGCCGGGATAAACCTAATATGTCAGTATCTATGGTAATAGCAGGACAGAGGAGAATAGCTTCCTTCCTAGCATCTGTATCAGCTGGATCTGTCTGCCTTTGAGTCATTTACACCTGAGTAAGAAAGATGCTACAGGCTAACAATGTGATGGCTACAAGTGAAGTTCCCTAGGTGATGTGTCCACAGTGATATAGTATATCAGTGCTTACGATGTCTGAGTGATATAATATGGAGCAGGGTGCACATCATCACACAGTCTGTAACACCCTCACAAATCTCTCTATATCGAGCTCATCTTGTTTTAGCCACGTTTGATCGCTTCATACCTTTGTCAGTTTGTCTGACATATGCGTTATTCACACCACAACACATTTATAAATCATCATCGTCCCTGGTTGTAGAAGTACAAGGGCCCGATCCACTTCTAACTATTGTCATGATTATTTATTTATAGGCTCCCTCTTGACAATGTTTGATATTGATATATTGGCCCGGTTGATCGTTAACATGACAGTCTGTTGCCATAACAGTGAAGAGTCAACGCCTGGTCACGTAGCCTACTGCTCTTTATAAACAGCTCCTCTCTCTCTCTCTCTCTCTCTCTCTCTCTCTCTCCCTCTCTCTCTCCCTCTCTCTCTCTCTCTCTCTCCCTCTCTCTCCCTCTCTCTCTCTCTCTCTCTCTCTCTCTCTCTCAGAAACGAACATCTCAGTCATGACTCTGAAACGGGGAAGCCATCGCTCAGGCTAATTCCGCCGTTTATTGCGCCCCCGTTCCCAGACCCTATTGTTGGGCCGTCGGTCTGAAGGATTAGCCATGACATGCTAATGTTGCTAATGGAAAGATTGGCTGCTGGTGGAGGTTTTTTTTTGTGTGTGAGAAGGACACAGGTGCCCTTGCAGGGCGATCTGACGTGAGAGGACTGTGAATTTGTCAGGTGGCTGGGAAGAGGAGTGAGGGAGGGAGGGAGGGAGAGAGAGAGAGAGATGGAGAGAAAGGGAGAGAGACAGAGAGAGAGAGAGAGAGATAGAGAAGGAGAGAGTGAGGAGCTAGCAGGGAGGCGATGCTTATGTACACAAGTGGGTCTTGCGACACAGTGAATGTGGTTGGTTTATTGGTGGAATTTACTGGAAGAGAGACCACCAGATGCTTCAACACCACGGTCGCTCTGCGACTTAAATACATCGGAAATCAATCAAGAAAATGAAAGCCTTGTCCTGAAAATGGGATGTGAAGTTCCCTGCAAATTACTATTGAGTAGCGCCACTAGCCCTAGCCTCTATACACACATGCACACACACGCATGCGGACGCACACACACTCGCCGACACACACACACACACACACACACACACGTAGGATAGTGCTTCCTCTATAAGAAGATTTATAGGCGTAGTGATTGGTTTCGTCACCCCCCCTCCACCATTCTGCGGCACTGCCATTTGCAGTGGTTGATGACCCCCCCCCTCTTCCTCTCCTCTCCAACATGGCCGTATAGGAGAGAGAGGAGAGAGAGTAGGGGGGGGGTGGGGGGTAGATGAAGAGGGGGGGTCGGTATACAGCCGGCTCACCCCTCCTCCTCCGCCTCCTCCATCATCCAGTCACAGGGTCCCCACACACACCTCTCTCCCACCGTAGCTCAAGGTCACCCCGCGCATTTCCAACCGGCCTCAACGGCGCCCGCTCCGCCTTTTGTCATTTGCTACTAAATAGGAAGTGAATGGGTCGCTATTCTTTATAGTGCTGCGTCAAAAGAGGCGGAGTGGGGGAGAAAATTCAATTTTTTTGGGGGGGGGGGGCGAGCGTTGGGGTGTGGGGGTACGACGCGTCGGGTGGGGGGGGGTGTGTGGTGGGGGGGGAGGCTGCTGATTGGCCGGCGGAGGTGTCAGTCGGCGACGCTGCCGCAGACGGACGGGCCACTCGATGAATATGGATGAGAGGAGAGAGAGGAGGTTGATGCGGCAGGGGAGACCCCCTCCCCTTCAAACCGGCGCAGGCTTGAACAATGCGTGGCGTCTTTCTCTGAAACACCCAGAGCTGCATTAGCATTTTCTCAGACAATTGAGGCTCTGGCCAGCTTCAGCAGGCATGGCCGCGACACTACTGCGCTGAAAACCTCGCTTCTCCTCCCGCTGATGAATTAGACCTCAGCGGAAAAAAGGTTGACTGGTCGCATTCCTCAACGCCACCATTGCACCTATGCCTAGCCCGACGTTAAGGTGCGCTTTCGAGACCGTGGCCCGGCGTTGATGGAGATCTAACGGAGGATTTGAACCAGCAGATCTCAGAATGGGTAAGAGCCGAAACTCTTCTTTCTTTTTTTTTTTTAAGTCTGACTTGTTGATTGATCTGTCGTGCTGGAACTCTGCCGCTGTGTTGCGTTTCGCCCCTAAATCGCCACGGGTTCATAATCGTCCGTTTTGTTCCGTCGTCCTTCCTGCCTGTCAGTGGCAGGTTGGTCTATTGAAATGCAGAGTGGGTATTGGGAGGCTTGTGAGGGGGAGGGGGGACGGTCACAAGGCATTTCCTCCTGACCCACCCCCCTTGAGTGACTTCACTAAACACGTTTGGCTCGGTGACCGTGTCCCTCGGTCGAGCCGTCCCTCCGGCGCGGGACAGGGGGGGGGTTTGGACGGACGTGTCCCCCCCCGCTGGCAGGCTCATGTCCCCAGCGTGCCCACAGTCTCCCAGTCCCCCTGGCTGGTTGCAGCAACAGATTGTCATGTTTACCCTACCACATGACGCCAAACCTGCTACTGTGACTCCCGACACTGGGAGAGAATCCATTATTGACTAATGACAGTGAACGCACGCTCCGAGGGTAGCGGAGGGGGTCTCGGCGCGTTGCTCGGGCTGCTGGCTGTGGGTCCGGTTGAAGAGATGCAGGCGGTGGTTACGTACGCCTGCCAACAAGTCTTATAGAGGACATTTCCACTCTTTCAATTTCTATTGTTCACGTCGGCCTGTTCGAGCAGCCTTGGTCATACCTGTCCTCTGATTCGTCAAACGCACCGTGAATACAATCAGTGTCTCAATCGTGGGTTTTTTACCAAGGTCACTTACTGTCATTCGCAATATTGTCATTCTTGAATAGGAGAGGGTGACTGTTATCAGTATAAAAATGGCACAGAAATGGGGCTCGTATGAAGGAATAGGGTTATTGTCAGGGTCTGACGCCATCAGAACGGGTTCTGTCTGATTTCCAGGGGCAAAACTGATGTAATTGAAAAAGCTTCGTCATTGATTGGTACGACTAACAAGAGACACATTGACGGTGTTTTGAAGTTGACAGACGTTTTCCTATGAAGATGAGGGATGTTTTTCCTCGTGTTGCGTTCGGGGTTTCGTCGCTCGGCGTGAAAAGACCACAGACGATTTCATTTAAACGCAGCATCCGTCACGATGTGTGTCCCCCAACCCGGGTCCGTTCTCCGAACCGAGGAACCCGAGCGATTTGAGAAAGAACCGCCGCATCGTGGTAACGGGTCAGAACCATAGATGGTCTTTTCACGCCAAGCGACCAAGCGCCAAACGGAACACGAGGGGCTTCTGATGGTGTTCTGGGCAGGAGTGACATGTGGCCCGCCTGCGATATCCCAGCATGCCACAGTGCCATGTTCATTATGATGGCGATCTAATGAGCGCGACAGAAGGTCAGTCAGGCTTGGCCCCCGGCAGCAGAGCGATCTAAGCGTTGCAGACCTCATCCATCCTCCCCGCCTCCCAACCCACCCACCACATCATCCCCTCACCACATCATCCCCTCACCCTTCTGCATGAGGCTACAGAAACAACGACACACTCACAGACCCTATGGCGTTCGAACCCGCTACCAGAAACCTTTTTGGTGTTCGTCTTTGCGGTGGCGTGTGTGTGTGCGTAGTAAAGGTTTTATCATTTTGATATGAATCAATAGGTCCTTTAGCGTTCATGCTCAGAGTGAGTGACGTCACCCTTTATGCTATTGGGGCTAGAGAGCTCCCTGAGTGACATCATTCTATGGGAACACGGATGGGGAAAAAAACGATGTTTAACGCCTGTGACTATTTTCAAGTACCCAACTCAAATAAATGCCATCTGTTAAAATGTTTAACCGTTATCTCATCATGGATTTTCTGGGTTTTGGTGTTGGATTAGTAATGCGTTGGGTAGTACACTGCAGTGTTGAGTGCATTTTCCATAATTAGTTCTGTGTCCAACCCCACTGTGGGCTTGGTTGGTTGTGTCTGGATTAGCACCGGTGTCACTCTGTCGGGCCGCGTTTCGGACCCTGGTCACTGCGGAGGTGACGAAGTCTTGATTAACCGGCCGCACGTGTGAGCGAGGAGATCTCCGTCGACCGACAGGGTTCAGGAAAACAGACCTTCAGGCCTCTTCTGAGACGAAGAGCTGTCAGTCGCGGACGGTTCACAAGCCACTGCGAACTAAGCCACTGAAAAGCCCTTCTGAAATGGAGGAGACTGGGAGTCTTGGCAGTTCCACGCCGCACAAATCAGAGGGATTTGCGTCCCATATGCTCTAATCACATCCCTTCATTAGACTGGATCACACTGTGGGATGTTGTGTACCTCAAGCATATTACAGGTTTACGTGTCCTACATAGTTATCTGTGAGTAACGCTGGCTTCTACGTCATGCAGTCTACACATAAATTTGTTTTTTTAGATCTCTCAGATAAACGGCTGCTTCTTAATGCAGGGCCTGGCTTGATTTAAACCTTAAATTCGATATTCAGTCAGAGGATTCTGAAAAGGATACAGTTAAAATTAGACCTCTGCAAACTAGAAAGGAGGTCATCGTTTACTCTACAGGAAATCTGGGACAGAACACAAAACGTGTCACCAAACTCGGATAAAATCCGGGGCCGTGTAGGACACGAGAATCACACTCGAAATGACCCCCCCCCTCTTCTAGACACTTGACCTCAACCAAAGGGGTTTGGTCGAGAAGACATGTAACACGCTTGTGAACGTTCCGTGACATTCCGTTTATGAATCATTCGACCCGGTTGAAGGAATGCGTAGAGGGTGTCGTGGTTTGCGGACGTGTTGGCCTGTTGTGCTTCTAAATGGGTGTATATGATGTGTAGGTCTTCCAGACAAGCTGACCCTCTGTCTCTCTCCCCCCCCCAGAGGAGGGCGAGTACTTTCTGAAGGTGCTGATCCCAAGCTATGCAGCCGGATCTATAATTGGCAAGGGCGGACAGACCATTGTACAGCTGCAAAAAGAGACCGGAGCCACCATCAAGCTGTCCAAATCCAAAGACTTCTACCCAGGTAAGAGCGCTCTGCTCGGCCGCTCACCGTCCACACAGGTACGCTACAGGAGGAGTCCACCTGACCCTCACTGTACTCTATGGTCATTCACCTTCTCATATACAGTACCAACACTAGCTAGAGTGTGTGTGTGTGTGTGTGTGTGTGTGTGTGAAAGAGAGAGAGGGGAATAAACAGAACCCCATCTTTTTTACCGCAAAATGGAATGCCCCAACTTGGGAGCCCAACCAGTTCCATCTTGAATCTCCTACAAGAACAGTAGAACAGTAGAACAGTAGACTCATGCAGATGCTTCAGCTAGTATTGACTCAGTGTCCGCATTTAAAGCTATGAGCAATTTTTCTTTTAATTTGGCGGCACTCTTTGCAGGGAGCCCATCCAATTTCTGTGCCTGTGTTCCCCTGAAGAGCAATCATTCTTCATTCTAGTACAATGCGAGAACTGTATTTAATCAATTTCCTCCTTTAGCTGTCTGGCTGCCATTTTACTCAAAGACGGAGAGCAACACTGTCTCATGTAATGTAAAAAACAAAAAGCAAAGTCTTCCAGTAGCTCCAGACGCTCGGGTCTTCTAGTACATATATAGTACGTATAGTATAGTACCGTGTTCGTTGATGAAGCTTGTGTCTTTCCAACGACCACTTCCCGATGGAGGTCACGGCTCTGCCTTTGTTGGCCTGCCGCTGAGATGAAGCGTCTTGTCCTGGATAACAGAAGCACCTGCGAGAGAGGATTCTGGGTGTTCGTCCTTCAAGCCTCAGAGGGAATCTGGACCGGCGGGAACGTACCAGGTGTCGCGCCGCTCGCCGCTGATTAGGTCCAGATGTCTCCTGTGATAACTCATCAGAACTAAATAATCCTGCTTTTGCTGTTCTTCTCAAAACTGGTTCCAGCCCATCATCGGTAGAGAGGAGATCGGTGACACCCTAAATTAAAGACATGGCTCTCAGAAGCGCATGCATTAATACACGGTCTTTACATACTTGCAAATAAGCCTCGTAGTAAATTCTCGGCCTCAAGCAACAAATTATATCAACTATTAAAGAGGGAAGATAGCTCTCAGACTCAATTTGGCCTTTGAATGGCAATCTGGATCATCTCAGTGAAAGGGAGTCTGTCCCCAGAAAGCTTTTTCTGATATAGGATTTTTTATGTTGAAATAAAGCTTTTATAAGGCCCGTATTAAACTATGCCACACTGAGAGACAGCCTGTTGTTCTTAATGGGAATGAGGTGTGATGTATTGCACCGTGACTGAACCTTGGCAGAAAACGACTGAATTTTGGCCACGAAATAGAACTACAATCAACGTTTTTTGGAGGGAGTATCCATTAGATATCTCTTCTGTTCTTCTCCGTCCAAAAACATATCCCCTGGCGTATCCAAGGTTAAATCAACAAATATGATGCGATACCGTTGAAGCTTGGTACATTGTTGTAGCGTTTGTTTTGTCCTAGTAGGGAGAATGTGTGGTCGTCCTCCGTTTGGGTCAGAGATGTGTTGATAGGCCAGCACCTGCTCGGCCCGTCCGACCGCCATTATCCCGATGAGTGAGGAGAGGAGTGGAGGGACAGGGTACTGGCAACGATGTGATTGGGTGGCGCTATGGCCCACCGAAGTAAAATTAAACCACTACGCCGTGCAGTGGGCTAGAACTCTGTGTCCGGGGGGGATCAGAAGCACACGTATACGCTATGCTATCCCCCACGAACACCCAGGACCACTCATCAAGCATTTGCACCTGTGAGCCAAGTTAGCACCTGTTATTTTCAGTGAGGAGTCGAATAGAATAAAACTAATTGGGAGCAGTCTTATCTGTTCCACCATGTTCCGTATTTTAATCCTATATGGGGTTTTGTTTTTCATTGATGATACGTAATCCTTTCTGAAAATAACTGGCTGTGTGTGTGTGTGTGTGTGTGTGTGTGTGTGTGTGTGTGTGTGTGTGTGTGTGTGTGTGTGCAACCCTGAGTGGATTAGAATGTTCCGGAGGGTTGAAGTGGTTTTATGCTGTTCTTTAGACCAGAGACCTGTGTTTTATACCAGAGACCTGTTCTTTAAACCAGAGACCTGTTCTTATACCAGAGACCTGTTCTTTAAACCAGAGACCTGTTCTTATACCAGAGACCTGTTCTTAAGACCAGAGACCTGTTCTTATACCAGAGACCTGTTCTTTATAGACCTGTTCTTATACCAGAGACCTGTTCTTATACCAGAGACCTGGTCTTATACCAGAGACCTGTTCTTATACCAGAGACCTGTTCTTAAGACCAGAGACCTGTTCTTTATAGACCTGTTCTTATACCAGAGACCTGTTCTTATACCAGAGACCTGTTCTTATACCAGAGACCTGGTCTTATACCAGAGACCTGTTCTTTAGACCAGAGACCTGTTCTTATACCAGATACCTGTTCTTTAGATCAGAGACCTGTTCTTATACCAGAGACCTGTTCTTTATACCAGAGACCTGTTATTATACCAGAGACCTGTTCTTATACCAGAGACCTGTTCTTATACCAGAGACCTGTTCTTATACCAGAGACCTGTTCTTTATACCAGAGACCTGTTCTTATACCAGAGACCTGTTCTTTATACAAGACACTTGTTCTTTGTACCAGAGACCTGTTTTTATACCAGATACCTGTTCTTTATACAAGACACTTGTTCTTTATACCAGAGACCTGTTTTTATACCAGAGACCTGTTTTTATACCAGAGACATGTCCAGTCTGTCCACAGTCCTTAGTCCTCAGCTCCCTGCTGCGGTCGGCACTCACCCCTCTCTCCACCGCCCACAGAACAATGACACTGTAGGAGAGCAGCACTCAGACCCCCCCCCCACACACACACACACACACACACACATCTGCTCAGCAATCCCGGAGGACCCCCCCTCCTGTTCAGCCGTCCGTCAGGGTGAGGCGCGGGGCCACGGAGGGCCGGGGCCGGGAGGTAGCGGAGGGTGCGGATGATGCATGATTGTGTGTGAGAGCATGGGGGGGGGGGGGTCGCCCAGAAATAGCCTGTTTCAATCTCTCTCTCTCTCTCTCTCTCTCTCTCTCTCTCTCTGGGACATGACCCCGCCCAGGCTGGGCTCAAAACCGCTCTCACGCCACGTTTCTGGTCTCTCTATCTCTCTCTCTCCGTGTCTCTCCGTGTTCCCGTAGTGCCTGTTCCTGATAGTTGGGATACTTTTCGGCCAGATTACATGAGCTGTCCCTCCAGACATCTGTTTGCATGTTTGCCTAGCAACGCACAGGCCCCACCCCCTCCTCGTCATTTGATCAGATCCTTACTAATACCTCGCATGGCTAGCAACCCCCAACTCCCCATACTGTACACACACGCACGCACACACACACGCGCGCACACACACACACAAGAGTTCCCAGCAGCTGCAGATAAAGTTTTGAACTCCAGAACCCAAACTGCAGACTCCTTGCTTCAAGCATGCATATAGAGTTACTCCCTGCTCTGGGTTGACAGATAAAATAGTTATGATGTCATAGAAGTATGGGCCTAATGTTTTCTCTTAGCTGAAAAGCACAATGTGTGACCTCACCCTCACAGTTTGGGAGAGGTGACTCCATCGAAAAGAACTGGGTTAACAAAGTTAAGCAATGAAATGAAATGTTTTGAAGAGATACATTGTAGTATCCATAGACGCAGATAGCGAACTGTAGCTGTTAGCACTTTAGAGCCCTAATATAGTTAAAGAAGTGCAGTCTAAGGCTTTGGACCGATGCCACTGGACTCCAGAACCAAGGTCCTTCTTCATTCTGCCCAGGGAGAGGGCGCTGTGTGCCAGAACACGGCAAGATTAAAGACACTGGTACTCTCACTTTATTACCCATATATCAGGTGCTACATTCTAGATGCTGTCTAGTACTTCTAGCTCGTTCTAGATGCTGTCTAGTACTTCTAGCTCGTTCTAGATGCTGTCTAGTACTTCTAGCTCGTTCTAGATGCTGTCTAGTACTTCTAGCTCGTTCTAGATGCTGTCTAGTACTCCTAGCTCGTTCTAGATGCTGTCTAGTACTACTAGCTCGTTCTAGATGCTGTCTAGTACTTCTAGCTCGTTCTAGATGCTGTCTAGTACTCCTAGCTCGTTCTAGATGCTGTCTAGTACTTCTAGCTCGTTCTAGATGCTGTCTAGTACTCCTAGCTCGTTCTAGATGCTGTCTAGTACATCCTAGGTCATGAAGAACTTCAGTCCCACCGAGATCGTCCGGGAGCGACCTTTTGGAGTTCTTCAGAGCCTCGATCCTCAATGCATTGCAGCACTCTGAGGCACAAGCAGGCCTACATAACCCAGAATGCAACACTTGGACCCGGGGACAACCATATATCTATACTACATAACAGAATCTCTCTTCTTGCAATTCCTATGAGACGGTGGACTTCATTCATGTCCATTTCAAGTAGTTGGACATGAAATGCGTTGCGACACACGCGGTGGTATGTCATACGAAGGCTAGCCGATTCTGATTTAGTTGGGAATAATCACGTATATTTCTGTCGCCCAATAGGAGCTTGGGTAAAGGAAGTGGCCAAAGGTCAGCGTTTGGAGAAACTCAACGCCACTTTGAGCACACCTTGGAGTGTTTCCAGAAGTGGGCCTCTGTGTTTTGATAACTCTGATAGACAATTCCTGAAAATTGACAGGTGCTTGTAGGGTAGATGTGTGTCAGCCAATCCTGTAAGAGGAGCTGGAGTCGCATTAGTGGAGGGAAGAACACAAACAGTGTTTGGCCGGAGTGGAACGGTGTTACCCAGAAACCATCAGGCCAGTCTTCACCAGCTGGCCTGTGATACGAGACTAATCTATCTCCCTAGAGTTGGGCTGTGAGTAGGAAAGTTCTGCCCTTTCCATGGGAAAACTGTGCATGTAATACTGTTGTTACGTAAGCTTGTCTCTTTAAAAGTAGTACGTTTTTATACTGAGGTGTGGGTTTGTGTTTTAAAATGTAATAACATTGTCAGATTCTTGGTTTTAATTGAAAGGATAATATGCCAGGGAAATGCAGAATATGTGTGTGTGTGAGAGAGAGGGGGGGGGGGGAGCGAGGGAGGGTTAGAAAAGGAAAGAGAGAAAGAGAGAGAGAGAGAGGGGGGTTAGAAAAGGAGAGAGAAAGAGAGAGAGAGAGGGGGGGGGTTTAGAAAAGAAAGGAGAGAGAAAGAGAGAGAGTCAAAGGGAAGCGTGTAGACTGTAGAAAGGACGCGCTGTTGCATCACCTGTTTCCACGGCGCGACTCCTTCACCATGGCAACGGAATTCCGGTAGGGCCCAGAAGGGGGGAGGGGGGGGTCTAGAAGAGGGGGGGGGGGGTAGGAGGGGGGGTGGAGTTCTAAGAAGGAGGTAGCAGCGTGCAGATAGGCGTCTAGTATTCCGGGCTTCTAAAAGAGTTACATCATTTAAGAGGAATCCTTTGTCCCCTGGGGGATTGTTACTTGAGCTGCGTGCCCTTCTCTCCCCACGGCGCCGGGGGCGGTGGGGGGGGGCGCGTTAGCTGTGCGCCTCACGTGTAAAAAATAAAATAAAAAAACTTGAGGAATTTATTTTATGTAATGTTCATATCGGTGTTGTCTGATGACAGTAAAGCTGTCCAAGTGATACATTCACTTTCATAAACGTGTCCAGGCAGATGAGGGTTCTTTGTGGTGAGACCATCTCCCCCTCTCCTCTGCCCCCCCCCCACACAGGAACCACAGAACGCGTGTGTCTGATACAGGGTACCGGCGAGGCGCTGAATGGCGTACACAACTTCATCGCGGAGAAAGTCCGCGAGATGCCCCAGAGCGCCCAGAAGTCAGAGCCGGTCAGCATACTGCAACCGCAGACCACGGTCAACCCCGACCGCGTCAAACAGGTGAGACACAGACCGCGGTCAACCCCGACCGCGTCAAACAGGTGAGACACAGACCACGGTCAACCCCGACCGCGTCAAACAGGTGAGACACAGACCGCGGTCAACCCCGACCGCGTCAAACAGGTGAGACATAGACCGCGGTCAACCCCGACCGCGTCAAACAGGTGAGACACAGACCGCGGTCAACCCCGACCGCGTCAAACAGGTGAGACACAGACCGCGGTCAACCCCGACCGCGTCAAACAGGTGAGACACAGACCGCGGTCAACCCCGACCGCGTCAAACAGGTGAGACATAGACCGCGGTCAACCCCGACCGCGTCAAACAGTTGAGACACGGAAAGAAAAGTCTTCAGTCTTGATTTAAAAGAACTGAGAGTTGCAGCAGACTTGCAGTTTTCTGGAAGTTTGTTCCAGATATGTGGAGCATAAAAACTGAACGCTGCTTCTCCTTGTTTTGTATACATAACAAAGAGCGACACTAAGATAGGACGTAGTCAACGCTACAGCGCACGTCTATCAAGCTAACATACGCTTATCTCGTTAGCTACCGTGTGAGGTGAATGGTAAATGTTGTGGGGTCGTGTAGTGGGGATTTGGTGGGATCCCAGTTACACTATCCCTGGCAGACCGCCTCTCTCGGAGGTCAGTCTTGCTGGCGGTCTGGGCCAGGCGGGTCGGGGGGATGTCGGGGGGATGTTGGGGGGATGTTGGGGGGATGTGAGGGCCCCGGGTGGTCAGGGGGGATGTCGGGGGGATGTAGGGGGGATGTCGGGGGGATGTCGGGGGGGGTGTCGGGGTGATGTAGGGGGGATGTCGGGGGGGGTGTCGGGGTGATGTAGGGGGGATGTCGGGGGGGGTGTCGGGGTGATGTAGGGGGGATGTCGGGGGGGGTGTCGGGGGATGTAGGGGGGATGTCGGAGGGGATGTAGGGGGGATGTCGGGGTGATGTAGGGGGGATGTCGGGGGGGGTGTCGGGGTGATGTAGGGAGGATGTCGGGGGGATGTCGGGGGGATGTCGGGGGGGGTGTCGGGGTGATGTAGGGGGGATGTCGGGGGGATGTAGGGGGGATGTCGGGGGGATGTCGGGGGGATGTCGGGGGGGGTGTCGGGGTGATGTAGGGGGGATGTCGGGGGGATGTAGGGGGGATGTCGGAGGGGATGTCGGGGGGATGTCGGGGGGATGTCGGGGGGATGTTGGGGGGATGTCGGGGGGATGTCGGGGGAATGTTGGGGAGAGGTCGGGGGGATGTGAGGGCCCCGGGTGGTCAGGGGGGATGTCGGCGGGATGTCGGCGGGATGTCGGGGGGAGGTCGGGGGGAGGTCGGGGGGAGGTTGGCGGGAGGTCGGGGGGATGTTAGGGCCCCGGGGCGGTCAGGGGAGCAGAGCGGGGCGGCAGCTGCAGTCTAACCCCTGGGATTAACCAGCCGGCCGGACGCTGAGGGACGCTCAGGGACAGCGGGGTCTGTCTGTCTCTCATTCCTCCTTTTAAATCTCTCACCCTCCGTCATGTGCTCTCTCTCTCTCTCTCTCTCTCCGCATCTCATCTTTCCTCCCTCCCTCCTGGTCTCTGCTTATGTCTCTCTCTCTCTCTCTATCATTCCTACCTTTCGACCCCTCTCCCTCTCTCCCTCTCTCCCCCTCCCTCTCCTCCCTCTCTCTCTCTCCCTCTCAGGCCAAGCTCATCGTGCCCAACAGTACGGCGGGTCTGATCATCGGTAAGGGCGGCGCCACGGTCAAGGCGGTGATGGAGCAGAGCGGCGCCTGGGTCCAGCTGTCCCAGAAGCCCGAGGGCATCAACCTGCAGGAGCGCGTGGTCACCATCAGCGGCGAGCCGGAGCAGAACCGCAAGGCGGTGGAGATCATCGTCCAGAAGGTCCAGGAGGACCCGCAGAGCAGCAGCTGCCTGAACATCTCCTACTCCAACATCTCGGGCCCCGTGGCCAACTCCAACCCCACCGGCTCCCCGTACGCCAACTCGGCCGAGGTCATGCCCAACGCCGCGGCCGCCGCCGCCGCCACGGCCTCCAGCCTCCTGGGTCAGGCCGGCCTGGCCGGGATGGGCGCTTTCCCCGCCGCCATGTCCAGCTTCTCCGGCAACGACCTGCTGGCCATCACCTCCGCCCTCAACACGCTGGCGAGCTACGGCTACAACACCAACACGCTGGGCCTGGGCCTCAACCCCGCCGCCGCCTCCGGGGTCCTGGCCGCCGTGGCGGCTAGCGCCAACCCCGCCGCCGCCGCCGCCGCCAACCTCCTGGCCTCCTACGCCAGCGACGCCTCCGGGAGCGCCCACCCCGTGGCCGGCCTGGGCGGCTTCTCCCTGGGATCGCTGGCCGCCGCCACTGGGGCCTCCAACGGCTACCTGAATGCCTCGTCCCCGCTGATGGCGTCCTCGCTGCTGGCCGCGGAGAAAATGGGGGACGGGGGCGGGGCCAAGGACGTGGTGGAGATCGCCGTGCCGGAGAACCTGGTGGGCGCCATCTTGGGGAAGGGAGGGAAGACGCTGGTGGAGTACCAGGAGCTGACGGGCGCCAGGATCCAGATCTCCAAAAAGGGAGAGTTCATACCGGGAACGCGGAACCGTAAAGTTACCATAACGGGGTCGCCGGCGGCGACGCAAGCCGCGCAGTATCTGATCAGCCAGCGGATCACGTACGAGCAGGGCGTCCGCGCCACCAACCCACAGAAGGTGGGCTAACGGGAAGACAACGGAAGAGAGAGAGAGAGGAGAAGGATGGAGACAGAGGGAGATGGGAATCAAGAGGGTCATGGAGTAAAAAAAAAAACTAAAAAAAAAGTTACAAAAAAACAAAAGAAATGTCCAAATATCCGTTCAATATTTCAGTATTAAAAGAGAGGTTCATAAAGGAGGGGGAGGGGAGAGAAAAACCAAGATAAGTGTGTGTGAAATGTGAATGTGTTTTTAGGGACTGAAGTCCTGATGTTTTTTAAAAAGTGTCGAGTCCTTTTGATGACGGTGATCAGAGTAAAGCTGAACTGGTCCACTGCCAAGCTGCAGACCTGATAGGGGTGAGGCCACGCGATTCCGCCCTCGTTCAAAACCTCATAGCTGGGTTCGCTTACGGCTTTCCTTCTTTGGGTTTCTCTACTTTTTCGTTGGTCGTCACCGACCGTTCAGTATCAGACCTCTTCTCCCGGTGAGTTGAGAGTCAGTCGGGTTTTTCCAGACGACAGCTAAGAGAGCTTTGATGCTCCTGCCTTTGTCCCTCGGCGCTAGCCTCCCTCTGTCTTGGCGATGCACACGGCCTCGTTGACGTTGGGGGGGTTCGGTGACGAACACCCGAGGTCACCTCAGGCCTTCGGCGAGCAATTTACACAATAATTTCCTAGCAGAAAACCTATCGTTTACGACATACCGTCAAAAGTATGGCTCATATCACAATTGAAGTTTTTTAAATTGTTTTTTTTTCAGCGATTATTTATTGACATTGGTCTCATTTAAACACTAGTAGATTTTTTAAACCTGTGAATTCAGGTTGATCTGAATGTAACGACAGTATTCTTATGTTTTTATTTGGGTCAGGATCACACACTGAGTTGCAGTGAAGTGTAGAATTGAAATCCAGTCTGATCTGCACACTCACTGTATGCGAGGGTAGTTCAGGGGGTCAAAGTTCAGGGGTCAATGTGAAAGCTTAGATGAGACACAGGAATGTACACATAAACATACACATGACATGAACACACACATAGCCAGCCACACACACACACACATAGACAACCCCCTGCACACAATCCAAGCATAATCACATACACAGGCAGGCACCGACATACAATACCCCAAACTTGTAATTGCTGGACCCCCCATTTTTGGTGCTAAGTCTAACATAGCTACAGAAGATAAGCTTCTGTCTCCTGTTTCATTCAACAGCTAAATTTAGGTCCCTTTGGAGAATGTTCTCTCCCCTTCTGTGATTGTAACATTTTAAATGCAGTCATCTCAGTTGTAGTTTACAGGAATCGAGCTCTGCCTTGACAGATAAAAACAAAGACTTGATTTCATGTTGAAAATGAGATGCAAGTCAGTCTTAATGAGTTATCAACAGTTCTCGTCTAGCTGCCATCACAGACAGCTCCTTGCCTCTGGACACAGACGTCCAGAATAACGTCGGCTAGTCCCTGGTCTGGTAAAGACGCTGTATCGTCTCATCGTCATGATTTTACCCTAACCCTACACGTGGAGTTGGCCGGTTGATATTCGGCCTTATGTTGTAATGTGTTCAATCCCTTGAGGACTAGCCTCAGACCTGAAGAGGAGACTTCCACTAAACAACACTCGCAAGTCTCCTTTCTCTCACTAAGCTTTCAACCGCGGCGACGTCTGACCACCATACCGCTGCTCCCAGGGGAGCCAGGATCGGCACGGCGGCTTCCTTAAGGAACGCTGCTGTTTGAACCAATATCTGTGAGTAACAACACTACTGCTGTTCATCCGAGGGTGCAGAACACTAATGTGAGGGAAACAGTGATACTGAAAGAATGTTCTGACAAGCTTCTGCACTTGGATCGGTCCAGACCTTTATCTTCTCTGGGCTGAAGCTTAATACCCCCGCTAGTGCATAAGAGGTGCGCATCGCAGAAACGCCTCGCCGCGGCATGAAGATAATTGCTTGGCAAACGAGGGTAATTGCTATAACATTCTCCAGCACTCCGAGATCGCCCCCCCAGATAGCAAGCGGATCTGGGCCATATATGGGCCGGAACTAAGCCACAGGTGCCAGATCTGGCCCCTATATGGCCCTGATCGGATTGCTGTCTGGGCCTAGCCTGCTTTCCCGCTGCTATCCATGGTTCTCATCCCGAGTACACTGGGTCTCTTAAGACCACACTGTGAGACATGAAGGAAACTGGCCCTAGCGAGCCAAGTGTCAGTATTTCGATGTACATATCTATAATAACATGGAACCGTCTATGAACCCGGCGCGTGCGCAGAGACGCCCACCGCGCCGCGCGAGCAGAAACGTCTCGAGAGCTTTTTACCGCTGTTCTTTCTTTCGTCTGTTCACCAACATCGCACAGCAGAGAGCTCGTTTAATCACAGTAATGGAAGTCTCTTTCGCTGAACAAGTCAGCAGGCGGACATTTTCTTAACCCAATTTACTCCTACTACATTTTCCCAGATCTCTAGAATAGTATTCTGACCCACTTTTCTGTTTCTGAGATTGTACGTGCCAATAGTCTCCAACCTGAGCCCAGCTTTTGAATACATAGGGCTGGCGGGTAGGAATTGAGATCAGTATTCATTGTTTTCAAGCCACATTTGCTAAAGATTAGACTTTTACCTTTCCATCAACTCAACGTTTTTGAACTTTCCGCATGGCGTTGCACTAGCGAGCACATTTCCCCCGACCGGCCTCTGCTCTCTCTTTCACTTGGAACTACGGTGGCTCATCCGACCAAACTGAACTGTCTAGTGAAAAACATAACATGCTTCCTCAGCTTGGTGGAAACCTCATATTCTAGCTCTTACCACCCAGACATATTAGCGCTGACTTTAAAATACAAGCACAAGTAAAGGTGAATTTATCAATGCAACCAGACCGCTTGGCTACTCCACAGCCGTCTGACGTGTACATTGTGCCAACTCCCGTCCCCCATCCGCCCGGCCCTGTCCTCTTTCTCTTCACATCGGACTAACTTTACGAGTCCGCTTTTAACCTCTCAGATCCCTCCGCCCCCTCCATTCTGAGGCCTGTCCTCCTGTCTTGTCCGCTCACGGGTGACGATGTCTTGGGTAGCAGGGCGCGTTGAACTGATTGATGGGAGTTATGCACTATAGGTCATAAGGGTATGCAAATATTTTAACAGCCTGCAGAGTTCACAAGGCTAAACCGCACAGAGAACACGTGCCACCGAACTGTGACAGCCACCCTATCAACCAGCAACATTGGTTCAAACTACTAGTATCAAATTCCCCCTATAAGAAGAACATGAGCTAGGATTTAGAAAGGCTCCCATCGTGAGCACTGGCCTTCTGGTAGAAGGGGAAGGGTTAAGGGTTAGGGGTTTTTCCTACCAGAAAACTACATTAGAGGGTGAATCTTGAGTGAATGAGCCTGTTGGTTGAACAAGCAGAGCTTACATGTCAGCTTCTGAACTACGGAACGGAGAGATGAGAACAGGAGAGAGAGAGAGATAAAGGTGGAACCTTGTTTGACCTCAAGCTGAAACAATGACATCCTTTATGCATATCCTCTTATCTGAAAAATGACTAGAATTCATTACTGTGGAATATGTCATGTCACATGATCTATATGTAGTTTATTGTAGCTATTCTAGTTTGTAGTCCAAATGCAGTCCAGCGTCGTTGATACAGTGTGAACTATGTTATATTTGTGTGGATGACGAGAGTGCCGACTAAGCCTGATTAAGATTAGCTTCGCAGTTTGTTTGTGCATTACGATGACTCATCATCGACTGGTGGCGTCCATTTTTCTGTTATTGATGATTTAGTTTGACAGTAAGAAAATGTAAAGAATATTGGAAGCAATATAGTAGCATGTTGTCCTGTTTTGTGTTTTTGTTATGTCTGTTGTATGAACCTTTGAAATTACTAAGATTTTGAATGAATAGGTTTACATGTACTTTTTGTAAGTTATGAAAATGCTGCTATTTGATAAGTAAAATATACAAAATATTTTAGTTGAAAAGATGTCTGGTCTGTTGATTAGAAACATGCTCTGGAAAACCAGAGCATAAAACGAGGTGTATAGAATACTATACAGTACTGATAAGATAGTATGAGTAATAACAGATTTCATAGTACAAACTGTGCCAATCTAGACCTCTTCTGCAGCTTCTGAAATTGTAGATGTGTTCAAATGTTAGCTCTCCATAACCTGTTTAGAAGTGCTAATCAAGTGCCAATCAAACAATGTCTTTTAAGTCAAGAAAAGATAATCAAATACATAACTTAAGAAAACAAAGAACAAAAAATGATTTTGCGCATTGTTTTACCCCATCGCTTCATAGAGTAAGAGCTGAAGATTGTGATTTTTATGGATCCATGTCGTTTTACAATCCATGCATCCCCTTGTGTGTTCGTTTGACCTGTGGCTTCAGCACTGCTGATTCTTCATAATGTCTCTATAGGCCAGCATGGACTAAGCATAACATGTTATAAGCATTCATAACATAGCCATTAACGATCAAAAAATGTGTTTCGTGGAGTTTGGTGTTATGTTTTTGCACGTCTTCTATTGCATGGTATCAAAGTGAACTATGGAGGAAAAAAATACAATGGAACAAAATAGCGAGAAGTCTCGCAACATTCAAAGACATTACGTTGCATGCAGTCAGTTGTAGAGCACTTAAGTTAACTCGCCTCATCTTTAAGACGTTTCTTGTCGTTAGGTTGGGAGGGAGACCATTATTGTCATGTTGGCCCAAAAATAACACATCTCAGATCAGATTCTCATGAACAGAGTCCGTCACTCTACATCATCACAGACTAGGTTTTAGTTCTTAGGTGTGAAAAAAAGCAAACGTTATCGGGTTCGTAGGCTCTGTGTTTTGTGGGTTGTAGAGAACCAGGCATGGGCTTCTGTTTAAGATCAGGTTCGAGCTTTATCACACCTGCACATTATTTTTTAGAGTTTTTAACACACACAGCTTGAAAGCCCAGATCTAATCTATGAATGTACTCCCATTCACTTGTTTCTTCTGTTGAATGTTAGAAGTCTTTTAATGTGAATTCAGGGCTGGAGTGTCAACTACATGTAGAGTTAACATTTATTTCAATAACAAAATTCAGCTATAGTCAGGTAGGCCAGACAAGGCCATGATCATAACCCCAGAACAACTTTCGATTCGCTGTCAGCATTATCCTGTTTGTTTGGTGTTTGCATAAATGCACTTTACTGATCAATGGGGTCATAGCTTTTTACTGATAACATCTAATGTTGGATATGAAACAAAGCAAACCATGTTAACTTTCAGCTGTTTTTGTCATTCTTGCTGTTGCTCTGATGTTATTGTTTTGGATTTGTTCTTATTTTTTTATTTTGCAAACTCTGGCTCTCTGGTGCATGATGGGAAGGGCTTGTGTGTGAGACCTTGGTGAAAGAGCATCACCTGTTCCTCACTCCATGGCCTCTAGTTCACGTTCCCCGAGGTGGAGGTGTGGGTCGATCACTTTTGACTGAGACCCTCTGGAGCGCGTGCAGGTTCTGCTGCCGCTGAGGGAGTCCAGAGTAGAACTGTTCTGTGTTCTGCTGCCGCTGAGGGAGTCCAGAGTAGAACTGTTCTGTGTTCTTCCTTTCATTTCACCTTGATTTTTCCAGGGAGTCCATTGAGACCAGGATCTCATTTACAGTGGAGCCCCTGCTTACAGCAAATACGAGAGAATAGTCAATACAAATAGATATGATAAGACAATAACAATACAATCCTGTAAAATAACACATCTTGTCATTATCGCATTCTTTTGCCTCCCAAGAATACCGAACAGGAATACTGTTTTACAGACAATTTGGCATTGAAACCCTGTTAGCCTCATACAATGTATCTGTGTTATCAGAGAACCCACGCTTGTTAACTTTACAGAATGCATCCCCAAGGTCTCACTGATATAATACTTAAAAAGGGTCTTTATTGGCCACACAGTGAGACACACACCACACATGAGTGAAGGGTGACAGCACACACACACACACACACACACACACACACACACACACACACACACACACACACAGTCTTCAGTGAAGATTGGAGACAAATACAGCACCAGCAAAATTAAGATAGCCTGTGCCATCCACCACTGTCAGTGAATTAGACAACTGGATAATAGAACCCAGTAGAATGGCAGAACATTCACGCACGTCTTTCTGACTTTGCTCCATCCCTTTGCCACTAACCCACATCCCTGTCCCTTTCTCCTCCACAACCACTTCACTGTTGAGTGCCAAACAGAAACAATACCATTCCAATTGTTTTCTTGTTTTTTGTTCTCCAAACGCAATCTGGACATTCATCAAAAAACCTCTCCCAGAGAGGTTAGGACTGCTTTTAAACAGGACAGACTCAGCCTCATGGCTACACACCCTCCTCCTCACCTCTTCTGCTCAACTCTCCACCTTTTCTACATCAAATCATGTTTTGGTGCCGTTGTGTTGGGCGCCTGTTATAGATCCCTCTGAATGGTGGAAGGTACTGTTCCTTTGATAGTGGGGGAGATACTGGGTGAACCCACCAGCCACGAGGCCACTCCTTCTGTCTGATCCTCCCATGGACCGCCCACCTTCCCGGACTCACCTTCCTGTTTGGATGTTTTTGCCCCGAGTTATAATCGCCAAACTTTGCTGAGAATTCAACTGTAGGAATTTAATTTTTATGTGTTTTTTTTTTCCATGTCATTCGGACGATGCCGCAGGGTTGAAAGCTTAAAATGTAGACTGGAAAAAGCATGAGAATACCTTGCCAACGTCTATTCTTCAGTGTAAATATTGTTTCGGGGTTTTTACATTTTGTTAACCTGTTTTGTTTTTTTTTCATCTAAAAAAAATTGACTGACAGCATAAGTAATAAGTGAACCTAAACTGATTTTGTTCATAGCTACTGGATCATCTCTGCTTTGGAGTACGAGTACTGTACAAGTCCACAGTTTGTAACATCCCCAAGGGCTTAATGTCTGATGTGATCATTCGGGATTTGTTTTTAGCCAGCAGAATCCTCACAATCTAATAAACGAGGACAAAGTCGTCTCTTCGTGCCATCGCAGTAAAGAGCATGAAAAGCTTTTTACTGTAATTGTCTGTCAATGAGAGTGCCAAATGAAATCCACACTGAGCCAAAAGGCAGCTAGCCTAAACACTGAAGAAACTGATACTTCAGGTGCCATTCCCCCCCCCCCAAAACACCAACATTTGATATTTGACCTCATTTGCCACTATTGTTATGCTGCCAGTCCATAACTGTGTTCTTTAGTAAAACATTTCAGAACCTTTTTTTAATGATACACTGCTGATGACAACAGCAACTATGAGAGGGAATGAAAGGATTTTAAAAGTGTCATTTTTGTTAATTTTTTTATTATCAGTTTATCTGAACATCATTCATTAATAGATTTAAGAGTAATGACTATTTAATGTAAATGTAGTACTGTGTTTGTAAAAAAAAAATCAGTGAGTTGTGTTTTATGACTCGTGGACTACCAGTGAAGTCAGCATTTCAGTGTTAATATATTGAATTGTTTTTTAAAGATTATTTTTGCGACGGCAACAGCAACAAAGAGTCATTATAAATGTTCATTTTAGCATCACTGGTCTGCGGCCCCTTTATTCCTCCCTGCACCCCCTCTGCGCTCGGCATCATTTGATTGACAGGTCTTGTGTTGAATTGCAAACATACTGAATGAAAAGCTCTTTTTCTGAATAGACCGCCGAATCCTAAACACACAAGTCCATGATCAATGAATAGCGTAGTGCTCTCCAAACCACAGTTTTGCTACATCATACTCTGTGTGAGTTCTCGTATGTGTGTGTGTGTGTGTGTGTGTGTGTGTGTGTGTGTGTGTGAGTGTGTGTGTGTGTGTGCGTGCGTATGTGTGTGTGTGTGTGTGTGAGTGTAAGTTAGCCACTGCTCAGTTTAATGCCTCTCACGCGCTGTCAGAATGTTCTAGTCAACTGTTCCTGAACCAGCGTGATTCTCCCGCTAAATAGAACCGTATTTTTCATGGAATTCTCACACACTCCCTTTCCTCTGTGCCCACGTCCCTTTAGCCATGTAGAACACATCATTCCTCCTTCACGCTGCTACGTTCTCCATCACCTAGAAGACGAGGGTGAGCAGAGCTCGCCACCACAACAGAACACAATGTCCGCATGAGATATGGAACAATTATCAGAATGCAGTTTTATGATGATCAGTGACCTGTGTAAAGGCATGGTTTCTCTCAGTAGACGTAGGCTACGCAGTAGGATATAGTTTCAATAACCTCTTGTGCTAGACCTTAAAATGTGTTTCTCATCTGACAATTGCAGTTATTATGTATTAAAAACAAAAAAGTCTAGGGTTCCCCTATATGTACATTATGCATTTGATTCGGATATTATTGGAAAGATGTTGAATTCATTCTTACGTAGCCTGGTTGTAACAGAAAACACAAGAACACACGCCAAGACAGATGGGTTCACCATGTGTGACGCTAGCAAATAACTGGCAAAACCACCACAGAAATGAATGAGTCCATCCTTTCAACACATCGCATTCTACATGTGCTAGTCCTTTGGAAATGATTGCCAAGGTCATCCGTGCTTTGGCTGTTGCACGGACATTTTTTGGCAACATCTACAGAATATTCTTCACGCCGTAATGTTTATGAATTAGGTGAAGTCTTTTATATAATGGCATCTTCAGGCAAAAGCACAGCATTCTCAGTCTCATCCTGCTCAGTTAAAGCACATTTGATTCTCTCTGTGGGAGAAGGTAGCAATGGACTTGAATGATAAAATCACGTTGTCAAGGTAACAGGTTGTACTGAGGACTGCAAATATGTCACACTGGGGCCTCTCTCTCAACTCAGACCTACTCAAGATCTGCAGTGCTCCCCCTACAGGCGGGTGCGAGAATAATATTGAATGTGTTAATAATTTACACCCCAGGTCAACACAATTACAGCAATTACAGTCATTCACTCGGAGTTCCATTTGGAGCCGTAAATCGAATCTTCACAAGCCCCGCCCATTTCCCGATGTGGTCCAATGACTTGATGAACTGATTAATGGGAAACGGAGAGAATCAAGAGGCACCCTTAACATGGCTCCAGATGTAACCATGGAAACCTGTATTTCATGGTCAGAGTGGTCCTCGCAGGAGTGGGGTTTGAAGGGTACATCTCTCTGTCTCTCTGCAGCGCTGGCGTTATACATTATGATTGGTTCTCACACACAGCCTGTTGTTCTCCACGCAGGGGCTGTGATGACGCAGTTTAGCACAACCTGGGGAGCAGGGCAGTCGATGACTGCTCTTTCCATCCAGATGTTCACTATATATATATATATATATATATATATATATATATATATATATATATGCAATAAGCCTAGAATAGAAGATAAATTTATACCGGTATTTCATTTCAGGAGTTTAGATGTATTAATTTGAGGTGCTGGTACCGTGCATGTATGTGTGAGTTCATGTTTGTGTGTGTGTGTGTGTGTGTGTGTGTGTGTGAATGAGTGTGTATGTGAATGACAGAGAGAGAGAGAGAGAGAGAGAGAGAGAGAAAGAGAGAGAGACACAAGAGAGAGAGAGAGAGAGAGAGAGAGAGAGAGAGGAGAGAGAGAGAGAGAGAGAGAGAGAGAGAGAGAGAGAGAGAGAGAGAGAGAGAGAGAGAGAGAGAGAGAGAGAGAGAGACATACACATGATGTCCCTGTAATTTCGGCTCCAGAACCGTAGATGGCAGCATTCCGTAGGCTATGTAATGGAATACAACCTCTGGCGTTGACTCAGAAGAAGAAACTTGGATCAAGCTAAAGCTTGTTTAGTTATCATTTCTGTTTTATGCCATTCAAAGTATACGTTTCTACAACCTATAACATGCATATAGCTATGTTTAACGGACATGTTTGTACGCGCGATGTCTAATAGGAAGAAAGCTAAATTAATAACAAATAATTTGGCTGACGTGAAAGGTGTGCGACAAGCAAGCTAACGTTAGCCTCAGCTTCAGTCACAGTAGCTAGCAGGGGCTACATTAGCTAGCCAGGCAGGGTAGAAAACATACCATGTTGAGAACAGCAAAGGCAATCGATGTCAAACTGCATGCGGATAAATAATGGACCAACAACACCCGTGCGATGTATTGGAAGAATTAGAGCGATACATCGTGAAAGATGTAGGTTTTTCTTATCAATTTACCATGATCAGAATGATTCATAAAATCATGACAGCTGATCCTGTGCATGAAATCACGCCAGTCCAGAACTAACTTTTTATAACAACTCAACCTTCCCAATTGTATGATAATGGATGTTTATTTCTAGGCTCCACCAACGGTTTACTACATTCCAGATTTCATAACAGAAGACGAGGAAGCCTGCCTCTTACAACAGGTAATCGGCAAAAGGGGGTCAGTTATGTGGTTCAGAATGATCTATGAACGCTGAAAGGTTAATCTTAGTTCATGGAGATTGTGATTATACCCTTTACCCTTAATTCCCTTCACTACTCTAGGTGTATAAGGCACCAAAACCAAAGTGGACTCAGCTATCAGGAAGAAGACTCCAGAACTGGGGTAGGCCTATGTATCAGTAACTTAATGAGATGCTTAGTGAAGGGTTATCTTTATTAGGATACAGATGTTTAAGGGTAGGGTAATGGGTCCATATTGAGTCAACTTCAATCTAAGATAATGTGTAGGAAAGGTGTTGAAATTAGGGATGCACGATATATCAGCAATCATATTGGTATTGGGCGATCTTAGTCGTTTTTTAATATATCTATCGGTCTGATGTGCAAAACAGGGTCGATGTGAACAACTGATAATTATTTATGTCTAGCTGCTGTTGTGTGTATTGTTTTTGAGTGGAAACAATTAGGAAAATCTATGATTTATCGGCTTTTCCAAATGTTTTGGAGATAGAGACAGTGCTTCCATGTGTTTTTCAGTATGTATAGCATTTGATTATCATTGAAACCTGTTTTTATGATTACAAGATCATATCGGCATCGGTACATATCTATTATCGTCCATGACAGCAATGTTAATATCTGTTATCGGTATCGGACAAAACGTTCATATTGGTGCCTCCCTAGTTCAAATCAGAAAGAGGTGGGTTCTGGGAGATGTGTGATGTCATAATACCCTAGAGTAGTAGTGAGGAGGACGGCGCAGGAGGAGATTAACTATGCTCTTCCATCAGGTGGACTGCCTCATCCAAAAGGGATGCTTGCAGAGGAGCTTCCTGATTGGCTGCTGTCATACTGCGAGAAAATCTCTGCCCTTGGCGCGTTTGCAGGGAAAACAGCCAATCATGTGCTGGTTAACGAATACAAACCGGGAGAAGGGATCATGGTAGGCCGTTTCATCCACCCCCCCCCCCCCCATCCATATTCAGACTGCTCAAGGCCTGTTCCTCTCTTTAGCAGGCTGGTTCATCATAGTATATTTAAGCAATAAACCACAAGAGGCCGTGTTTTATAGTGATTTTATAACAGCTAGGGGGCGTTGTTAGGCGCGAAGCGGAGTACCTAACCCCCCCTAGCTGTTATAAAATCACTATAACACACGGCCTCGAGTGGTTTATTGCTTTTATTCAACGGTTACTACAGCTATTAGTGTAAAATAAACACACAGCAATGTAAAATATTAACATTTATTCAAAACGAAGCATCATTACCTCAATTCCACCGAGCAAAATAGTTCCCCTAACAAAAGGGTTGCCAAGCAACAACAACAACTACAATGCATTGGATCAAATGGGAGGCGCATTAATACTGAAAATGGAATGATATGCGGTCCCAGGTGTGTGTTACAAAGTATTTTAACACGGCTTCCAGCCAATCAGAATCAAGAACCAGAACTAACCGTTGTATAAATTATCAATTTTGCATGATGATACACTCCTGTAGAGGGAGATGAGTCGACCTCTGAACTAGCCGAACCTTTGTTGACGTTGACCCTCGTTTCCTGTCTCAGCCACACGAGGACGGCCCTCTGTACCACCCCACTGTGACCACCATCAGTCTGGGCTCTCACACCCTGCTGGACTTCTACAGGCCCGTCAGCATCCAGGAGGTGACCAGCAGCACAGTACTACTACCCTGGCTAGCCGAGCCTCTCTTTAGCTCTGCAAATTAAACTGTCTAGAGTTGATTTCAGTATCTCGTAGGGGTGTAACGATACACTAATCTCACCATACGATACGATACACGATATTGGGTTGACGATAACAATACAATACACTAAGGACAGGTGTGAAGCGTTGCAGTAGTGCTGATGTTCACACCAATAGTGCATTTCTCCACATTTCTACTCCACTACCCTTTGTGAATTTAGAGCTTAACTGTTGTAATATCATGGAGGCCTAGAGACAAAAGACGTGTTTGTTACCAGCGTTGTGTATCCAGTGTTCACTGATATACAATAAACATATCACAATATTGTTTTCACCTTGACGACACGTATTGTGACGTTTCTATATCGCGATATATTGTGGCACGATATATCGTTACACCCCTAGTATCTCCCGACACTATCGATACAATTCCTGTCTATCCAAGCGTTACATTTGAACGTTGTTTATTCTGTAACATGTCATCTCTGGGCTGTAGTTCAGGGAGGTAGAGCATAGCGCTGGGTTTAAATGATTCAGAATCGATTCATGAATCCCAAAATCAATCTTTTATTTAATGAATGAATGAATAAATGAAGGAATGAATAGTTCATTAATTCATTCAATGATTCAGAATCGATTCATGAATCCCAAAATCGATCTTTTATTTAATGAATGAATTAATAAATGAAGGAATGAATAGTTCATTAATTAATTCAATGATTCATTCATTCATTCATTTTTGGAAATCAGTATCGATACCCAGCCCTAGTATTGATGTGTGGCATAACTTGGCAGTCATGTAATTAAGGTTACAGCTAAAAAAACAGGTTTTAGTAACACTAACCGAATCGATATTGAATCGAATCGTGATAATCGATTCTGAACCTTGTGAATCGGAATCGAATCGTTTCTTGAAATTCGACTCGATACCCAGCCCTAGTAGAGCAAGGTTTGTGGAATCAAGCATGTGAATCTGGTTTTATAGAGTTTAGACAGACGTTCCATGTGTTGAATTCCTTAGTGACTGATCTGCCAAATGAAAATAGCTGTAGTCCGAGACGCACGCACATCTCCGTCATTCCAGGACAAACATCCCTGTTATTTCAACAGCTGCAAGATTAAAACAGCTCTAAGATTAAAAATAATCATGCAGAACAAGAGAATATCTGTGTTTTTCATGCTCCCAGGGTGATTTAGTACAACGTTTCAACCTACCGATGTTCCTGATGAAGACGGTGGAAATGTTGTACTTATTGAAAACATAAGAAAATAAACCCTAAATGTATTTATATAGTGTATAAAGACGCTCCCTGTGTCCCCACAGGCTGAGGTCCCACAGACGGAGGAGAGACGCTACGTCCTGTCCCTGCTGGTCCGTCCTCGGAGTCTCCTGGTCCTGCAGGACGACATGTACCAGCGTCTCCTCCACGGCATCCAGCCGGCGGACCGGGACGCCCTCACGGAGCGGGTGGCCAACCTGACCGCCGCCGCCGCCCTGCCCACGGACACGCTGACCCGAGGAACCAGGGTCTCCCTCACCGTACGCCACGTTCCCAAAGTCATGAGGGCCTCGCTCCTCCTGAGGAGGAAGTGACCCGAGGGAGGGAGGAAGTGACATAGGGTTAGGTGTTGTATTTGACCTTTGACCTCAGACTGTCATGACGCAGACTCACTTGGACTCAACTGAATTCATATGTGATTCCCGAATCGGCTCTCTATGACGTATCCATTAAAATGCCAACAGAAATTCTTAAGTATAAGATTTTATTTTGTTTTTCCTTTTCTTGATTGAAGATGCTTAAGGGATGTCCGTGAGGTTTCGTGAGATAAAGGGTGCTGAGCTGTACACTAAGATGCCTATAGTCTTAAACAATTCCTTTAGTGATTGGTTTACCTTACTCATTTATTCATAAAGTAAAGGGATTAATAATGTACCAACCTACCTACCGTACATAGTGATAGACCTGTTGTGAAAGCACTATGCGTGAATGTAGCAGGTGTCCCTAATAAAATGGCACCTAATAAAACGGCACTTAATAAAATGGCCCCCTAATAAAATGGCGCACAGAGAATGTTGTCTGTTCTCACCCACTGCATCTGAGATGGAACACTCCCCCCCAAATTATTTTAAACTGTTCTGTATTATTTCTTCAAAAAATAAAAATCATTGGCAGTTAATTTGACTATTTTAAGGGCAAGAAGTATGCTACATGTAAATATAATATATAATGAAGAAAGTAACATTAAAATGCAACTAATCTCAAATCAGTGTTTTACTTGCACCTGATGATGTATCATACATAATTAATGGAACATTAAAATGCAAGAATCTAGTATTGATGTATTGATCTCTGAATTATTTCACTTGAGATTGTTCCACTGTCTCAGTATTGCAATAAAACATGTTTCTGTAAGAGAACAGAAGTCCCAATAATGAAGTCTTGTGGTGTGTGCATACATTTATTTCCAAATGATTATGGTATGATTTATTGTAGCGCATAAGATAGTTGCTACAACTACAGAAAGTTTCAAATTCATATTTTGAGTGGTTTTAGGCTTGAATTAAATAATGGATTATAATGAATAGGCTCTGCACCAGCTTCACTACTTCCTGAAAGTCACTTGGCTTCTTTATTTCCTGTCCAATATGATTGGATTAAGTGATTAATCAGGTGTGTGCTGGGTCTGCCTGATTAATCACTTAATACAATCATATAGGACAGGAAATAAAGATGCTAAGTGACTTTAAGGAAGTAGTGGAGCTGGTGCATAGAGCCTATTTGTAAAGTGTGCTGAAGTCAGGGCCACGTGTGGGCGGGTGCAGTTGGTTGGGTCACGCCCTTCAACTCTGATCTCCTGGTTCATTACATCTCTGTAGATCCACCCAGTACAGCCACACAAACCAGTGGGAGAGTTCTGGGATTTGCATGAAGGCGAGTTATTTCAAGACTGTTCTTCTTCTTGAGTTGTTCTCAGCATTTTATCAAATTTGGACAGTAAGTTAATCGACAGCTTCAACTGTTATGGTCAAAGTTCTATAATTAGGTAGAATAGTTGCCCTGTGCTTGCTAATTAGCTAGAGATTTGACACAGTTGCTAACGTTAGCTAGTTAGAGCTCCAGCTTCCTGCTAATGTTAAAGCTACTAGCTAAGCGAAATCAGTCTGCACTCCGCAGAATGTAATTTGACATTAGGTGTCAGCTAGTGTTTGATCCAGTTGTGTTGCTAAATGTATTGATGATGGACTCTGTTCATGACTTGTTTTTTTGACTGATGCTCTGCTAGGCTAGCTGTCATGGCAGCACTATTAGCTAGCCTAGCTAGCTAGACCTAGCTTGCGCAATCAAGTTGGCTCTCAGCAACTTTTGACATCTATGGCTAGCTAGCTAGCTAGCTAACTAACGTGTGCTATTAACAACATGATACAGTTGACGTAATCACTATTGTAAACATTGTTGCTGTCAACAGATGATAACCAAATGATTTGCATTTAAACTCGTAAACTGGGTGGGGGTTGGAAGGCTAGCTCTATGCTAAACAGGATTTGAACGGGAGCATATTTGCAGTAGGTGTGTCCAGCATTCCTCCTCCGGCCTGGTTCCATGTTTGTCATCATCTCCTTCTTTGGCAGTTCAACTGTGATCAAGAACTGACCGAACAAGATGTTTTTGGCCAAAAGACTTCTGACTGGCATCATTGATGTTGTGAGGTAAGGCCAGGGATCAAAGGGCCGAAGGATCTAGCAAACTATACTTTTCGAATATCCGTCTTGTAGGTACAGTATCAGGTCACACTGTGTCTTGTCTTAACAGAGGGGGCACATGTTTTTGATTAAATTCAATTTGATTTACTTAGCTAAATTAGCTATTTTGAATGTTGTCGTACTATTTTGAATGGTGTCGTACACGTAGGCTATCTGCTGTCCCCAAGGGAAGTCTAAACACATCTGTTCCTGGTTTCTTGCAGCAACATCGATCCAGCGCAGTTTATGCCTTCTGACCCCGTGAGTATCTCTCTTTATCTTTCTTTTTTTTAATCTTTATCTCTCATAAACATGTTGATGAGTGACTGAAGTGCCTCCCGTCCTGACAGCCCCCTCCTCGCAGACCTCTGGCGTACGCAGAGCAGAATGAGAGCGATGAAGAGAGACAGTTCCGGAAAGTCTTCCAGCAGTTGGCGGGTGAAGTGAGTGAAGACCTCATCATCCCACCGCTATCTCCCTGACACATTATCATCAACAGTAGACTTTTTATTCATCCCTTGATCATATAAGTAATGATAAAATGATAAAAAATTCAGAAAATTATATTCTTTAATAATAATGCTTTGGCACGTACCATAATCAAACGGTTCGCAAATTATAATTTTTGTCCAGAAATATCAAGAATCACAAATATTCACACCCCTGTTATCAGTTGTCTTCCTAGGATCATGACAAAGTCTTCTATCTCTAATCCATTTCATCCTTTTCACTTTATTTAAATGATTTGAACTGTAAAACACTGTCCCAACATCCAAGTAATAATCGACTGCTTGAACTATTTAACTATTGATTGTGATTGTGATTCTTTTCATGGAGGTGGTTGTTATCATGTAGGATATGGAGGTGATTGTGATTCTTATCATGTAGGATACGGAGGTGATTGTGATTTGTGTTTCTTATCATGTAGGATATGGAGGTGATTGTGATTGTGTTTTGTTATCATGTAGGATATGGAGGTGATTGTGGTTGTTATCATGTAGGATATGGAGGTGATTGTGATTCTTATCATGTAGGATACGGAGGTGATTGTGATTTGTGTTTCTTATCATGTAGGATATGGAGGTGATTGGGATTGTTTCTTATCGTGTAGGATATGGAGGTGATTGTGTTAATTATCTTTTAGGATATGGAGGTGATTGTTTCTTATCTCGTAGGATATCGAGGTGATTGTGATTCTCATCTTGTAGGATATGGAGGTGATTGTGTTTCTTATCTTGTAGGATATGGAGGTGATTGTGTTTCTTATCTTGTAGGATATGGAGGTGATTGTGATTGTGTTTCTTATCTTGTAGGATATGGAGGTGATTGTGTTTCTTATCTTGTAGGATATGGAGGTGATTGTGATTGTGTTTCTTATCTTGTAGGATATGGAGGTGATTGTGTTTCTTATCTTGTAGGATATGGAAGTGATTGTGATTGTGTTTCTTATCTTGTAGGATATGGAGGTGATTGTGATTGTGTTTCTTATCTTGTAGGATATGGAGGTGATTGTGATTCTTATCTTGTAGGATATGGAGGTGATTGTGTTTCTTATCTTGTAGGATATGGAGATGATTGTGATTGTGTTTCTTATCTTGTAGGATATGGAGGTGAGCCCCAGTGAGCTGATGAACATCCTGAACAGAATCATTTCCAAACGTAATATTCTTTTCTTATTTGCTTCAATCAGTTTGTAACAAATGTCTCTGTGTGAATGCATTTCATACAGGCTTGACTCTGGTGGTTCTGTACCCCTATGATCCATCATAAAGGCCGTTTCAGACGAGGAGCGATATCCGAGCATTGTAATTCATTTTCAATGAGAGAGGCGAGCGGACAATTTGGGAGCCGCGGACAATCTGGGGCGGAGCGGCAAGCGGGAGCGACCCCGTGAAATTGTGGCGCGCGTGCTCGTTTCGTGCACACGCCCGCCCGCGACAAGAGCTGAATTATAGTCAGCTTTCCCCGCCGCGCGCAGGACGCGTGCGGCCCCCGCTGATCCGAGCGAGAACGCAGGCGGAATATCGCTCCCCGTCTGAAACGGCCTTAAGAATGAATTCGGTCTTTCCAGAAAGGCACATCGAATGACTTTCTTTTCTGTTGTTTGTCAGACGGGGACCTGAAGACAGACGGGTTCAGCATCGAGTCCTGCAGGAGCATGGTGGCCGTCATGGACGTATCCTTCCTGTTACTATTTATTTGTATTTATTTATTTATTTATTTGTGAAGGGACAATGCACATACATCCATAGTACAATACTATATATGAGCCAGATTTAGCCCAAATGGCTAGTTTCCATCTGCTGTCCCTGGCCAGATAATTAAAAGGCAACCTGTAAGAAAAGCATAAAATACAGTACATTTATAATACATTACAGAGGTTAAAAAAACAGAATTACTCTAAAAACAATACTGAGACTGCATGCAGGAACTGACCAGACCAAGCATACACAAAGGGCAGGACAAACAAGCAACACTGGACATTCAGTGTACATTTTGATTTATTTATATAGGGTAGTTTTGTTGAGACTTGCGCCTCTTTTTCGAGGTATTGGGGATCGTTTCTGAAGAACCATATACACCTTAGAAACCAGAATGTTTTCCTTGTCTTTGAACCTTTCTCCTTTGCTATGTATGTGTTTTAGTGTCAACCTGTCTAGAGCGA
This sequence comes from Borostomias antarcticus, assembly GCF_949987555.1. Classification (NCBI taxonomy): domain Eukaryota; kingdom Metazoa; phylum Chordata; class Actinopteri; order Stomiiformes; family Stomiidae; genus Borostomias; species Borostomias antarcticus. Next base: position 55,795,881 of record NC_140234.1, on the reverse strand, counting down.
CCTGATTTCTATCCCTTAACACTGTTGATAGAGCGACAGCACTGGCAAGCTGGGCTTCCATGAGTTCAAACACCTCTGGAACAACATTAAGAAATGGCAGGTTAGTATTTCTATTTAACATAATATTTTACAGTTGTGCCCCATGTCCTATTTTGAATAACCACGTACAGTAGCACAATACTATGAATAAATACTTTGCCGTTACTAGAGGATCTAATGGGAGGGTACAGCACTCAAAAAAACAAACTTCACCAGAACAAGAAGAAAAGTACATTTACAACACACACATGATTTGAAAACAGAAGTTGAACTTTTAATACCCCAAGTGGTTTTCTCTCAAAACAGAATGATGGATGGATGGAGTGTTGGGTGGATTGTGTTTTTGTCTTGTAGGGTGTGTACAAGACCTACGATACCTGATGGATGGATGGAGTGTTGAGTGGCTTGTTTTTGTTGTTGTTTTGTCTTGTAGGGTGTGTACAAGACCTACGATACCGATGGTTCTGGGATCATCGGGGCAGATGAGCTGCCCAACGCGTTCAGAGCTGCAGGTAAGATCAACAGTCATTTTTGACAGAAGGATCATTTTGACAGTTAAGGAAACGCTTTTTTACTCAGAAAACATCACAACTTTTTAGATGAGTTGCTTGATTTGAAGAATATATTCAAGCAAATTAAATTGAGCACAGTAGTCTACAGTGCCTAGAGGTAAAAACCTAAACAAAAAAGGAACTTATGAATTATTATGAAACTTAAGAGAAAGCTATGGAAGCCCTGGAGGGTAACAAAACAAAAAAGCAGAACTTTTTCTAAGTTTCTCGTTGGAACGAGGTGGCCAAGTCGTTCGAATGAGATAGCTAAGTCGTTCGAATGAGATGGCTAAGTAGTTTGAATGAGATGGCTAAGTCGTTCGAATGAGATAGCTAAGTCGATCGAACGACAACCAACTTGTTAGAAAGACATTATGGCAATTCGTTCTACGTGTTATGTTAAGTTTTAAAGTGTCTCCAACGCAGTATAGAAGGAATGAGTGTTTTGAATAATAAGTCGTTTGAACGAGAAATTTAGAAAAAGCTCCGCTTTTTTCTTGTCGTTACCCTTCAGGGCTTCCGTAGAAACCTGATAGGTTGGGACATAACAGTATTTTGACGTGTTGTCCCCGCCAACGCAGGCTTCCCTCTCAACGACCAGCTGTTCCAGATGATCATCCGCAGGTACAGCGATGAGGACGGGAACATGGACTTTGACAACTACATCGGCTGCCTGGTCAGACTGGACGCCATGTGCCGTGAGTCTCAGAGAACATTACTACACACCTCTCTGGTTCAGGCGCCTCACACGGGATGAGACACAAGTAGAGACATGAATAGAGACATGCAGAATGAGACATGAGTAGAGACGTGCAGAATGAGACATGAGTAGAGACGTGCAGAATGAGACGTGAGTAGAGACGTGAGTAGAGACATGCAGAATGAGACATGAGTAGAGACACGAGTAGAGACGCAGAATGAGACGTGAGTAGAGACATGCAGAATGAGACATGAGTAGAGACACGAGTAGAGACACGAGTAGAGACACGCAGAATGAGACGTGAGTAGAGACATGCAGATTGAAACGTGAGTAGAGACATGCAGAATGAGACACGAGTAGAAACATGCAGAATGAGACACGAGTAGAGACATGCAGAATGAGACGTGAGTAGAGACATGCAGAATGAGACGTGAGTAGAGACATGCAGAATGAGACGTGAGTAGAGACATGCATAATAAGACGTGACTAGAGACGTGCAGAGGTGGCCTGTATTCATATGTGAAATTCCAAAAATCTGTTTTCCCAGCAAATACCAAGTTTTTTTTGCTGTACTTGCTGTATTATGTTCATATATACAAAATGGCAGCATCTTGGGAAGGTTTCATTGCTGCTGGTCACTGTATATAAGAATGTGTTGGAAGATTTTTTTCTCTCTCATCTAATGACACTGTCTTGATTCAGGTGCCTTCAAGACCTTGGACAAGGACAACAACGGGACCATCAAGGTCAACGTTCAGGAGGTAAACCTGTCACACAGCCAATCACAGGCCGTCTTAGACCTTTCATACAACAATATGTAATTGTGCAGTAATGTAGCATGTAATTGAACATTCTGTGGTAGAATCCCACCATTGTTAACGCATTGGTTCCCCAAGTTCATCTCAACAGGTCTAATATTCCCCCTCCTCCTTTTATCTCCACAGTGGCTCCAGTTGACCATGTACTCCTGAGCATGCGTGCCCAACCACTTCCTGTCTGCTCTAAACCACTTCCTGTCTGTCCACTCTATGCCGTTCTTTAATCCATGCCAGTGACTCCCTGTCATTCACAAAGTCCTCCAGTCAGTCTGCAGGTTTCTGTTTATTACTGTATGTGAATGTTTGTGATGCACTGTGTGGTCTGCTAGTTATGACACAAATGGGACAGAGTCCCCCCCCCCCTCCCCTCCCGGGGGGCAGGAACCTGCACACTGACTGACACGAACCATTTCTCCACTGCTGCGCCATCACTGCCTGTGCCAAGGTTCCTTAGAGGTTCCCAACGATGAGGTTCTCCTTGTAAAGCAGACATGTCACTGACACCAATTGGTGAATTCCTTGCACACTGCAAATAGTTCAGTCTTATTATGTGTTCTCTGGTGAAGGCGTTCTCTGGTATATGATGTTGGATTAGCGGTGGGAGTCGAACACGTGTTAATTCTCACTGCACCAGGACACACTCACTCCTTTGCCTAGCTTTCAAATGGACATCATTTGCCAGTCGCAACTCATCAGATAATCGTTGCATATGTTACATTAATGCTAACACAACACATAGCCAGCACAATGTTAGACTTCCTGTCTAACAGCATAAAATACGTTTGTGCCACTGTTTGCTGCATGAAGCCAATTCGTTGATTACTGTAAGTATAACTTCATAGTAACGGTTGCCATAGTCATAGAACTGTTACTGAAATGCAGTGTCATCAAATTTTATATATGTAATAAAAGTAACCTTGACAACATGCTGTGTCATTTGTTGTATCACTTATGGTGAATAATATGAGACATTATTTCCCAGTGTCATAATAAGACTATGTTTATCATTAATCACTTTAATGTCTTCATGTCTTGCACCAGCTCAGTGTAAATTCACAGTTCACTAGTGCAACTTAGTTTTATGGTAAATCATTGTTGAAAGCAAACTAATCGTGCATTCTGATGCTACTCGAAAATCTCTAAATTATATGTTTCTAAAATACTTGTGAACTTGCATTAAAACATAGCTATATAATCTTCACAGGTTTAGGTCACCCCAATTGGGTCCCTTCTAGATATCCAGGCATGTGGATGAGGCTAAGCTGTCCTTTAGATTGCACATCAGATGGGTTCATCTGTCATATGGGAAGAACATGCAGTACAATGGAAGCCTTACTTGCAATCTCTCATAGACTGAAACCATGCAGTTAAAATGGTAAGGAAACTGTAGACTAACAAATTAGATAGATGGATAGATGGACAGACAGATAGATATATATATAGATGGATAGATAGATATATATACTTTATTGATCCCCCAAGGGGAGAATGTGATGTTTCAGCAGTGGAAGTCACAGCAAGGTTGGAAAAAAGAAAAACGATGCAGAGTAGTAAGAATAAAAAGAGGGAACAAGGACTATAAACATCCATATGAACAGGGACTATATACATCCATATGAACAGGGACTATAAACATCCATAGGAACAGGGACTATATACATCCATAGGAACAGGGACTATATACATCCATAGGAACAGGGACTATATACATCCATAGGAACAGGGACTATATACATCCATATGAACAGGGACTCTATACATCCATATGAGCAGCGACTATATACATCCATATGAGCTTTATACATGTTCTTAGCCGGTAGACAAACATACTCCTGGAGCTTGCTCGATCGCCTTGTTGAGAGGGGTCAGGGAAGAATTTTTACAGCTCACTTATCTGGCCCCCGGGTGATTACTGTTTTTTTGCTTCCCTCTGGAATATGTAGGGGTGGGTCGTATGCCCACCTCCCTTGTTCTCTGTAAAGCGCATTGTGTTGCCTCTGGGTATGAAATGCGCTATACAAATAAAGCTTTGATTGATTGATTGATTGATTGATTGACAACACATACTGTATATAACACACACCTATACCTATATCACACACAACACATACTGTATATAACACACAACTATACCTATATCACACACAACACATACTGTATATAACACACAACTATACCTATATCACACACAACACATACTGTACTGTATAATAACACACAACCCATGCTGTATGTCACACTAGCCAGGGGACATTGTATTCAAGCCAGGTCGAATATTTCAAATGAGTACGTGTGTTATGTTGTTGTAGTGACCGGATATGCCCACTTGGGGGCAGCTCTGGGCGGGTTCAACTTCACAGCGGTGTACTGCACATCCTCTTCAGTCTTTGAAATCGAGAGTTTAACATGTTTTTGAAAGATTTTTCAAGGTGCCACTCCACATCCATTGTATGACCAAAACGGTGGTAGAGCAATTATCAGACTTTCTCAAAAGTGCTAGTTTTGTCAACGTTTTGATCTGAACCATTGTATATGATCATAGCCAAGCCTACAGATTTAAATCGGCAAGTGTATGATGAGAACAGACTTCTCCCGATCCGAGTCGGAGCAAGTCGTAGCATATCAAACATGTTTGATATTTTTGAGCAGATTCTGGACACAACTGTGTAGTGTAAACTCGTCCAGTCGTTAAATATGCGATACCCAGTTTTTCAGTTGACATACAAAAATCAGCAGAAGCCAGTCGTCTAGTGTAGGCCTATACTCACAGTCATTTCATAATCTGTTATTTATATTTTGAACAGTTTATAAGGGCCGTCTTTTAAAAAAAGAGAGAAGCTTGTGTGGGCTACATATTTTCTATAGTCTACTCTTTAATCTAATGGGTGGGATGTAGGCTACCTTTCCATAGATCCATGAAAAGGGTATAAAACTAGTCTATAGAGGGCACTATTAAAGTTTGTGAACTCAAGACAGATCACACAGGTGCAGGTCACAAGGTCAATTGGTTCAATCTGTTTGATCTTGACAAAGAACCGTACATGTAAAATGGAGCACCGTCACATATTAAGCGGAGCGGCAAAACGAAAGATTTGAAAAGAAAAAGAGTCAAGGCAGTAAGATGCTTTACAGCAGGTTCCTTGCATTTCCTTTTTTTTTTTTTTTAAGAAAACAAACGCTGAGAACAGTACCGGACAGTTTGTAGCAGTACCGGACATCCGTCTGTATCGGTCTGGTGGGATCCTATTGGCTAATGTTAGGCTGTACGTTTTTCATTGGTCACGTTTTCACAAACGACTGACCAATGGCGCGGCGACAGAGATTTCGGTGGAGCATTTAAACCCCACAGCAAAGCGAGGAGAACACCAAAACCCCACAGAAGAAGACAACGAAGAATAACAACGAGAACAAGAACGACGACGAGAAGAACGACGACCAGAAGACAGTACAAAATACATTAAAAGCCAAAGGTAAGATCGTTTTACATTTGTGCATAGTTTTCTGTTTACAACGGCACAGCTTTTCAGACCGTTCGCTTATCTTTGCCAAAGTTTCTTGCCAACACAAAGCTTTGGCTTTAAGCCCGCCGAAAATAGCAACGCCATGTTCGAGCCTGTTTGCTGAGTTTGAACGGAGCCATGTTGTAAATGCAATGTTTCCCGCGTAGCTTTCTCGTGTCAGGCTAATGCCGTTGCGAATCCTAGATATTAAATACAGTGAATAACTGCAACGAGATGTATTTGCGTCCTGTACCGCCTAAGATGGCTTGTGCTTCATGTTGCCCGCACCGGTGGTCGCCATTTTGTAGCCATCTGCAGTTACTTTTGAATAGTATGGTTGAATTGGTCCTTGTTTTAAATCCAGTGGTCGCCATTTTGTAGCCATCTGCGTAAAGTTACTGTTGAATTGCATAGCTGAATTGGTCATTGTTTTAAATCCAGTTTTAACTATTCATGTCTTCCCCTCTGCTTTCAAATAGTGTCCTTATGCTTATGTGTTTAACCTAAGTTCGATTTTTGGTTTATTGTGCAGAATGTACTGCGTTGTGGAGTTTCTGGAGGAGGGTTCTGTGGCGGCTGTCCCAGTGTCGTGGCTCCGGGAAGAGGTAAGCGAAAAATGTGGTTTCTGATAAGAGTGCTGTTTTCCGATTGTACAGGGGAGCAGGTACTAACAGTTATCACTCACAGGGCAACTTGTGTTACTGGACGGAACACAAAAGCAGCCAATGCATTAAGAACAACGTGGAACCAAATCCTGCCTGGAGACTCCACAAAGTTCGTGTGTTTAAGGACTCCAATACTCGTAAGCTGTGTTTATGTACACTGTTAATCATTATTAATTATTCAGAGGAAATAAGATGGCTGAAATGTATTGATTATGGTACTTTCTACACAGCGCTTTATGAAATAGCCAGGGCCATGACAAAGGTGTTTGAGCGGCAGTCGTCAATGGAAGAACAACCAGACACAAGGAAGAGACATCGCAACACACGCTATGACTCCAGTGACGAAGGTAATATAGTAAAGTTCATTCAACAGTCCCTAAAGAGTACTACAACCTAAAGAGTGACTAATCAGAGCTAATGTACTCCTCTAGATGTTCCAGTGACCAGGAAGCGGATCTGCAGGGGGTATGACTCCAGTGGCGAAGGTAATATAGTAAAGTTCATTCAACGGTCCCAAAAGAGTACTACTTGAGTTGACTAATCTGAGCTAATATACTCCACTAGATGTTCCAGTGCCCATGCAGCCGGTCGGCAGAACTCATGTCGAGTTCATTCTTCCCCTTATGCCAGAATCACTACGCCGCCAGCACCATTGTTTCCTGCTCATCCCTTTATCCTCTGGTTTTCAGGTAGTTCTCTGATGCCATCGCCTGTGAGACCAACAGCTCGAGCAGTGTTGCCCTCCAGTTCTGTGATGTCAACTCCTGTGAGACCAACAGCTCCATCAGTGTTGCCATCAAGCTCTGTAGATGCTGGTATGCAGAATTTTGTGAACTATTTCATGCTGCATGTAGGGATATACTTTGAGTTGAATATCCATTATGGGACCGTACAATTACTTATAGCCACATCTGTGTTTAATATCCAGACTTCCAGAGGATGATGCGTCAGCAGTTCTCCAGCGTCATGCAGACTCTGAGGGAGATGGCACAGGCGATGGTGAGGCTGGAGCAGAGGCTGGAGCAGAGACTGTCCGGCGAGTCTGCAGACAGCTATCGGGGAGCAGTACTGGACGACCTGCACCCTGCTAAAACGGAGGAGGAGCTGCTGGTCTTGGAGGAGCAGCTGAAGGACAAGGAATATCAAATGGGCATCTGCTCCAGCCCAGCTCCATCAGTGTTGCCATCAAGCTCTGCAGATGCTGGTATGCAGAATTTTGTGAACTACTACATGCTGCATGTAGAGATATACTTTGAGTTGAATATCCATTATGGGACCGTAAAATTACTTATAGCCACATCTGTGTTTAATATCCAGACTTCCAGAGGATGGTGTGTCAGCAGTTCTCCAGCATCATGCAGACTCTGAGGGAGATGGCACAGGCGATGGTGAGGCTGGAGCAGAGGCTGGAGCAGAGACTGTCCGGCGAGTCTGCAGACAGCTATCGGGGAGCAGTACTGGACGACCTGCACCCTGCTAAAAAGGAGGAGGAGCTGCTGGTCTTGGAGGAGCAGCTGAAGGACAAGGAATATCAAATAGGCATCTGCTCCAGCCCAGCTGACCTCCCCAGCCCAGCCCCTGACCGCAGCTCCAGCCCTGACCACAGTGGAGTATTCAGATGAGGATGACCTCTTCAGCCCAGACCCTCGATTCAGATGTGGGTGACCTCCAGCCCAGCCCGTCTCCCTAAACCTGCCTTTCCAGCCTGCCAGGATGGATGCATTTTTTGTAAATAGTTTTTGTAAATTTTAACCTTTTTTTTGTGTGGGATACAACGGTCTGTTCCCGGTCTGCCTGCCACAGAATGCGCACTGTTTCATTTTTGTTTTTAGAACTTTTGCAATTGTCAGATAATGGGTTGCTAGCCAGAGCTTGTACATACTTTTTTTTGCTTTTCTGGCTATGCGTAATGTGACAGACCGTAAACCTCATCCTTGTAAATATGTATACTTTTAATTTGTTTTGCAATGTACTTTGTGTATTAAAATGTTCTAAACTGTTAATGGTGTTCAGTCTTATATTGGTTTGTATCATAATGCTTGCTGCTATATCCCCATATAGCATTAATTCGTTTTTGTACTGGTAAATGCTAAATATAGCCAGTGGTACTGCAAATGCTAAATATAGCCAGTGGTCAGGGTTTAGTAAGTAAGTGACCATATTTGCACCGTGCGAAAAAGACGTGCAGACCAAGTCATATAAATACCTGTAAATCTAGTGTCAGCCAAGTGAGTTTATAACGGAGGTTCCTGCCCACGTGATCACGTGCGTTCTTTGCACGCGGCCGCAACTTCTGAATGACGTGTTCTAACGTAGCGGCTACTAATCGGCAGATCTCGCGTTTCCGTTTACGTTTGCGCAACCTGCGTGTGTTAGTAGGGAAGTAGCCTAGCCTACAGATTTGAATCGGCAAGTGTATGATGAGAACAGACTTCTCCCGATCCGAGTCGGAGCAAGTCGTAGCATATCAAACATGTTGGATATTTTTGAGCAGATTCTGGACACAATTGTGTAGTGTAAACTCGTCCAGTCGTTAAATGTGCGATACCCAGTTTTTCAGTTGACATACAAAAATCAGCAGAAGCCAGTCGTCTAGTGTATACTCAGTCATTTCATAATCTGTTATTTATATTTTGAACAGTTTATAAGGACCCACGTCTTTTAAAAAAAGAGAGAAGCTTGTGTGGGCTACATATTTTCTATAGTCTACTCTTTAATCTAATGGGTGGGATGTAGGCTACCTTTCCATAGATCCATGAAAAGGCTATAAAACTAGTCTATAGAGGGCACTATTAAAGTTTGTGAACTCAAGACAGATCACACAGGTGCAGGTCACAAGGTCAATTGGTTCAATCTGTTTGATCTTGACAAAGAACCGTACATGTAAAATGGAGCACCGTCACATATTAAGCGGAGCAGCAAAACGAAAGATTTGAAAAGAAAGAGTCAAAGCAGTAAGATGCTTTACAGCAGGTAAAGGTAAAGTTTTTTTTTAAAGAAAACAAACGCTGAGAACAACAGTGGGGGGGGGGGCTGGTAAGTAGGGGGGGCCCCTCTACACATCCAGGCCCAGGGGCCCATTTTTTCATGATCCAAGGGGATTAGAGGAACATGAATCAGAAGCCTTTAGAATCAGAGTCAGAAACAGGTTTATTGCCAAGTAGGCGTTCACATACAAGGAATTTGCTTTGGTCTGATTGTGCATTAATAGTGCTAGGACAAATCAGGCCAGAGCAAAATACAGTAACATACAAGTGACACATAGGCTAGAATACAATACAAATACAATATAATGGATCGTAAATGCTTTCATCCAAAAGTGCTTTGCAATGGCCTCTCATTTATCCATTCACACGCAAATTCACAATGGCGGCAAGCTGCCACACAAGGCACTAGCCTGCTCATTGGAAGTAATTTGGGGTTCAGTGTCTTGCCCAAGGACACTTCTACATGTGGACAGGAAGAGCAGGGATTAGAACCCCCGACCTGATCATTGGATGATGACCTGCCCTACCTCCTGAGATACAGCCGCCCAATATAGCCTACAAAACAATATACAATAATATACAAAATAATACAATACAAATACAAAATACAATAACATAAGGTGACAAATTAACAACAGAATGATAGGAATGATATGATACAATATGATATGTCTCCTCGTTGGCATCACCACTATCCAACAACATGCATCACACAAGGCACAGAACATGCATGGAACGTAGATCCGTAGGACCTCGTCTCATTGTTGCTTGCGGCTTTAATTCAATTTTTATTACACATTTTATTGCACAAAGTCTCTTAGTCCACAGGCAGAGAATGTTCAGAGACTTTATTCTCAAATGAAATCAGTAAAAGCACAAGACATAATAACAAGTAACCCCAAACTGAACAAACCTAATTTTGAGGCCAATGGGGTAGATGGTGATGGTCTAGATGACACTTCTTCACACACCCTGGTCCAGCATACCAGAGTTTAGTTCATCAGCACTGTAGCCAGGGTCCTTCCTCAGCATGTCCACATATGTTGTCTTTCGAGCACCACGTGTGTCTTCACCATGCTTGGGTTCCCAGAGGACAAGGTTTGAAGTGATGAGGTCAGGAGGGCGTTTCCTATGGCTGGCTATTCTCAATCTCCGCTGACGTATCTTTGTGGTCAGGAGAGGTAGATATATGTAGAGGTCAACTTTGTTCATGTGTTGCATCCACCAGACGTCTTGGACCTGAAGAGATAGGCATAGACCCTACCCACTTACCCACCCCCCTACCTACCTACCTACCTACCTACCTACCTAACTACACACCCATCTACCTACCTACCTACCTACCTACCTACCTAGTCACCTACCTACCTACCTACCCATCTACCTACCTACCTAGTCACCTACCTACCTACCTACCTACCTACCTACCCATCTACAGTACCTACCTACCTACCCACCAACCCATCTACCTACCTACCTACCTACCTACCAACCCATCTACTTACCTACCTAGTCATCTACCTACCTACCTACCCATCTACAGTATCTACCTACCTACCTATCCATCTACCTACCTACCTACCTACCTACCTACCTACCTACCTACCTACCTACCTACCAACCCATCTACCTACCTACCTACCTACCTACCTACCTACCTACCTACCTACCTACCAACCCATCTACTTACCTACCTAGTCATCTACCTACCTACCTACCCATCTAAAGTATCTACCTACCTACCTACCTACCTACCTACCTATCCATCTACCTACCTACCTAGTCACCTACCTACCTACCCATCTACAGTACCTACCTACCTACCTACCTAACCATCTACCTACCTACCCACCCCCCTACTTAGCTACCCACCCCCCTACCTACCTACCTACCTACCTACCTACCTACCTACCTACCTACCTACCTACCTACCTACCCAACTATCTACCTAGCTACCTTTCTACCCACCTACCTACCTACCTACCTACCTACCCATCTACCTACCTATTTTCCTACCCACCTACCTATTTACCTACCTAGCTAACTACCTACCCACCTATCTACCTACCTACCCAACTCCCTACCTACCTACCTACCCACCTACCTACCTCTCTACCTACTTACCTACCTACCCACCTACCTACCTACCCATCTACCTACCTACCTACCTACCTATCTACCTCTTTACCGACCTACCTATCCACCTAACTACCTCTCTAACTACCTACCTACCTACCTACCTACCTACCTACCTATCCACCTAACTACCTCTCTAACTACCTACCTACCTAGCCACCTAACTACCTATGGCGGCTTTCATTTGATTTTTATTACACATTTTATTCCACAAAGTCTCTTAGTCCAGGCAGCTCACTGAGCATAGCCGTGGGATGGGCACTGATTAACGTGCATCAGTATACAGTGGAGATAGAACCCAAACACAGGCAGAGAATGTTCAGAGACTTTATTCATGAATGAAATCAATACAAGCACAAGACATAATAACAAGTAACCCCAAACTGAACAAACCTAATTTTGAGGCCAATGGGGTAGATGGTGATGGTCTAGATGACACTTCTTCACACACCCTGGTCCAGCATACCAGAGTTTAGTTCATCAGCACTGTAGCCAGGGTCCTTCCTCAGCATGTCCACATATGTTGTCTTTCGAGCACCACGTGTGTCTTCACCATGCTTGGGTTCCCAGAGGACAAGGTTTGAAGTGATGAGGTCAGTAGGGCGTTTCCTATGGCTGGCTATCCTCAGTCTCCGCTGACGTATCTTTGTGGTCAGGAGAGGTAGATCAATGTAGAGGTCAACTTTGTTCATGTGTTGCATCCACCAGACGTCTTGGACCTGAAGAGATAGGCATAGACCCTACCCACTTACCCACCCCCCTACCTACCTACCTACCTACCTACCTACCTACCTACCTACCTACCTACACACCCATCTACCTACCTACCTACCTACCTACCTACCTAGTCACCTACCTACCTACCTACCTACCCATCTACCTACCTACCTAGTCACCTACCTACCTACCTACCTACCTACCTACCCATCTACAGTACCTACCTACCTACCCACCAACCCATCTACCTACCTACCTAGTCATCTACCTACCTACCTACCTACCCATATACAGTATCTACCTACCTACCTACCTACCTACCTATCCATCTACCTACCTACCTACCTACCTACCTACCAACCCATCTACCTACCTACCTACCTACCTACCTACCTACCTACCTACCTACCTACCTACTTACCTACCTAGTCATCTACCTACCTACCTACCTACCTACCTACCTACCTACCTACCTACCTACCTACCTACCTACCTACCTACCTACCTACCTACCTACCTACCTACCTATCCATCTACCTACCTACCTAGTCACCTACCTACCTACCCATCTACAGTACCTACCTACCTACCTACCTACCTACCTACCTACCTAACCATCTACCTACCTACCCACCCCCCTACTTAGCTACCCACCCCCCTACCTACCTACCTACCTACCTACCTACCTACCTACCTACCTACCTACCTACCTACCTACCCAACTATCTACCTAGCTACCTTTCTACCTACCTACCTACCTACCTACCCATCTACCTACCTATTTTCCTACCCACCTACCTATTAACCTACCTAGCTAACTACCTACCCACCTATCTACCTACCTACCCAACTCCCTACCTACCTACCTACCTACCTCTCTACCTACTTACCTACCTACCCACCTACCTACCTACCCATCTACCTACCTACCTACCTACCTACCTACCCATCTACCTACCTACCTACCTATCTACCTCTTTACCGACCTACCTATCCACCTAACTACCTCTCTAACTACCTACCTACCTACCTATCCACCTAACTACCTCTCTAACTACCTACCTACCTAGCCACCTAACTACCTACGGCGGCTTTAATTTGATTTTTATTACACATTTTATTCCACAAAGTCTCTTAGTCCAGGCAGCTCACTGAGCATAGCCGTGGGATGGGCACTGATTAACGCGCATCAGTATACAGTGGAGATAGAACCCAAACACAGGCAGAGAATGTTCAGAGACTTGATTCATGAATGAAATCAATACAAGCACAAGACATAATAACAAGTAACCCCAAACTGAACAAACCTAATTTTGAGGCCAATGGGGTAGATGGTGATGGTCTAGATGACACTTCTTCACACACCCTGGTCCAGCATACCAGAGTTTAGTTCATCAGCACTGTAGCCAGGGTCCTTCCTCAGCATGTCCACGTATGTTGTCTTTCGAGCACCACGTGTGTCTTGACCATGCTTGGGTTCCCAGAGGACAAGGTTTGAAGTGATGAGTGATGAGGAAGTGATGAGTTGCCCCAGTGGCCTCGACATGTGGTTGGTAGGTGGGTGGTTGGGTAGATTGGTGTTGGTCAGTCTGTCATCGTGGGGTTATTTGTTATGTATTGCCTTGAATGTCTTGTTTTTGTTCAGTGGCTAGTGTTGGGGGGAACTGGAGAGATCGTGGAACATTTGCCACTTTACCAGCACACCACTAGACGCCCTGGGGGTGGATAAGGTACTAGCGGGGCTGTCTCCTCTAACGGTCTTGGTCATCGCAAATGGTGGAGGAGGAGGAATAGGGGGGCGTGGTTGTGGAGTAGGGGGAAGAGGAGGAGGAGTAGGGGGGCGTGGTTGTGGAGTAGGTGGGAAGAGGAGGAGGAGTAGGGGGGAGTGGTGGTGGAGTAGGGGGAAGAGGAGGAGGAATAGGGGGGCGTGGTTGTGGAGTAGGGGGAAGAGGAGGAGGAGTAGGGGGGCGTGGTTGTGGAGTAGGGGGAGGAGGAAGAGGAGTAGGGGGGCGTGGTGGTGGTGGAGTAGGGGGAAGAGGAGAGACAGATGGAGCTGTGATAGAAGGGACTGCGTCAGACAGGGCTGTGTGAGGTGTCCTCTTCATTAGAGAGTCCAAGGTGGAAGAGGTCGCCCCTTGACAGATTTCTTCCCACTGCTTACGAATGAGCCTCCGACGCTGAGAGAGCTCCAGATCTTGTCTCCAGTGGCAGTTGGGTGATCGTGGAACATCGGAGTCAGATTGTCCCTTTAGGGCCACCCCACTAGACGCCATGGGGGTGGATAAGGCGCTAGCGGGGCTGTCAACTCTAACGGTCTTGGTCATCGCGAATGGTGGAGGAGGAGGAGTAGGGGTGCGTGGTGGTGGAGTTGGGGGAGGAGGAGGAGGAGTAGGGGGGCGTGGTTGTGGAGTAGGGGGAGGAGGAAGAGGAGTAGGGGGGCGTGGTGGTGGAGTAGGGGGAGGAGGAAGAGGAGTAGGGGGGCATGGTGGTGGTGGAGTAGGGGGAAGAGGAGAGACAGATGGAGCTGTGATAGAAGGGACTGCGTCAGACAGGGCTGTGTCAGGTGTCCTCTTCATCAGAGAGTCCGAAGTGGAAGTGTTCGTCCCTTGACAGACGTCTTCCCACTTCTCGCGAATGAGCCTCCGACGCTGAGAGAGCTCCAGATCTTGTCTCCAGTGGCACTCGGGTGATCGTGGAACATCGGGGTCAGATTGTCCCTTTACCAGCACACCACTAGACGCCATGGGGGTGGACAAGGCGCTAGCGGGGCTGTCAACTCTACTGATCCTGGTCATGGAAAGTGGTCGACTGACAGATGGAGCTGTGTCAGATGGAGCTGTGTCAGCAGCCCTCTTAACCAAAGAGTCCGAGGTGGAAATGGCCGACCCTTGATAGACTCCCTCCCACTTCTTGCAAAAAACCCTCCGACACTGAGAGAGCTCCAGATCTCGCCTCCAGTGGCGCTCGGGTGATCGTGGAACGTCCTGGTCAGATTGTCCCTTTACCAGCACACCAGTAGACGCCATGGGGGTGGATAAAGCGCTAGCGGGGCTGTCAACTCTAACGGTCTTGGTCATCGCGAATGGTGGTCTGACAGATGGAGCTGTGATAGATGGGACTGCGTCAGACAGGGCTGTGTAAGGTGTCCTCTTCATCAGAGAGTCCGAGGTGGAAATGGCCGACCCTTGATAGACTCCCTCCCACTTCTTGCGAAAAACCCTCCGACGCTGAGAGAGCTCCAGATCTTGTCTCCAGCCTTGATAGACTCCCTCCCACTTCTTGCGAAAAACCCTCCGACGCTGAGAGAGTTCCAGATCTTGTCTCCAGTGGCGCTCGGGTGATCGTGGAACATCGGAGTCAGATTGTCCCTTTACCAGCACACCAGTAGACGCCATGGGGGTGGATAAGGCGCTAGCGGGGCTGTCAACTCTACTGGTCCTGGTGATCGCGAATGGTGGTCTGACAGATGGAGCTGTGATAGATGGGACTGCGTCAGACAGGGCTGTGTAAGGTGTCCTCTTCATCAGAGAGTCCGAGGTGGAAATGGCCGACCCTTGATAGACTCCCTCCCACTTCTTGCGAAAAACCCTCCGACGCTGAGAGAGCTCCAGATCTTGTCTCCAGTGGCGCTCGGGTGATCGTGGAACATCGGAGTCAGATTGTCCCTTTACCAGCACACCAGTAGACACCATGGGGGTGGATAAGGCGCTAGCGGGGCTGTCAACTCTACTGGTCCTGGTGATCAAGAATGGTGGTCTGACAGACGGGGCTGTGTCAGACAGGGCTGTGACAAATGGACCGGTGACAGACAGTGCTGTGTCATATGGAGCTGTGACAGCTGCCCTGTTCACCAGAGAGTCTGAGCTCTTGCAACAGAGCCTCTGACAGCGAGGAACGTTCAGCTCTGATTTGCCCTTTGAACTTTTGCCCTTGCGTGTTGGAAAGGGCTTGGCGACGCCGCCAGGTGGCACGGGAGCGAAGCCTCTGCTCATCTCAGACACCGGGTCTCGTCCACAGCCCCCCGGATCAGAGGAGTTAGAACCTGAATCGTATTGTCCTCGACAGTCACAATGGCGCTCATGCATCTGCATTAGCACTTCCAGATGGTCAGGGCAGCTGTCACCCCGGACTGTCACACTGTCCCTCTGGGCCCTTTTGAGATACAACAAAATAAAATAAAATAAAATGACTTTTGATGATTTCAGTACACTTGTACAATCAAAATGCATCATACCACACATTTTACACATAAACACACACATCTCACACATACATGCATGCACACGCGCACGCACAAACAAACACACATACACACACACACACACACACACATGGTTGGATACACTGAAAAAAACATTATCAACTTACCAATCAATGTCTTCAAGGTTTTCATCATCATCCTAATTTATAAAGGAAATACAAGATGGTATTTAGGCTCAATTTAGGTCATTAAGGCTTCACAAAGACAGAACAGCTTCTGTTATTGTTTGAATTGAAATGATTAAAGTACAATGAAACTTTGATTACCAACCTTAATGTGTCTGTGGCGATTTCTCCATTGATCTAATAGCCAAAAAAAGACCAGGTTCACAGAGAGAGCGAACAAAACTGCCATGCAGACGAATGACAGATCAAGATCCAACGGGGTTGTCTGAGAGGGCGTCGCCTTAGGACCATGGTGTACATGTCCACAAGGCACCCTCTCTCGGGTTTTAAAAACAGTTATTCCACTAACAAACATATTGTCAAAGATACATCTTTAACAACATGTTCTTGTCATCGCGAACACCGCACTGAGGCTTGTCCACTTGTTACAGCAGTATATATACCTTGCCGCTGTGACGTCAACATGTTACGCCGTAGTGTCCGTGATGTCACAGACCGGATAGAACACTGTGATTGGACGGCTAGTCCAGATATGTACCTTGCCGCTGTGACGTGTACACGTTACGCCGTAGTGCCCGTGATGTCACAGAGCGGATAGAACACTGTGACTTGACGGCTAGTCCAGGCGGCTATAATTGAAATAAATGTAGGGCTAGATTTAAATAGATTTATGCTATTTTCTTTTTGCTTAAGACCCAACGATACCCCTTATTTAATACACTCCGACATTCAGAATTAAATAGGAGCGCTGGTCGGATAACAACAGATAGCATAGTGTCCGTATGTCACTCAGCGCTGCAGTCGTTAATTGTCCACGTTTTCGATAGAGATGGATAGGCATTATTGGCGATATTAAATAAGGGTAATCGCTCTCTATGAATAATTCATATTCAAGGGCGTTTTGTTATTTTGAAGACGATACTCGTAGGCCAGTAGGATTTGAAAGGAGCCCACGATAGAGGCGCGCTGCGCTCCTGACCCCCGAGTGCACAGCCCATGATCCGATGAGAGAGAGCGGTGTCGTGTGGCCGATTAAAGCCCCCCGGGTCCTGTTATTCTATTCATAGAGTAGCCTACTTTGAGACACAACCTCAAAGTGCTGACGAAACGGTTTGGCTACTTGTTTTGTTCCGTTAACATTAGGCCTACCTCAGTCCCTGAACATCCGCGAACCCAACCAAAACAGGTTGGATGAAGACCGTTTGGAGACCAGTGCTATGGATGTAGGAGCACCCTACTGTATACTATTGAAAATTACCCATTTCTCATTCATGTGATCATCGTTGAAAATGTATGAATTCATTGTTCAGTCATGACACCCAACAGCTGCAGGAGCAGCCTAGTCTGACCATATCATTCATCATAACACAGATGGGCGCACTTATAACAGAATTACTACATTTATTCAACATCACGAAGTTGCATTTGAATCAAACTTAGTTTATTTCTCTCTCTCTCTCTCTCTCTCTCTCTCTCTCTCTCTCTCTCCCCACCCATATCCCCCGCAGTAGTACGAGTAGTAGTATGTTTACTACAGTATCTACATTAAATGCAATTATTGAAATAAGTCACTTTGGATAAAAGTGTCTGCCAAATGACTGTAATGCAATGTAACACATACTGAATATACTGTAACACACAACACATACTGTATCACTCAACTATTCCTATACCACACATAACACACACTGTATAGGTACAACACACAACTATACCTACAGTATACCACACACAACACACACTGTATATAACACACAACTATACCTATACCACACACAACACACACTGTATATAACACACAACTATACCTATACCACACACAACACACACTGTATATAACACATAACTATACCTATATCACACACAACACATACTGTATATAACACATTATTATACCTATATCACACACAACACACACTGTATATAACACACAACTATACCTATATCACACACAACACACACTGTATACAACACATAACTATACCTATATCACACACAACACATACTGTATATAACACATTATTATCCCTCTGAAAATGTAATTTAATGTAATTTATTGCTCTATAAATGTTCTTAGCCGTTAGACAAATATATTCCAGGAGCTTGCTCCAGGTTGCCTGTTTTAATATCTGTATTGCTTTTATGGCTCTGTGTCCTACTAACCCTGTTTTGCCTTCCCTCTCCCTAGTGCCTCTCTCTCTCCCTCCTATCTTCTAACCAGGTCCAGTGGATGCCCCACTGTCACCAGCAGACCTCCCGGAGTCCAACAGATACCCCTGTGTCTGCTGTGGATGTCGTAGCATTTAGTTAACACACACACACACGTACACACAGACATACACCAGCCCACTTCCGGCTTTAGGCCTGGGCCATAGCAAACACACACCAGTATTTGCCATGTCTCTCCTATGATGCTTTTTGAGCCTCTCTTACTCTGAAATGTAATTTAATGTAATGTACTGCGACTATATACATCCATATGAACAGGGACTATATACATCCATATGAACAGCACCTGTGCACTAGAGAATAGGATAACATATATATGTAGGCCTACATACATCAAGTCTGTATAAATATATATGTCTTGGAGTACACATACATACAGGCCGTATAGATATACCTACCAATACATATAGGCCTATACATACACACATATATATAGTAATTCACATATATATAAAAAAAGCTGTAAAAACAATTTGAAGGAACCATATATGCACAATACAGTATGATGTGCTGTTGTCTGATTGTCCTGTCTGGACCACCATCAATCCTTCATCATGAAGATCCATTTATCCATTTACCACGAGGACCAGGGAGGAAAGCACAGTGGAGTGTAGTCTACAATTCCCCACTAGGGGGCGGTGTTGAACCTATAATCCCAAAAGTAACAACTAGACTGAAAATCATCATTTCACTGATTTAGACTTCATGGTGTAAAATAAATGGCTAAAAGGTGAAGCCCAATGATACCTGAAAAGGGCATCTTTCTTGAGACCAACATTGGGATATTGTACATCGTAGAATATTAGGGCCTACATATAACAACTTCAGTATTAACTTCTGTGATGGGTCATCACTTGAGAAGGTGGATGTATTTAAATATATGGGTGTATGGCTGGATCTTTCTTTTAGGCCTCATATTAAATCTGTCATTTAAAAAAATAATTTGCAGTCTGAGTACATTATACCACCCAATACCATTGATTCACTCTTCAGGTAAGAAAAATAATACTTTCTGAATTAGTTTTAACCATTCTCAATTTTACAGATATTGTTTATCAGAAGCCCTCTGAATCACATCTTCATTCTCTACATGTAGTATACAACAGCCGGTGTAGATTTCTTCTGAGGTGTCCATATCAAACCCATCATTGCCATATGAATTGCTTGACTACAACGATAGAGAAATGTGTAGGCCTATATTGAACTAGAATACTACTCAGTAATAACTAAGAGAAGTGAATAAACTAAGATGAAGTCAAAAGGATATAGAATGTATGTATGTATGTATGTATGTATGTATGTATGTATGTATGTATGTATGTATGTATGTATGTATGTATGTATGTATGTATGTATGTATGAATGAATGAATATTTATTTTCGTGTCATGTCCGAGGACCCATCCCTTACGGGATTATAAGACACCATAAACAGTAAACAATAATTAACTATATCACATACACTTCTCACGGTTTGTAAGCTATGCAATGTATCCAAACAATAACAGAAAATAAATGAATAAAAATAACAGTCTTTCGTCAAAATCCTAAATAAATGCATCAAATATAAGTTATCTTTGTTCGTTTGTCCCAAGCTTTTTCTAAATATTCTGCAAGTGCAAATACCCTATGATCAAACATCCATTTTAGTCTCTCTGCATCGCTCAACCACATCAAATCAATATTTTTACATCTCTCAAATAATTTTTGACGCAACTCATGATATAAGGGGCAATAAAACACAAAATGGAACTCATTCTCAATATCAATATTACAGTAGATACAAATGCGCTCTTCTTCTGTAACCCCCCGATAACGTCCAGTTTCAAGGTATGTATGTATGTATGTATGTATGTATGTATGTATGTATGTATGTATGTATGTATGTATGTATGTATGTATGTATGTATGTATGTATGCATGCATGTATGTATGTATGTAGGCTATAGGGCACGTAGGGCACGTACATAAAATGTGTGTGTGAGGACTCCAACTTGCTGGACTGGCAAAAAAATCATCAAAGCAGTTAGTTAAGTTCTGTTCTGTTCTGTTCTGCCATCATTGGCAGTCATTTCATATGGAAAAGACGCTGCTGTCTACATCCATAAATAGCTTTGATCTCCCTGCTGGGACGACATTATGTGAATGTGATCTTGCACTGCATTGTGTGACTCCTGCTACTGTTGGATTTTGATATTGATTTGTATCTTTGATTGAAAATCCAATAAAGAAATTGATATGTATGTAGCCTATGTATGTAGGCTTTGTATGTAATTTTCTTTGAGTTGTCCTGCAGTTGTATTTGTGTTTCAAGGACCCCCTTGAAAGCGAGATGATTCATCTCAAGAGGTTTATCCTTCAGTAAAGTTCAAAGTAACATTAAAGACTCAAGTTGCCCGGTGTTCAGTCCGGCTGCTTGAAGGACGCGTGTGCCAACGCTCATGTGGATAATGAGACTCGTTCTATATCATTTAATATGCTGCTGCGATATGTTTTTTTCTTCTGTTTTTAGAAAGAGAGATGTTCACAGCGGATCACAGAAGTGGTGCTTCAATCAAAATCAGACAGTATCCTAGACGAGAGAGACGGGCCCACGTTTATAAGAGCGAGTTCTGCCCCCAGAGACGCCTGAATTCTTCGTGGAATGGATCCAGGTGTCCCTCCGCTGTTATTTGAGAAAACTTTGTTTGCTTGAACGAAGGCTACATATCAGTAATTCACTAGCAGTTCCAGAGCCAGTAGGCCAAAGATTGGGAACATATAAGAGAACAACACCCAGTTGGCGTTTCAACGTCGTTCACAGGTGATTCAACGTCATGGGACGACGTGAATCAACGTCGGATTTGGTTTTGATTTTGAAAGGTGAATCAACGTTGATATCCCGACCAGATGGCCACAAGATGGACGCCGGCCTGGACTGCAGGTCCCATGATCCTTCAGGCGGTGGTTTGGGGAGCTGAGGGCGCTTGGTGGATCCTCCACACCTCAGCTCCATGAGCGGTCAGCCAGGGCCGAGCCCTGGTCCATGTGCCACGGCCATTGTGGATGTTGTGGTCTTCCAGGTCCCCCCCTTCCAGGTCCCCTGGGTCCCACAGGTTGGTAAATGGACTACACTTATATAGTGCTTTTCCACCTTAGCGGCACTCAAAGCGCTTTACAATGGCCTCTCATTCACCCATTCACACACATACTCACACACCAATGGCGGCAGCTGCCATGCAAGGTGCTAACCTGCTCATTGGGAGCAATTTGGGGTTAGGTGTCTTGCTCAAGGACACTTCGACATGTGGACAGTGGAAGCTAGGATTCGAACCACTGACCCTTCGATCATTGAACGACCCGCTCTACCAACTGAGCTACAGCCGCCCAAGGTTGTTGCATAAACATTTTGTGTAAAACATGAAACTGTAACAAAGCAAACAAGGTTCCATTCCAGGCAGTGGCGTGGGTCTTTAAGGTCGTCTTCATTTCTCACAGCCACCATCTCCCATCCTCTCTGGGGCAGACTTCACCCAGATAGCAAGCGGATGTGTAATGATTCTGGGCCATACTGTATATGGGCCGG
This sequence comes from Borostomias antarcticus, assembly GCF_949987555.1. Taxonomy (NCBI): domain Eukaryota; kingdom Metazoa; phylum Chordata; class Actinopteri; order Stomiiformes; family Stomiidae; genus Borostomias; species Borostomias antarcticus. Next base: position 55,773,589 of record NC_140234.1, on the reverse strand, counting down.
AACTAAGCCACAAGGGCCAGATCTGGCCTGTATATGGCCCAGATCCGCTTGCTATCTGGGCAGGAATTTCATCATGGTCTCCATGACGTTTGTGTTATTGTGTACAGTATGTGATGACAGCATCTACAGTACAGAGGAAAAACAAAACACAGGTTAAACTGTAAAAAAACAAAAACAACGACACCATAAGTTCAGATTGAGGAGAGAGAGATGTAAAAGATCGCTCCTCAGGCTCAGCTGGAGAGAGGGAGAGCGACAGAGGAGAGAGAGAGAAGAGAAAAAAGACATGAAAACTACAGGAGGAAAGATGGAAGGATGACAGAGGAGAGCTACTTGAACAGCTACTCCTACTACGACCAGCAGACCTCTTCCACTGAGGAAAGAGGGGGATGAGAGATGGAGGACAAGACAGAGGGAACGAGAGTTGAGGATGGCTACCTCCAGCAGTGCTCTTGTTGGCCAAGATCTTTCAAATCAAATCAAACTTTATTTCTATAGTGCATTTCATACACAGAGGCAACACAATGCGCTTTACAGAGAGCAATGGGAGGTGGGCATACGACCCACCCCTACATATTCCAGAGGGAAGCAAAAAAAACAGTTTCATCCAGGGGTCAGAAAAGTGAGCTGTAAAAATTCTTCCCTGACCTCTCTCAATGAGACGATCAAACAAGCTCCTAGAGTATGTTAGTCTATTGGCTAAGAACATACTGTATACAGAGCAGTAAACATGGGCTAGATACTTCATAAGAGAGACATGACTAACAGGAGAGTGCACAAATAGTTACAGAGAAGTTTCCTACATGGTCGGCCATTATGTGTTAGCTATCCCTGTAGTCTCTAATATGATCTTTGGTGATCTCCTCTCCAAAACCAGACCAGCAGCTCCTCCCCAAAAGCCAGCCCAGATAGCAAGCGGATCTGGGCCATATACAGGCCAGATCTGGCCCTATGACACTCCTTCTCCTTAAATTATTTGCTCCCAAAATAAATCAACATGACCACATAGAAGTCACTATCAAAAAACAAACAGGTGAGATGAAGTTATGGAGGGAGAGACAGGAGGAAGGGAGGATGAAGGAAGAGAGGGAGGGAGAGAAAGGGAGGGAGGTGTAGGGACTGACTGGAGGGAGGGAGGGAAAGATTCAAGACTGGAGAGATGGTTTATTTGGAGTGAGAGAGAAGGGAGGGAGAGGAAGTAGATAGAAACCACTTGACTCGGCTTCTCACCTCATCCAGGTGGAGTGCGTCTCTCTTTTGGCGTCGATGTCGTCACCGTTTTTGTTCTCGTGTATCTGAGAACACAGACGTCTAATGTCAAAGGGAAAAAAAACTCCCAAGATCAATTTTTTTATTGAACATTCATGATAGCATCATCAAAACACCCCCTCATACACACTCACTCACACACACACACACACACACACACACACACACACACACACACACACACACACACACAAACACACACACACCCTTCGACCCACCACCCAGGAGATCCTCTCGATGGCCTCGTCCTTCTCCGTCAGCTCTCCCTCATAGGGTCCATACTGGGTTCACCTGCCTCCCCACAGCTGAAGAACCCCAGCCCCGCCCCCGATATCAGAGCCTGCCCAGATAGCAAGCGGATCTGGGCCATATACAGACCAGATCTGGCCCTTGTGGCTTAGTTCCGGCCCATATATGGCCCAGAATCATTACACATCCGCTTGCTATCTGGGTGGCTTCCTCATATTACTCTGTGTGGAGAAAGTACAGTAATCAATACATTTCAGCCATTTATTTTCTAAGAATAATGATTCATGATTTTGAACAGCATGTATGCAAACAGAGCTTATGTAAACAGTACCAGTACGAAAAACACTTAACTTAAACACTTAACTTTATGTTATTCACGTCCCTGTGCAATCGAAAAATAGCACAGTAGCCTAGCCTACAGATTTGAATCGGCAAGTGTATGATGAGAACAGACTTCTCCCGATCCGAGTCGGAGCAAGTCGTAGCATATCAAACGTTTGATATTTTTTAGCAGATTCTGGACACAATTGTGTAGTGTAAACTCGTCCAGTCGTTAAATGTGCAATACCCAGTTTTTCAGTTGACATACAAAAATCAGCAGAAGCCATTCGTCTAGTGTATACTCAGTCATTTCATAATCTGTTATTTATATTTTGAACAGTTTATAAGGGCCCACGTCTTTTAAAAAAAGAGAGAAGCTTGTGTGGGCTACATATTTTCTATAGTCTACTATTTAATCTAATGGGTGGGATGTAGGCTACCTTTCCATAGATCCATGAAAAGGCTATAAAATTAGTCTATAGAGGGCACTATTAAAGTTTGTGAACTCAAGACAGATCACACAGGTGCAGGTCACAAGGTCAATTGGTTCAATCTGTTTGATCTTGACAAAGAACCGTACATGTAAAATGGAGCACCGTCACATATTAAGCAGAGCGGCAAAACGAAAGATTTGAAAAGAAAAAGAGTCAAGGCAGTAAGATGCTTTACAGCAGGTTCCTTGGGGGGGGGGGGTCTGGTAAGGAGGGGGGCCCCCTCTACACATCCAGGCCCAGGGGCCCATTTTTTCATGATCCAAGGGGATTAGAGGAACATGAATCAGAAGCCTTTAGAATCAGAGTCAGAAACAGGTTTATGCCAAGTAGGCGTTCACATACAAGGAATTTGCTTTGGTCTGATTGTGCATTAATAGTGCTAGGACAAATCAGGCCAGAGCAAAATACAGTAACATACAAGTGACACATAGGCTAGAGTACAATACAAATACAATATAATGGATCGTAAATGCTTTTATCCAAAAGTGCTTTGCAATGGCCTCTCATTTATCCATTCACACGCAAATTCACAATGGCGACAAGCTGCCACACAAGGCACTAGCCTGCTCATTGGAAGTAATTTGGGGTTCAGTGTCTTGCCCAAGGACACTTCTACATGTGGACAGGAAGAGCAGGGATTAGAACCCCCGACCTGATCATTGGATGATGACCTGCCCTACCTCCTGAGATACAGCCGCCCAATAAAGCCTACAAAACAATATACAATAATATACAAAATAATACAATACAAATACAAAATACAATAACATAAGGTGACACATTAACAACAGAATGATAGGAATGATATGATACAATATATGATATGTCTCCTCGTTGGCATCACCACTGTCCAACAACATGCATCACACAAGGCACAGAACATGCATGGAACTATCTGTACAGACGGAAACCAGGGGAGAGTTTGGCCAGCAGGCCGTTTTAATAATAATAATAATTAATAATTAATAATAATAGGGGAAATAACTGTTGCCACAAAAACAAAGAGGGAGGTGAAACAGTCGGGGGAATGTATTGTAATCTACTCCTCTTCCTCCTCCCCCTACTCCACCACCACGCCCCCCTACTCCTCTTCCTCCTCCCCCTACTCCACCACCACGCCCCCCTACTCCTCTTCCTCCTCCCCCTACTCCACCACCACTCCCCCCAACTCCTCCTCCTCTTCCGCCTACTCCTCCTCCTCCCCCTACTCCACCACCACGCCCCCCTTCTCCTCCTCCTCCTCCCCCTACTCCACCACCACGCCCCCCTACTCCTCCTCCTCTTCCCCCTACTCCACAACCACGCCCCCCTACTCCTCCTCCTCTTCCCACTACTCCACCACCACGCCCCCCTACTCCTCCTCCTCTTCCCCCTACTCCACAACCACTCCCCCCTACTCCTCCTCCTCTTCCCCCTACTCCACCACCACTCCCCCCTACTCCTCCTCCTCTTCCCCCTACTCCTCCTCCTCTTCCCCCTACTCCTCCTCCTCCTCCCCCTACTCCACCACCACGCCCCCCTACTCCTCCTCCTCTTCCCCCTACTCCACAACCACGCCCCCCTACTCCTCCTCCTCTTCCCCCTACTCCACCACCACACCCCCCTACTCCTCCTCCTCTTCCCCCTACTCCACCACCACTCCCCCCTACTCCTCTTCCTCTTCCCCCTACTCCTCCTCCTCTTCCCCCTACTCCTCCTCCTCTTTCCCCTACTCCACCACCCCGCCCCCCTACTCCTCCTCCTCCCCCTACTCCACCACCACGCCCCCCTACTCCTCCTCCTCTTCCCCCTACTCCTCCTCCCCCTACTCCTCTTCCTCTTCTTGCTCTTCCTCGAGCAGCCAGTTGTCCTTGTTCATTTACCTGGCCAGGTGCCTCCATGTTCAGATTCTGATTCTAATTGTACTGATTCTCTCTTATTCTCTCTGATTTGCTCTTAATATATGTTTGGAAAAATCATACTCATGGATAGCACCTGTCAGGTAACTAAACATAGTGTTTGATTGGTCATCTGAGAATGAAATGAGAATGTGTGACACTCACCCTTCATTAGTCAAGTTCTAGTTTCACCTGGCAGTCAATTACTGTAATCAATTTAGCAAATGTTCTACAAGAGATTCATATAATGTAATGTGATGATATTCATGCTATTATGTTACTGACAAATTGTGACAACTGAATGGACTGTTTTGCATGTGATGACTCACACAATGAAAAGATGCTCACATGTTTTGGAGAGTACAACCATTTGACTGAGAAGCAACAGTCAGTTTCATTCAGCAAGGTATATTCAATTGGTAATTGTGCTACGTGTAGGCTACTGTACTTAATAATTTGCAAAGATGTACTAAGACATTTTCTATTTGATTAAAGCTACATGAGATAACTCGGCACTTTGGCAGCCCCTCTGGTCGTGATAAAATCGGCACTGCGTTTTAACCACACTTCCCACAATCCCCCACTCACTCGCTGTAATGATGGGGGGAAAATGATAACAAACGTGCGTGCGCAGACTGGATCAGAAGATTGTAGCTACTTTGTGGAAGGATGTCTTCAATGCAGGTAAATACCAGTCTTCTTTCTTGTACAGTATGTGCATGTAGATTTTCGCTGGGCAAAGGTTTGTTGTCTTCCTGATATTGTGACACGCGAAACGTGTCACTTCCATTTCCACCACAAGATTTCCCGCCAGTGTACTAACCAGTATACCGAAATACTAAAATAATAAATTCACAGGGTCTCATGCAGTCACATGTCACGAAAATTATTTTTGGGGTCTTGCTAAGGCCAATTCATAAACTAATAGGAAGTAAAAGTGAATATTGAACCATAAAAAAGTTTCTCATTCTTCTCAAATCTCATTGAGCTTTAAGGGTGTGTATCCGTAGGACCTCGTCTCATTGTTGCTTGCGGCTTTAATTCAATTTTTATTACACATTTTATTGCACAAAGTCTCTTAGTCCACAGGCAGAGAATGTTCAGAGACTTTATTCTCAAATGCAATCAGTAAAAGCACAAGACATAATAACAAGTAACCCCAAACTGAACAAACCTAATTTTGAGGCCAATGGGGTAGATGGTGATGGTCTAGATGACACTTCTTCACACACCCTGGTCCAGCATACCAGAGTTTAGTTCATCAGCACTGTAGCCATGGTCCTTCCTCAGCATGTCCACATATGTTGTCTTTCGAGCACCACGTGTGTCTTCACCATGCTTGGGTTCCCAGAGGACAAGGTTTGAAGTGATGAGGTCAGGAGGGCGTTTCCTATGGCTGGCTATCCTCAGTCTCCGCTGACGTATCTTTGTGGTCAGGAGAGGTAGATCAATGTAGAGGTCAACTTTGTTCATGTGTTGCATCCACCAGACGTCTTGGACCTGAAGAGATAGGCATAGACCCTACCCACTTACCCACCCCCTACCTACCTACCTACCTACCTACCTACCTACCTACCTACCTACCTACACACCCATCTACCTACCTACCTACCTACCTAGTCACCTACCTACCTACCTACCCATCTACCTACCTACCTAGTCACCTACCTACCTACCTACCCATCTACAGTACCTACCTACCTACCCACCAACCCATCTACCTACCTACCTACCTACCTACCAACCCATCTACTTACCTACCTAGTCATCTACCTACCTACCTACCCATCTACAGTATCTACCTACCTACCTACCTACCTACCTACAAACCCATCTACCTACCTACCTACCTACCTACCTACCTACCTACCTACCTACCTACCTACCAACCCATCTACTTACCTACCTAGTCATCTACCTACCTACCTACCCATCTAAAGTATCTACCTACCTACCTACCTACCTACCTATCCATCTACCTACCTACCTAGTCACCTACCTACCTACCCATCTACAGTACCTACCTACCTACCTACCTAACCATCTACCTACCTACCCACCCCCCTACTTAGCTACCCACCCCCCTACCTACCTACCTACCTACCTACCTACCCAACTATCTACCTAGCTAACTTTCTACCCACCTACCTACCTACCTACCCATCTACCTACCTACCTACCTACCTACCTACCTACCTAGTCACCTACCTACCTACCTACCCATCTACCTACCTACCCATCTACCTACCTACCTACCTACCCATCTACCTACCTACCTACCTACCTACCTACCTACCTACCTACCTACCTAGTCACCTACCTACCTACCTACCTACCCATCTACAGTACCTACCTACCTACCCACCAACCCATCTACCTACCTACCTACCTACCAACCCATCTACTTACCTACCTAGTCATCTACCTACCTACCTACCCATCTACAGTATCTACCTACCTACCTACCTACCTATCCATCTACCTACCTACCTACCTACCTACCTACCTACCTACCTACCTACCTACCAACCCATCTACCTACCTACCTACCTACCTACCTACCAAACCATCTACTTACCTACCTAGTCATCTACCTACCTACCTACCCATCTAAAGTATCTACCTACCTACCTACCTACCTACCTATCCATCTACCTACCTACCTAGTCACCTACCTACCTACCCATACAGTACCTACCTACCTAACCATCTACCTACCTACCCACCCCCCTACTTAGCTACCCACCCCCCTACCTACCTACCTACCTACCTACCTACCTACCTACCTACCTACCTACCTACCTACCTACCTACCTACCTACCTACCCAACTATCTACCTAGCTACCTTTCTACCCACCTACCTACCTACCTACCTACCTACCCATCTACCTACCTATTTTCCTACCCACCTACCTATTTACCTACCTAGCTAACTACCTACCCACCTATCTACCTACCTACCCAACTCCCTACTTACCTACCTACCCACCTACCTACCTCTCTACCTACTTACCTACCTACCCACCTACCTACCTACCCATCTACCTACCTACCTACCTACCTATCTACCTCTTTACCGACCTACCTATCCACCTAACTACCTCTCTAACTACCTACCTACCTACCTACCTACCTACCTATCCACCTAACTACCTCTCTAACTACCTACCTACCTAGCCACCTAACTACCTATGGCGGCTTTAATTTGATTTTTATTACACATTTTATTCCACAAAGTCTCTTAGTCCAGGCAGCTCACTGAGCATAGCCGTGGGATGGGCACTGATTAACGCGCATCAGTATACAGTGGAGATAGAACCCAAACACAGGCAGATAATGTTCAGAGACTTTATTCATGAATGAAATCAATACAAGCACAAGACATAATAACAAGTAACCCCAAACTGAACAAACCTAATTTTGAGGCCAATGGGGTAGATGGTGATGGTCTAGATGACACTTCTTCACACACCCTGGTCCAGCATACCAGAGTTTAGTTCATCAGCACTGTAGCCAGGGTCCTTCCTCAGCATGTCCACATATGTTGTCTTTCGAGCACCACGTGTGTCTTCACCATGCTTGGGTTCCCAGAGGACAAGGTTTGAAGTGATGAGGTCAGGAGGGCGTTTCCTATGGCTGGCTATCCTCAGTCTCCGCTGACGTATCTTTGTGGTCAGGAGAGGTAGATCAATGTAGAGGTCAACTTTGTTCATGTGTTGCATCCACCAGATGTCTTGGACCTGAAGAGATAGGCATAGACCCTACCCACTTACCCACCCCCCTACCTACCTACCTACCTACCTACCTACCTACCTACCTACCTACACACCCATCTACCTACCTACCTACCTAGTCACCTACCTACCTACCTACCCATCTACCTACCTACCTAGTCACCTACCTACCTACCTACCCATCTACAGTACCTACCTACCTACCCACCAACCCATCTACCTACCTACCAACCCATCTACTTACCTACCTAGTCATCTACCTACCTACCTACCTACCCATCTACAGTATCTACCTACCTACCTACCTACCTATCCATCTACCTACCTACCTACCTACCTACCTACCAACCCATCTACCTACCTACCTACCTACCTACCAACCCATCTACTTACCTACCTAGTCATCTACCTACCTACCTACCTACCTACCTATCCATCTACCTACCTACCTAGTCACCTACCTACCTACCCATCTACAGTACCTACCTACCTACCTACCTAACCATCTACCTACCTACCCACCCCCCTACCTACCTACCTACCTACCTACCTACCTACCCAACTATCTACCTAGCTACCTTTCTACCCACCTACCTACCTACCTACCCATCTACCTACCTATTTTCCTACCCACCTACCTATTTACCTACCTAGCTAACTACCTACCCACCTATCTACCTACCTACCCAACTCCCTACCTACCTACCTACCTACCTACCTCTCTACCTACTTACCTACCTACCCACCTACCTACCTACCCATCTACCTACCTACCTACCTACCTACCTATATACCTCTTTACCGACCTACCTATCCACCTAACTACCTCTCTAACTACCTACCTACCTACCTACCTACCTATCCACCTAACTACCTCTCTAACTACCTACCTACCTAGCCACCTAACTACCTACGGCGGCTTTAATTTGATTTTTATTACACATTTTATTCCACAAAGTCTCTTAGTCCAGGCAGCTCACTGAGCATAGCCGTGGGATGGGCACTGATTAACGCGCATCAGTATACAGTGGAGATAGAACCCAAACACAGGCAGAGAATGTTCAGAGACTTTATTCATGAATGAAATCAATACAAGCACAAGACATAATAGCAAGTAACCCCAAACTGAACAAACCTAATTTTGAGGCCAATGGGGTAGATGGTGATGGTCTAGATGACACTTCTTCACACCCTGGTCCAGCATACCAGAGTTTAGTTCATCAGCACTGTAGCCAGGGTCCTTCCTCAGCATGTCCACATATGTTGTCTTTCGAGCACCACGTGTGTCTTGACCATGCTTGGGTTCCCAGAGGACAAGGTTTGAAGTGATGAGGTCAGGAGGGCGTTTCCTATGGCTGGCTATCCTCAGTCTCCACTGATGTATCTTTGTGGTCAGGAGAGGTAGATCAATGTAGAGGTGGTTGGTAGGTGGGTGGTTGGGTAGATTGGTGTTGGTCAGTCTGTCATCGTGGGGTTATTTGTTATGTATTGCCTTGAATGTCTTGTTTTTGTTCAGTGGCTAGTGTTGGGGGATACTGGAGAGATCGTGTAACGTTTGCCACTTTACCAGCACACCACAAGACGCCATGGGGGTGGATAAGGTACTAGCGGGGCTGTCTCCTCTAACGGTCTTGGTCATCGCAAATGGTGGAGGAGGAGGAGTAGGAGGGCGTGGTGGTGGAGTAGGGGGAGGAGGAGGAGGAGTAGGGGGGCGTGGTGGTGGAGTAGGGGGAGGAGGAAGAGGAGTAGGGGGGCGTGGTGGTGGTGGAGTAGGGGGAAGAGGAGGAGTAGGGGGGCGTGGTTGTGGAGTAGGGGGAGGAGGAAGAGGAGTAGGGGGGCGTGGTGGTGGAGTAGGGGGAGGAGGAAGAGGAGTAGGGGGGCGTGGTGGTGGTGGAGTAGGGGGAAGAGGAGAGACAGATGGAGCTGTGATAGAAGGGACTGCGTCAGACAGGGCTGTGTGAGGTGTCCTCTTCATTAGAGAGTCCAAGGTGGAAGAGGTCGCCCCTTGACAGATTTCTTCCCACTGCTTACGAATGAGCCTCCGACGCTGAGAGAGCTCCAGATCTTGTCTCCAGTGGCAGTTGGGTGATCGTGGAACATCGGAGTCAGATTGTCCCTTTAGCGCCACCCCACTAGACGCCATGGGGGTGGATAAGGCGCTAGCGGGGCTGTCAACTCTAACGGTCTTGGTCATCGCGAATGGTGGAGGAGGAGGAGTAGGGGTGCGTGGTGGTGGAGTTGGGGGAGGAGGAGGAGGAGTAGGGGGGCGTGGTTGTGGAGTAGGGGGAGGAGGAAGAGGAGTAGGGGGGCATGGTGGTGGTGGAGTAGGGGGAAGAGGAGAGACAGATGGAGCTGTGATAGAAGGGACTGCGTCAGACAGGGCTGTGTCAGGTGTCCTCTTCATCAGAGAGTCCGAAGTGGAAGTGTTCGTCCCTTGACAGACGTCTTCCCAATTCTCGCGAAAGAGTCTCCGACGCAGAGAGAGCTCCGGACCTCGCCTCCAGTGGGCCTCAGGCGATCGTGGAACGTCCGGCTCAGATTGTCCCTTTACCAGTACACCACTAGACGCCATGGGGGTGGACAAGGCGCTAGCGGGGCTGTCAACTCTACTGATCCTGGTCATGGAAAGTGGTCGACTGACAGATGGAGCTGTGTCAGATGGAGCTGTGTCAGCAGCCCTCTTAACCAAAGAGTCCGAGGTGGAAATGGCCGACCCTTGATAGACTCCCTCCCACTTCTTGCGAAAAACCCTCCGACGCTGAGAGAGCTCCAGATCTCGCCTCCAGTGGTGCTCGGGTGATCGTGGAACGTCCTGGTCAGATTGTCCCTTTACCAGCACACCAGTAGACGCCATGGGGGTGGATAAAGCGCTAGCGGGGCTGTCAACTCTACTGGTCCTGGTGATCGCGAATGGTGGTCTGACAGATGGAGCTGTGATAGATGGGACTGCGTCAGACAGGGCTGTGTAAGGTGTCCTCTTCATCAGAGAGTCCGAGGTGGAAATGGCCGACCCTTGATAGACTCCCTCCCACTTCTTGCGAAAAACCCTCCGACGCTGAGAGAGCTCCAGATCTTGTCTCCAGCCTTGATAGAATCCCTCCCACTTCTTGCGAAAAACCCTCCGACGCTGAGAGAGCTCCAGATCTTGTCTCCAGTGGCGCTCGGGTGATCGTGGAACATCGGAGTCAGATTGTCCCTTTACCAGCACACCAGTAGACGCCATGGGGGTGGATAAGGCGCTAGCGGGGCTGTCAACTCTACTGGTCCTGGTGATCGCGAATGGTGGTCTGACAGATGGAGCTGTGATAGATGGGACTGCGTCAGACAGGGCTGTGTAAGGTGTCCTCTTCATCAGAGAGTCCGAGGTGGAAATGGCCGACCCTTGATAGACTCCCTCCCACTTCTTGCGAAAAACCCTCCGACGCTGAGAGAGCTCCAGATCTTGTCTCCAGTGGCGCTCGGGTGATCGTGGAACATCGGAGTCAGATTGTCCCTTTACCAGCACACCAGTAGACGCCATGGGGGTGGATAAGGCGCTAGCGGGGCTGTCAACTCTACTGGTCCTGGTGATCAAGAATGGTGGTCTGACAGACGGGGCTGTGTCAGACGGGGCTGTGACAAATGGACCGGTGACAGACAGTGCTGTGTCATATGGAGCTGTGACAGCTGCCCTGTTCACCAGAGAGTCTGAGCTCTTGCAACAGAGCCTCTGACAGCGAGGAACGTTCAGCTCTGATTTGCCCTTTGAACTTTTGCCCTTGCGTGTTGGAAAGGGCTTGGCGACGCCGCCAGGTGGCACGGGAGCGAAGCCTCTGCTCATCTCAGACACCGGGTCTCGTCCACAGCCCCCCGGATCAGAGGAGTTAGAACCTGAATCGTATTGTCCTCGACAGTCACAATGGCGCTCATGCATCTGCATTAGCACTTCCAGATGGTCAGGGCAGCTGTCACCCCGGACTGTCACACTGTCCCTCTGGGCCCTTTTGAGATACAACAAAATAAAATAAAATAAAATGACTTTTGATGATTTCAGTACACTTGTACAATCAAAATGCATCATACCACACATTTTACACATAAACACACACATCTCACACATACATGCATGCACACGCGCACGCACAAACAAACACACATACACACACACACACACACACACATGGTTGGATACACTGAAAAAAACATTATCAACTTACCAATCAATGTCTTCAAGGTTTTCATCATCATCCTAATTTATAAAGGAAATACAAGATGGTATTTAGGCTCAATTTAGGTCATTAAGGCTTCACAAAGACAGAACAGCTTCTGTTATTGTTTGAATTGAAATGATTAAAGTACAATGAAACTTTGATTACCAACCTTAATGTGTCTGTGGCGATTTCTCCATTGATCTAATAGCCAAAAAAAGACCAGGTTCACAGAGAGAGCGAACAAAACTGCCATGCAGACGAATGACAGATCAAGATCCAACGGGGTTGTCTGAGAGGGCGTCGCCTTAGGACCATGGTGTACATGTCCACAAGGCACCCTCTCTCGGGTTTTAAAAACAGTTATTCCACTAACAAACATATTGTCAAAGATACATCTTTAACAACATGTTCTTGTCATCGCGAACACCGCACTGAGGCTTGTCCACTTGTTACAGCAGTATATATACCTTGCCGCTGTGACGTCAACATGTTACGCCGTAGTGTCCGTGATGTCACAGACCGGATAGAACACTGTGATTGGACGGCTAGTCCAGATATGTACCTTGCCGCTGTGACGTGTACACGTTACGCCGTAGTGCCCGTGATGTCACAGAGCGGATAGAACACTGTGACTTGACGGCTAGTCCAGGCGGCTATAATTGAAATAAATGTAGGGCTAGATTTAAATAGATTTATGCTATTTTCTTTTTGCTTAAGACCCAACGATACCCCTTATTTAATACACTCCGACATTCAGAATTAAATAGGAGCGCTGGTCGGATAACAACAGATAGCATAGTGTCCGTATGTCACTCAGCGCTGCAGTCGTTAATTGTCCACGTTTTCGATAGAGATGGATAGGCATTATTGGCGATATTAAATAAGGGTAATCGCTCTCTATGAATCATTCATATTCAAGGGCGTTTTGTTATTTTGAAGACGATACTCGTAGGCCAGTAGGATTTGAAAGGAGCCCACGATAGAGGCGCGCTGCGCTCCTGACCCCCGAGTGCACAGCCCATGATCCGATGAGAGAGAGCGGTGTCGTGTGGCCGATTAAAGCCCCCCGGGTCCTGTTATTCTATTCATAGAGTAGCCTACTTTGAGACACAACCTCAAAGTGCTGACGAAACGGTTTGGCTACTTGTTTTGTTCCGTTAACATTAGGCCTACCTCAGTCCCTGAACATCCGCGAACCCAACCAAAACAGGTTGGATGAAGACCGTTTGGAGACCAGTGCTATGGATGTAGGAGCACCCTACTGTATACTATTGAAAATTACCCATTTCTCATTCATGTGATCATCGTTGAAAATGTATGAATTCATTGTTCAGTCATGACACCCAACAGCTGCAGGAGCAGCCTAGTCTGACCATATCATTCATCATAACACAGATGGGCGCACTTATAACAGAATTACTACATTTATTCAACATCACGAAGTTGCATTTGAATCAAACTTAGTTTATTTCTCTCTCTCTCTCTCTCTCTCTCTCTCTCTCTCTCTCTCTCTCTCCCCACCCATATCCCCCGCAGTAGTACGAGTAGTAGTATGTTTACTACAGTATCTACATTAAATGCAATTATTGAAATAAGTCACTTTGGATAAAAGTGTCTGCCAAATGACTGTAATGCAATGTAACACATACTGAATATACTGTAACACACAACACATACTGTATCACTCAACTATTCCTATACCACACATAACACACACTGTATAGGTACAACACACAACTATACCTACAGTATACCACACACAACACACACTGTATATAACACACAACTATACCTATACCACACACAACACACACTGTATATAACACACAACTATACCTATACCACACACAACACACACTGTATATAACACATAACTATACCTATATCACACACAACACATACTGTATATAACACATTATTATACCTATATCACACACAACACACACTGTATATAACACACAACTATACCTATATCACACACAACACACACTGTATACAACACATAACTATACCTATATCACACACAACACATACTGTATATAACACATTATTATCCCTCTGAAAATGTAATTTAATGTAATTTATTGCTCTATAAATGTTCTTAGCCGTTAGACAAATATATTCCAGGAGCTTGCTCCAGGTTGCCTGTTTTAATATCTGTATTGCTTTTATGGCTCTGTGTCCTACTAACCCTGTTTTGCCTTCCCTCTCCCTAGTGCCTCTCTCTCTCCCTCCTATCTTCTAACCAGGTCCAGTGGATGCCCCACTGTCACCAGCAGACCTCCCGGAGTCCAACAGATACCCCTGTGTCTGCTGTGGATGTCGTAGCATTTAGTTAACACACACACACACGTACACACAGACATACACCAGCCCACTTCCGGCTTTAGGCCTGGGCCATAGCAAACACACACCAGTATTTGCCATGTCTCTCCTATGATGCTTTTTGAGCCTCTCTTACTCTGAAATGTAATTTAATGTAATGTACTGCGACTATATACATCCATATGAACAGGGACTATATACATCCATATGAACAGCACCTGTGCACTAGAGAATAGGATAACATATATATGTAGGCCTACATACATCAAGTCTGTATAAATATATATGTCTTGGAGTACACATACATACAGGCCGTATAGATATACCTACCAATACATATAGGCCTATACATACACACATATATATAGTAATTCACATATATATAAAAAAAGCTGTAAAAACAATTTGAAGGAACCATATATGCACAATACAGTATGATGTGCTGTTGTCTGATTGTCCTGTCTGGACCACCATCAATCCTTCATCATGAAGATCCATTTATCCATTTACCACGAGGACCAGGGAGGAAAGCACAGTGGAGTGTAGTCTACAATTCCCCACTAGGGGGCGGTGTTGAACCTATAATCCCAAAAGTAACAACTAGACTGAAAATCATCATTTCACTGATTTAGACTTCATGGTGTAAAATAAATGGCTAAAAGGTGAAGCCCAATGATACCTGAAAAGGGCATCTTTCTTGAGACCAACATTGGGATATTGTACATCGTAGAATATTAGGGCCTACATATAACAACTTCAGTATTAACTTCTGTGATGGGTCATCACTTGAGAAGGTGGATGTATTTAAATATATGGGTGTATGGCTGGATCTTTCTTTTAGGCCTCATATTAAATCTGTCATTTAAAAAAATAATTTGCAGTCTGAGTACATTATACCACCCAATACCATTGATTCACTCTTCAGGTAAGAAAAATAATACTTTCTGAATTAGTTTTAACCATTCTCAATTTTACAGATATTGTTTATCAGAAGCCCTCTGAATCACATCTTCATTCTCTACATGTAGTATACAACAGCCGGTGTAGATTTCTTCTGAGGTGTCCATATCAAACCCATCATTGCCATATGAATTGCTTGACTACAACGATAGAGAAATGTGTAGGCCTATATTGAACTAGAATACTACTCAGTAATAACTAAGAGAAGTGAATAAACTAAGATGAAGTCAAAAGGATATAGAATGTATGTATGTATGTATGTATGTATGTATGTATGTATGTATGTATGAATGAATGAATATTTATTTTCGTGTCATGTCCGAGGACCCATCCCTTACGGGATTATAAGACACCATAAACAGTAAACAATAATTAACTATATCACATACACTTCTCACGGTTTGTAAGCTATGCAATGTATCCAAACAATAACAGAAAATAAATGAATAAAAATAACAGTCTTTCGTCAAAATCCTAAATAAATGCATCAAATATAAGTTATCTTTGTTCGTTTGTCCCAAGCTTTTTCTAAATATTCTGCAAGTGCAAATACCCTATGATCAAACATCCATTTTAGTCTCTCTGCATCGCTCAACCACATCAAATCAATATTTTTACATCTCTCAAATAATTTTTGACGCAACTCATGATATAAGGGGCAATAAAACACAAAATGGAACTCATTCTCAATATCAATATTACAGTAGATACAAATGCGCTCTTCTTCTGTAACCCCCCGATAACGTCCAGTTTCAAGGTATGTATGTATGTATGTATGTATGTATGTATGTATGTATGTATGTATGTATGTATGTATGTATGTATGTATGTATGTATGCATGCATGCATGTATGTATGTATGTAGGCTATAGGGCACGTAGGGCACGTACATAAAATGTGTGTGTGAGGACTCCAACTTGCTGGACTGGCAAAAAAATCATCAAAGCAGTTAGTTAAGTTCTGTTCTGTTCTGTTCTGCCATCATTGGCAGTCATTTCATATGGAAAAGACGCTGCTGTCTACATCCATAAATAGCTTTGATCTCCCTGCTGGGACGACATTATGTGAATGTGATCTTGCACTGCATTGTGTGACTCCTGCTACTGTTGGATTTTGATATTGATTTGTATCTTTGATTGAAAATCCAATAAAGAAATTGATATGTATGTAGCCTATGTATGTAGGCTTTGTAGGCCTATGTAATTTTCTTTGAGTTGTCCTGCAGTTGTATTTGTGTTTCAAGGACCCCCTTGAAAGCGAGATGATTCATCTCAAGAGGTTTATCCTTCAGTAAAGTTCAAAGTAACATTAAAGACTCAAGTTGCCCGGTGTTCAGTCCGGCTGCTTGAAGGACGCGTGTGCCAACGCTCATGTGGATAATGAGACTCGTTCTATATCATTTAATATGCTGCTGCGATATGTTTTTTTCTTCTGTTTTTAGAAAGAGAGATGTTCACAGCGGATCACAGAAGTGGTGCTTCAATCAAAATCAGACAGTATCCTAGACGAGAGAGACGGGCCCACGTTTATAAGAGCGAGTTCTGCCCCCAGAGACGCCTGAATTCTTCGTGGAATGGATCCAGGTGTCCCTCCGCTGTTATTTGAGAAAACTTTGTTTGCTTGAACGAAGGCTACATATCAGTAATTCACTAGCAGTTCCAGAGCCAGTAGGCCAAAGATTGGGAACATATAAGAGAACAACACCCAGTTGGCGTTTCAACGTCGTTCACAGGTGATTCAACGTCATGGGACGACGTGAATCAACGTCGGATTTGGTTTTGATTTTGAAAGGTGAATCAACGTTGATATCCCGACCAGATGGCCACAAGATGGACGCCGGCCTGGACTGCAGGTCCCATGATCCTTCAGGCGGTGGTTTGGGGAGCTGAGGGCGCTTGGTGGATCCTCCACACCTCAGCTCCATGAGCGGTCAGCCAGGGCCGAGCCCTGGTCCATGTGCCACGGCCATTGTGGATGTTGTGGTCTTCCAGGTCCCCCCCTTCCAGGTCCCCTGGGTCCCACAGGTTGGTAAATGGACTACACTTATATAGTGCTTTTCCACCTTAGCGGCACTCAAAGCGCTTTACAATGGCCTCTCATTCACCCATTCACACACATACTCACACACCAATGGCGGCAGCTGCCATGCAAGGTGCTAACCTGCTCATTGGGAGCAATTTGGGGTTAGGTGTCTTGCTCAAGGACACTTCGACATGTGGACAGTGGAAGCTAGGATTCGAACCACTGACCCTTCGATCATTGAACGACCCGCTCTACCAACTGAGCTACAGCCGCCCAAGTGTGTTGCATAAACATTTTGTGTAAAACATGAAACTGTAACAAAGCAAACAAGGTTCCATTCCAGGCAGTGGCGTGGGTCTTTAAGGTCGTCTTCATTTCTCACAGCCACCATCTCCCATCCTCTCTGGGGCAGACTTCACCCAGATAGCAAGCGGATGTGTAATGATTCTGGGCCATACTGTATATGGGCCGGAACTAAGCCACAAGGGCCAGATCTGGCCTGTATATGGCCCAGATCCGCTTGCTATCTGGGCAGGAATTTCATCATGGTCTCCATGACGTTTGTGTTATTGTGTACAGTATGTGATGACAGCATCTACAGTACAGAGGAAAAACAAAACACAGGTTAAACTGTAAAAAAACAAAAACAACGACACCATAAGTTCAGATTGAGGAGAGAGAGATGTAAAAGATCGCTCCTCAGGCTCAGCTGGAGAGAGGGAGAGCGACAGAGGAGAGAGAGAGAAGAGAAAAAAGACATGAAAACTACAGGAGGAAAGATGGAAGGATGACAGAGGAGAGCTACTTGAACAGCTACTCCTACTACGACCAGCAGACCTCTTCCACTGAGGAAAGAGGGGGATGAGAGATGGAGGACAAGACAGAGGGAACGAGAGTTGAGGATGGCTACCTCCAGCAGTGCTCTTGTTGGCCAAGATCTTTCAAATCAAATCAAACTTTATTTCTATAGTGCATTTCATACACAGAGGCAACACAATGCGCTTTACAGAGAGCAATGGGAGGTGGGCATACGACCCACCCCTACATATTCCAGAGGGAAGCAAAAAAAACAGTTTCATCCAGGGGTCACAAAAGTGAGCTGTAAAAATTCTTCCCTGACCTCTCTCAATGAGACGATCAAACAAGCTCCTGGAGTATGTTAGTCTATTGGCTAAGAACATACTGTATACAGAGCATTAAACATGGGCTAGATACTTCATAAGAGAGACATGACTAACAGGAGAGTGCACAAATAGTTACAGAGAAGTTTCCTACATGGTCGGCCATTATGTGTTAGCTATCCCTGTAGTCTCTAATATGATCTTTGGTGATCTCCTCTCCAAAACCAGACCAGCAGCTCCTCCCCAAAAGCCAGCCCAGATAGCAAGCGGATCTGGGCCATATACAGGCCAGATCTGGCCCTATGACACTCCTTCTCCTTAAATTGTTTGCTCCCAAAATAAATCAACATGACCACATAGAAGTCACTATCAAAAAACAAACAGGTGAGATGAAGTTATGGAGGGAGAGACAGGAGGAAGGGAGGATGAAGGAAGAGAGGGAGGGAGAGAAAGGGAGGGAGGTGTAGGGACTGACTGGAGGGAGGGAGGGAAAGATTCAAGACTGGAGAGATGGTTTATTTGGAGTGAGAGAGAAGGGAGGGAGAGGAAGTAGATAGAAACCACTTGACTCGGCTTCTCACCTCATCCAGGTGGAGTGCGTCTCTCTTTTGGCGTCGATGTCGTCACCGTTTTTGTTCTCGTGTATCTGAGAACACAGACGTCTAATGTCAAAGGGAAAAAAAACTCCCAAGATCAATTTTTTTATTGAACATTCATGATAGCATCATCAAAACACCCCCTCATACACACTCACTCACACACACACACACACACACACACACACACACACACACACAAACACACACACACCCTTCGACCCACCACCCAGGAGATCCTCTCGATGGCCTCGTCCTTCTCCGTCAGCTCTCCCTCATAGGGTCCATACTGGGTTCACCTGCCTCCCCACAGCTGAAGAACCCCAGCCCCGCCCCCGATATCAGAGCCTGCCCAGATAGCAAGCGGATCTGGGCCATATACAGACCAGATCTGGCCCTTGTGGCTTAGTTCCGGCCCATATATGGCCCAGAATCATTACACATCCGCTTGCTATCTGGGTGGCTTCCTCATATTACTCTGTGTGGAGAAAGTACAGTAATCAATACATTTCAGCCATTTATTTTCTAAGAATAATGATTCATGATTTTGAACAGCATGTATGCAAACAGAGCTTATGTAAACAGTACCAGTACGAAAAACACTTAACTTAAACACTTAACTTTATGTTATTCACGTCCCTGTGCAATCGAAAAATAGCACAGTAGCCTAGCCTACAGATTTGAATCGGCAAGTGTATGATGAGAACAGACTTCTCCCGATCCGAGTCGGAGCAAGTCGTAGCATATCAAACGTTTGATATTTTTTAGCAGATTCTGGACACAATTGTGTAGTGTAAACTCGTCCAGTCGTTAAATGTGCGATACCCAGTTTTTCAGTTGACATACAAAAATCAGCAGAAGCCATTCGTCTAGTGTATACTCAGTCATTTCATAATCTGTTATTTATATTTTGAACAGTTTATAAGGGCCCACGTCTTTTAAAAAAAGAGAGAAGCTTGTGTGGGCTACATATTTTCTATAGTCTACTATTTAATCTAATGGGTGGGATGTAGGCTACCTTTCCATAGATCCATGAAAAGGCTATAAAATTAGTCTATAGAGGGCACTATTAAAGTTTGTGAACTCAAGACAGATCACACAGGTGCAGGTCACAAGGTCAATTGGTTCAATCTGTTTGATCTTGACAAAGAACCGTACATGTAAAATGGAGCACCGTCACATATTAAGCAGAGCGGCAAAACGAAAGATTTGAAAAGAAAAAGAGTCAAGGCAGTAAGATGCTTTACAGCAGGTTCCTTGGGGGGGGGGGGGTCTGGTAAGGAGGGGGGGCCCCTCTACACATCCAGGCCCAGGGGCCCATTTTTTCATGATCCAAGGGGATTAGAGGAACATGAATCAGAGTCAGAAACAGGTTTATGCCAAGTAGGCGTTCACATACAAGGAATTTGCTTTGGTCTGATTGTGCATTAATAGTGCTAGGACAAATCAGGCCAGAGCAAAATACAGTAACATACAAGTGACACATAGGCTAGAGTACAATACAAATACAATATAATGGATCGTAAATGCTTTTATCCAAAAGTGCTTTGCAATGGCCTCTCATTTATCCATTCACACGCAAATTCACAATGGCGACAAGCTGCCACACAAGGCACTAGCCTGCTCATTGGAAGTAATTTGGGGTTCAGTGTCTTGCCCAAGGACACTTCTACATGTGGACAGGAAGAGCAGGGATTAGAACCCCCGACCTGATCATTGGATGATGACCTGCCCTACCTCCTGAGATACAGCCGCCCAATAAAGCCTACAAAACAATATACAATAATATACAAAATAATACAATACAAATACAAAATACAATAACATAAGGTGACACATTAACAACAGAATGATAGGAATGATATGATACAATATATGATATGTCTCCTCGTTGGCATCACCACTGTCCAACAACATGCATCACACAAGGCACAGAACATGCATGGAACTATCTGTACAGACGGAAACCAGGGGAGAGTTTGGCCAGCAGGCCGTTTTAATAATAATAATAATTAATAATTAATAATAATAGGGGAAATAACTGTTGCCACAAAAACAAAGAGGGAGGTGAAACAGTCGGGGGAATGTATTGTAATCTACTCCTCTTCCTCCTCCCCCTACTCCACCACCACGCCCCCCTACTCCTCTTCCTCCTCCCCCTACTCCACCACCACTCCCCCCAACTCCTCCTCCTCTTCCGCCTACTCCTCCTCCTCCCCCTACTCCACCACCACGCCCCCCTTCTCCTCCTCCTCCTCCCCCTACTCCACCACCACGCCCCCCTACTCCTCCTCTTCCCCCTACTCCACAACCACGCCCCCCTACTCCTCCTCCTCTTCCCACTACTCCACCACCACGCCCCCCTACTCCTCCTCCTCTTCCCACTACTCCACCACCACACCCCCCTACTCCTCCTCCTCTTCCCCCTACTCCACCACCACTCCCCCCTACTCCTCCTCCTCTTCCCACTACTCCACCACCACTCCCCCCTACTCCTCCTCCTCTTCCCCCTACTCCACCACCACTCCCCCCTACTCCTCCTCCTCTTCCCCCTACTCCTCCTCCTCTTCCCCCTACTCCTCCTCCTCCTCCCCCTACTCCACCACCACGCCCCCCTACTCCTCCTCCTCTTCCCCCTACTCCACAACCACGCCCCCCTACTCCTCCTCCTCTTCCCCCTACTCCACCACCACACCCCCCTACTCCTCCTCCTCTTCCCCCTACTCCACCACCACTCCCCCCTACTCCTCTTCCTCTTCCCCCTACTCCTCCTCCTCTTCCCCCTACTCCTCCTCCTCTTTCCCCTACTCCACCACCCCGCCCCCCTACTCCTCCTCCTCCCCCTACTCCACCACCACGCCCCCCTACTCCTCCTCCTCTTCCCCCTACTCCTCCTCCCCCTACTCCTCTTCCTCTTCTTGCTCTTCCTCGAGCAGCCAGTTGTCCTTGTTCATTTACCTGGCCAGGTGCCTCCATGTTCAGATTCTGATTCTAATTGTACTGATTCTCTCTTATTCTCTCTGATTTGCTCTTAATATATGTTTGGAAAAATCATACTCATGGATAGCACCTGTCAGGTAACTAAACATAGTGTTTGATTGGTCATCTGAGAATGAAATGAGAATGTGTGACACTCACCCTTCATTAGTCAAGTTCTAGTTTCACCTGGCAGTCAATTACTGTAATCAATTTAGCAAATGTTCTACAAGAGATTCATATAATGTAATGTGATGATATTCATGCTATTATGTTACTGACAAATTGTGACAACTGAATGGACTGTTTTGCATGTGATGACTCACACAATGAAAAGATGCTCACATGTTTTGGAGAGTACAACCATTTGACTGAGAAGCAACAGTCAGTTTCATTCAGCAAGGTATATTCAATTGGTAATTGTGCTACGTGTAGGCTACTGTACTTAATAATTTGCAAAGATGTACTAAGACATTTTCTATTTGATTAAAGCTACATGAGATAACTCGGCACTTTGGCAGCCCCTCTGGTCGTGATAAAATCGGCACTGCGTTTTAACCACACTTCCCACAATCCCCCACTCACTCGCTGTAATGATGGGGGGAAAATGATAACAAACGTGCGTGCGCAGACTGGATCAGAAGATTGTAGCTACTTTGTGGAAGGATGTCTTCAATGCAGGTAAATACCAGTCTTCTTTCTTGTACAGTATGTGCATGTAGATTTTCGCTGGGCAAAGGTTTGTTGTCTTCCTGATATTGTGACACGCGAAACGTGTCACTTCCATTTCCACCACAAGATTTCCCGCCAGTGTACTAACCAGTATACCGAAATACTAAAATAATAAATTCACAGGGTCTCATGCAGTCACATGTCACGAAAATTATTTTTGGGGTCTTGCTAAGGCCAATTCATAAACTAATAGGAAGTAAAAGTGAATATTGAACCATAAAAAAGTTTCTCATTCTTCTCAAATCTCATTGAGCTTTAAGGGGGTGTATCCGTAGGACCTCGTCTCATTGTTGCTTGCGGCTTTAATTCAATTTTTATTACACATTTTATTGCACAAAGTCTCTTAGTCCACAGGCAGAGAATGTTCAGAGACTTTATTCTCAAATGCAATCAGTAAAAGCACAAGACATAATAACAAGTAACCCCAAACTGAACAAACCTAATTTTGAGGCCAATGGGGTAGATGGTGATGGTCTAGATGACACTTCTTCACACACCCTGGTCCAGCATACCAGAGTTTAGTTCATCAGCACTGTAGCCAGGGTCCTTCCTCAGCATGTCCACATATGTTGTCTTTCGAGCACCACGTGTGTCTTCACCATGCTTGGGTTCCCAGAGGACAAGGTTTGAAGTGATGAGGTCAGGAGGGCGTTTCCTATGGCTGGCTATCCTCAGTCTCCGCTGACGTATCTTTGTGGTCAGGAGAGGTAGATCAATGTAGAGGTCAACTTTGTTCATGTGTTGCATCCACCAGACGTCTTGGACCTGAAGAGATAGGCATAGACCCTACCCACTTACCCACCCCCCTACCTACCTACCTACCTACCTACCTACCTACCTACCTACCTACCCATCTACAGTACCTACCTACCTACCCACCAACCCATCTACCTACCTACCTACCTACCTACCAACCCATCTAATTACCTACCTAGTCATCTACCTACCTACCTACCCATCTACAGTATCTACCTACCTACCTACCTACCTACCTACAAACCCATCTACCTACCTACCTACCTACCTACCTACCTACCTACCTACCTACCAACCCATCTACTTACCTACCTAGTCATCTACCTACCTACCTACCCATCTAAAGTATCTACCTACCTACCTACCTACCTACCTATCCATCTACCTACCTACCTAGTCACCTACCTACCTACCCATCTACAGTACCTACCTACCTACCTACCTAACCATCTACCTACCTACCCACCCCCCTACTTAGCTACCCACCCCCCTACCTACCTACCTACCTACCTACCTACCTACCCAACTATCTACCTAGCTAACTTTCTACCCACCTACCTACCTACCTACCTACCCATCTACCTACCTACCTACCTACCTACCTAGTCACCTACCTACCTACCTACCCATCTACCTACCTACCCATCTACCTACCTACCTACCTACCCATCTACCTACCTACCTACCTACCTACCTACCTACCTACCTAGTCACCTACCTACCTACCTACCCATCTACAGTACCTACCTACCTACCCACCAACCCATCTACCTACCTACCTACCTACCAACCCATCTACTTACCTACCTAGTCATCTACCTACCTACCTACCCATCTACAGTATCTACCTACCTACCTACCTACCTATCCATCTACCTACCTACCTACCTACCTACCTACCAACCCATCTACCTACCTACCTACCTACCTACCTACCTACCTACCTACCTACCTACCAAACCATCTACTTACCTACCTAGTCATCTACCTACCTACCTACCCATCTAAAGTATCTACCTACCTACCTACCTACCTACCTATCCATCTACCTACCTACCTAGTCACCTACCTACCTACCCATACAGTACCTACCTACCTAACCATCTACCTACCTACCCACCCCCCTACTTAGCTACCCACCCCCCTACCTACCTACCTACCTACCTACCTACCTACCTACCTACCTACCTACCTACCTACCTACCCAACTATCTACCTAGCTACCTTTCTACCCACCTACCTACCTACCTACCTACCTACCCATCTACCTACCTATTTTCCTACCCACCTACCTATTTACCTACCTAGCTAACTACCTACCCACCTATCTACCTACCTACCCAACTCCCTACTTACCTACCTACCCACCTACCTACCTCTCTACCTACTTACCTACCTACCCACCTACCTACCTACCCATCTACCTACCTACCTACCTACCTATCTACCTCTTTACCGACCTACCTATCCACCTAACTACCTCTCTAACTACCTACCTACCTACCTACCTACCTACCTATCCACCTAACTACCTCTCTAACTACCTACCTACCTAGCCACCTAACTACCTATGGCGGCTTTAATTTGATTTTTATTACACATTTTATTCCACAAAGTCTCTTAGTCCAGGCAGCTCACTGAGCATAGCCGTGGGATGGGCACTGATTAACGCGCATCAGTATACAGTGGAGATAGAACCCAAACACAGGCAGATAATGTTCAGAGACTTTATTCATGAATGAAATCAATACAAGCACAAGACATAATAACAAGTAGCCCCAAACTGAACAAACCTAATTTTGAGGCCAATGGGGTAGATGGTGATGGTCTAGATGACACTTCTTCACACACCCTGGTCCAGCATACCAGAGTTTAGTTCATCAGCACTGTAGCCAGGGTCCTTCCTCAGCATGTCCACATATGTTGTCTTTCGAGCACCACGTGTGTCTTCACCATGCTTGGGTTCCCAGAGGACAAGGTTTGAAGTGATGAGGTCAGGAGGGCGTTTCCTATGGCTGGCTATCCTCAGTCTCCGCTGACGTATCTTTGTGGTCAGGAGAGGTAGATCAATGTAGAGGTCAACTTTGTTCATGTGTTGCATCCACCAGATGTCTTGGACCTGAAGAGATAGGCATAGACCCTACCCACTTACCCACCCCCCTACCTACCTACCTACCTACCTACCTACCTACACACCCATCTACCTACCTACCTACCTAGTCACCTACCTACCTACCTACCCATCTACCTACCTACCTACCCATCTACAGTACCTACCTACCTACCCACCAACCCATCTACCTACCTACCAACCCATCTACTTACCTACCTAGTCATCTACCTACCTACCTACCTACCCATCTACAGTATCTACCTACCTACCTACCTACCTACCTATCCATCTACCTACCTACCTACCTACCTACCTACCTACCTACCTACCTACCTACCTACCTACCTACCTACCTACCTACCTACCTACCTACCAACCCATCTACCTACCTACCTACCTACCAACCCATCTACTTACCTACCTAGTCATCTACCTACCTACCTACCTACCTACCTACCTACCTATCCATCTACCTACCTACCTAGTCACCTACCTACCTACCCATCTACAGTACCTACCTACCTACCTACCTAACCATCTACCTACCTACCCACCCCCCTACCTACCTACCTACCTACCTACCTACCTACCTACCTACCTACCCAACTATCTACCTAGCTACCTTTCTACCCACCTACCTACCTACCTACCTACCCATCTACCTACCTATTTTCCTACCCACCTACCTATTTACCTACCTAGCTAACTACCTACCCACCTATCTACCTACCTACCCAACTCCCTACCTACCTACCTACCTACCTCTCTACCTACTTACCTACCTACCCACCTACCTACCTACCCATCTACCTACCTACCTACCTACCTACCTACCTATATACCTCTTTACCGACCTACCTATCCACCTAACTACCTCTCTAACTACCTACCTACCTACCTACCTACCTACCTATCCACCTAACTACCTCTCTAACTACCTACCTACCTAGCCACCTAACTACCTACGGCGGCTTTAATTTGATTTTTATTACACATTTTATTCCACAAAGTCTCTTAGTCCAGGCAGCTCACTGAGCATAGCCGTGGGATGGGCACTGATTAACGCGCATCAGTATACAGTGGAGATAGAACCCAAACACAGGCAGAGAATGTTCAGAGACTTTATTCATGAATTAAATCAATACAAGCACAAGACATAATAGCAAGTAACCCCAAACTGAACAAACCTAATTTTGAGGCCAATGGGGTAGATGGTGATGGTCTAGATGACACTTCTTCACACCCTGGTCCAGCATACCAGAGTTTAGTTCATCAGCACTGTAGCCAGGGTCCTTCCTCAGCATGTCCACGTATGTTGTCTTTCGAGCACCACGTGTGTCTTGACCATGCTTGGGTTCCCAGAGGACAAGGTTTGAAGTGATGAGGTCAGGAGGGCGTTTCCTATGGCTGGCTATCCTCAGTCTCCACTGATGTATCTTTGTGGTCAGGAGAGGTAGATCAATGTAGAGGTGGTTGGTAGGTGGGTGGTTGGGTAGATTGGTGTTGGTCAGTCTGTCATCGTGGGGTTATTTGTTATGTATTGCCTTGAATGTCTTGTTTTTGTTCAGTGGCTAGTGTTGGGGGATACTGGAGAGATCGTGTAACGTTTGCCACTTTACCAGCACACCACAAGACGCCATGGGGGTGGATAAGGTACTAGCGGGGCTGTCTCCTCTAACGGTCTTGGTCATCGCAAATGGTGGAGGAGGAGGAGTAGGAGGGCGTGGTGGTGGAGTAGGGGGAGGAGGAGGAGGAGTAGGGGGGCGTGGTGGTGGAGTAGGGGGAGGAGGAAGAGGAGTAGGGGGGCGTGGTGGTGGTGGAGTAGGGGGAAGAGGAGGAGTAGGGGGGCGTGGTTGTGGAGTAGGGGGAGGAGGAAGAGGAGTAGGGGGGCGTGGTGGTGGAGTAGGGGGAGGAGGAAGAGGAGTAGGGGGGCGTGGTGGTGGTGGAGTAGGGGGAAGAGGAGAGACAGATGGAGCTGTGATAGAAGGGACTGCGTCAGACAGGGCTGTGTGAGGTGTCCTCTTCATTAGAGAGTCCAAGGTGGAAGAGGTCGCCCCTTGACAGATTTCTTCCCACTGCTTACGAATGAGCCTCCGACGCTGAGAGAGCTCCAGATCTTGTCTCCAGTGGCAGTTGGGTGATCGTGGAACATCGGAGTCAGATTGTCCCTTTAGCGCCACCCCACTAGACGCCATGGGGGTGGATAAGGCGCTAGCGGGGCTGTCAACTCTAACGGTCTTGGTCATCGCGAATGGTGGAGGAGGAGGAGTAGGGGTGCGTGGTGGTGGAGTTGGGGGAGGAGGAGGAGGAGTAGGGGGGCGTGGTTGTGGAGTAGGGGGAGGAGGAAGAGGAGTAGGGGGGCATGGTGGTGGTGGAGTAGGGGGAAGAGGAGAGACAGATGGAGCTGTGATAGAAGGGACTGCGTCAGACAGGGCTGTGTCAGGTGTCCTCTTCATCAGAGAGTCCGAAGTGGAAGTGTTCGTCCCTTGACAGACGTCTTCCCAATTCTCGCGAAAGAGTCTCCGACGCAGAGAGAGCTCCGGACCTCGCCTCCAGTGGGCCTCAGGCGATCGTGGAACGTCCGGCTCAGATTGTCCCTTTACCAGTACACCACTAGACGCCATGGGGGTGGACAAGGCGCTAGCGGGGCTGTCAACTCTACTGATCCTGGTCATGGAAAGTGGTCGACTGACAGATGGAGCTGTGTCAGATGGAGCTGTGTCAGCAGCCCTCTTAACCAAAGAGTCCGAGGTGGAAATGGCCGACCCTTGATAGACTCCCTCCCACTTCTTGCGAAAAACCCTCCGACGCTGAGAGAGCTCCAGATCTTGTCTCCAGCCTTGATAGAATCCCTCCCACTTCTTGCGAAAAACCCTCCGACGCTGAGAGAGCTCCAGATCTTGTCTCCAGTGGCGCTCGGGTGATCGTGGAACATCGGAGTCAGATTGTCCCTTTACCAGCACACCAGTAGACGCCATGGGGGTGGATAAGGCGCTAGCGGGGCTGTCAACTCTACTGGTCCTGGTGATCGCGAATGGTGGTCTGACAGATGGAGCTGTGATAGATGGGACTGCGTCAGACAGGGCTGTGTAAGGTGTCCTCTTCATCAGAGAGTCCGAGGTGGAAATGGCCGACCCTTGATAGACTCCCTCCCACTTCTTGCGAAAAACCCTCCGACGCTGAGAGAGCTCCAGATCTTGTCTCCAGTGGCGCTCGGGTGATCGTGGAACATCGGAGTCAGATTGTCCCTTTACCAGCACACCAGTAGACGCCATGGGGGTGGATAAGGCGCTAGCGGGGCTGTCAACTCTACTGGTCCTGGTGATCAAGAATGGTGGTCTGACAGACGGGGCTGTGTCAGACGGGGCTGTGACAAATGGACCGGTGACAGACAGTGCTGTGTCATATGGAGCTGTGACAGCTGCCCTGTTCACCAGAGAGTCTGAGCTCTTGCAACAGAGCCTCTGACAGCGAGGAACGTTCAGCTCTGATTTGCCCTTTGAACTTTTGCCCTTGCGTGTTGGAAAGGGCTTGGCGACGCCGCCAGGTGGCACGGGAGCGAAGCCTCTGCTCATCTCAGACACCGGGTCTCGTCCACAGCCCCCCGGATCAGAGGAGTTAGAACCTGAATCGTATTGTCCTCGACAGTCACAATGGCGCTCATGCATCTGCATTAGCACTTCCAGATGGTCAGGGCAGCTGTCACCCCGGACTGTCACACTGTCCCTCTGGGCCCTTTTGAGATACAACAAAATAAAATAAAATAAAATGACTTTTGATGATTTCAGTACACTTGTACAATCAAAATGCATCATACCACACATTTTACACATAAACACACACATCTCACACATACATGCATGCACACGCGCACGCACAAACAAACACACATACACACACACACACACACACACACACACACACACATGGTTGGATACACTGAAAAAAACATTATCAACTTACCAATCAATGTCTTCAAGGTTTTCATCATCATCCTAATTTATAAAGGAAATACAAGATGGTATTTAGGCTCAATTTAGGTCATTAAGGCTTCACAAAGACAGAACAGCTTCTGTTATTGTTTGAATTGTAAATGATTAAAGTACAATGAAACTTTGATTACCAACCTTAATGTGTCTGTGGCGATTTCTCCATTGATCTAATAGCCAAAAAAAGACCAGGTTCACAGAGAGAGCGAACAAAACTGCCATGCAGACGAATGACAGATCAAGATCCAACGGGGTTGTCTGAGAGGGCGTCGCCTTAGGACCATGGTTTACATGTCCACACGGCACCCTCCTTTGGGTTTTAAAAACATTAGTTATTCCACTAACAAACATATTGTCAAAGATACATCTCTAACAACATGCTCTTCTCATCGCGAACACCGCACTGAGGCTTGTTCACTTGTTACAGCAGTATATATACCTTGCCGCTGTGACGTCAACATGTTACGCCGTAGTGCCCGTGATGTCACAGACCGGATAGAACACTGTGATTGGACGGCTAGTCCAGATATGTACCTTGCCGCTGTGACGTGTACACGTTACGCCGTAGTGCCCGTGATGTCACAGAGCGGATAGAACACTGTGACTTGACGGCTAGTCCAGGCGGCTATAATTGAAATAAATGTAGGGCTAGATTTAAATAGATTTATGCTATTTTCTTTTTGCTTAAGACCCAACGATACCCCTTATTTAATACACTCCGACATTCAGAATTAAATAGGAGCGCTGGTCGGATAACAACAGATAGCATAGTGTCCGTATGTCACTCAGCGCTGCAGTCGTTAATTGTCCACGTTTTCGATAGAGATGGATAGGCATTATTGGCGATATTAAATAAGGGTAATCGCTCTCTATGAATCATTCATATTCAAGGGCGTTTTGTTATTTTGAAGACGATACTCGTAGGCCAGTAGGATTTGAAAGGAGCCCACGATAGAGGCGCGCTGCGCTCCTGACCCCCGAGTGCACAGCCCATGATCCGATGAGAGAGAGCGGTGTCGTGTGGCCGATTAAAGCCCCCCGGGTCCTGTTATTCTATTCATAGAGTAGCCTACTTTGAGACACAACCTCAAAGTGCTGACGAAACGGTTTGGCTACTTGTTTTGTTCCGTTAACATTAGGCCTACCTCAGTCCCTGAACATCCGCGAACCCAACCAAAACAGGTTGGATGAAGACCGTTTGGAGACCAGTGCTATGGATGTAGGAGCACCCTACTGTATACTATTGAAAATTACCCATTTCTCATTCATGTGATCATCGTTGAAAATGTATGAATTCATTGTTCAGTCATGACACCCAACAGCTGCAGGAGCAGCCTAGTCTGACCATATCATTCATCATAACACAGATGGGCGCACTTATAACAGAATTACTACATTTATTCAACATCACGAAGTTGCATTTGAATCAAACTTAGTTTATTTCTCTCTCTCTCTCTCTCTCTCTCTCTCTCTCTCTCTCTCCCCACCCATATCCCCCGCAGTAGTACGAGTAGTAGTATGTTTACTACAGTATCTACATTAAATGCAATTATTGAAATAAGTCACTTTGGATAAAAGTGTCTGCCAAATGACTGTAATGCAATGTAACACATACTGAATATACTGTAACACACAACACATACTGTATCACTCAACTATTCCTATACCACACATAACACACACTGTATAGGTACAACACACAACTATACCTACAGTATACCACACACAACACACACTGTATATAACACACAACTATACCTATACCACACACAACACACACTGTATATAACACACAACTATACCTATACCACACACAACACACACTGTATATAACACATAACTATACCTATATCACACCCAACACATACTGTATATAACACATTATTATACCTATATCACACACAACACACACTGTATATAACACACAACTATACCTATATCACACACAACACACACTGTATACAACACATAACTATACCTATATCACACACAACACATACTGTATATAACACATTATTATCCCTCTGAAAATGTAATTTAATGTAATTTATTGCTCTATAAATGTTCTTAGCCGTTAGACAAATATATTCCAGGAGCTTGCTCCAGGTTGCCTGTTTTAATATCTGTATTGCTTTTATGGCTCTGTGTCCTACTAACCCTGTTTTGCCTTCCCTCTCCCTAGTGCCTCTCTCTCTCCCTCCTATCTTCTAACCAGGTCCAGTGGATGCCCCACTGTCACCAGCAGACCTCCCGGAGTCCAACAGATACCCCTGTGTCTGCTGTGGATGTCGTAGCATTTAGTTAACACACACACACACGTACACACAGACATACACCAGCCCACTTCCGGCTTTAGGCCTGGGCCATAGCAAACACACACCAGTATTTGCCATGTCTCTCCTATGATGCTTTTTGAGCCTCTCTTACTCTGAAATGTAATTTAATGTAATGTACTGCGACTATATACATCCATATGAACAGGGACTATATACATCCATATGAACAGCACCTGTGCACTAGAGAATAGGATAACATATATATGTAGGCCTACATACATCAAGTCTGTATAAATATATATGTCTTGGAGTACACATACATACAGGCCGTATAGATATACCTACCAATACATATAGGCCTATACATACACACATATATATAGTAATTCATATATATATAAAAAAAGCTGTAAAAACAATTTGAAGGAACCATATATGCACAATACAGTATGATGTGCTGTTGTCTGATTGTCCTGTCTGGACCACCATCAATCCTTCATCATGAAGATCCATTTATCCATTTACCACGAGGACCAGGGAGGAAAGCACAGTGGAGTGTAGTCTACAATTCCCCACTAGGGGGCGGTGTTGAACCTATAATCCCAAAAGTAACAACTAGACTGAAAATCATCATTTCACTGATTTAGACTTCATGGTGTAAAATAAATGGCTAAAAGGTGAAGCCCAATGATACCTGAAAAGGGCATCTTTCTTGAGACCAACATTGGGATATTGTACATCGTAGAATATTAGGGCCTACATATAACAACTTCAGTATTAACTTCTGTGATGGGTCATCACTTGAGAAGGTGGATGTATTTAAATATATGGGTGTATGGCTGGATCTTTCTTTTAGGCCTCATATTAAATCTGTCATTTAAAAAAATAATTTGCAGTCTGAGTACATTATACCACCCAATACCATTGATTCACTCTTCAGGTAAGAAAAATAATACTTTCTGAATTAGTTTTAACCATTCTCAATTTTACAGATATTGTTTATCAGAAGCCCTCTGAATCACATCTTCATTCTCTACATGTAGTATACAACAGCCGGTGTAGATTTCTTCTGAGGTGTCCATATCAAACCCATCATTGCCATATGAATTGCTTGACTACAACGATAGAGAAATGTGTAGGCCTATATTGAACTAGAATACTACTCAGTAATAACTAAGAGAAGTGAATAAACTAAGATGAAGTCAAAAGGATATAGAATGTATGTATGTATGTATGTATGTATGTATGTATGTATGTATGTATGTATGTATGTATGTATGTATGTATGTATGTATGAATGAATGAATATTTATTTTCGTGTCATGTCCGAGGACCCATCCCTTACGGGATTATAAGACACCATAAACAGTAAACAATAATTAACTATATCACATACACTTCTCACGGTTTGTAAGCTATGCAATGTATCCAAACAATAACAGAAAATAAATGAATAAAAATAACAGTCTTTCGTCAAAATCCTAAATAAATGCATCAAATATAAGTTATCTTTGTTCGTTTGTCCCAAGCTTTTTCTAAATATTCTGCAAGTGCAAATACCCTATGATCAAACATCCATTTTAGTCTCTCTGCATCGCTCAACCACATCAAATCAATATTTTTACATCTCTCAAATAATTTTTGACGCAACTCATGATATAAGGGGCAATAAAACACAAAATGGAACTCATTCTCAATATCAATATTACAGTAGATACAAATGCGCTCTTCTTCTGTAACCCCCCGATAACGTCCAGTTTCAAGGTATGTATGTATGTATGTATGTATGTATGTATGTATGTATGTATGTATGTATGTATGTATGTATGTATGTATGTATGCATGCATGCATGTATGTATGTATGTAGGCTATAGGGCACGTAGGGCACGTACATAAAATGTGTGTGTGAGGACTCCAACTTGCTGGACTGGCAAAAAAATCATCAAAGCAGTTAGTTAAGTTCTGTTCTGTTCTGTTCTGCCATCATTGGCAGTCATTTCATATGGAAAAGACGCTGCTGTCTACATCCATAAATAGCTTTGATCTCCCTGCTGGGACGACATTATGTGAATGTGATCTTGCACTGCATTGTGTGACTCCTGCTACTGTTGGATTTTGATATTGATTTGTATCTTTGATTGAAAATCCAATAAAGAAATTGATATGTATGTAGCCTATGTATGTAGGCTTTGTAGGCCTATGTAATTTTCTTTGAGTTGTCCTGCAGTTGTATTTGTGTTTCAAGGACCCCCTTGAAAGCGAGATGATTCATCTCAAGAGGTTTATCCTTCAGTAAAGTTCAAAGTAACATTAAAGACTCAAGTTGCCCGGTGTTCAGTCCGGCTGCTTGAAGGACGCGTGTGCCAACGCTCATGTGGATAATGAGACTCGTTCTATATCATTTAATATGCTGCTGCGATATGTTTTTTTCTTCTGTTTTTAGAAAGAGAGATGTTCACAGCGGATCACAGAAGTGGTGCTTCAATCAAAATCAGACAGTATCCTAGACGAGAGAGACGGGCCCACGTTTATAAGAGCGAGTTCTGCCCCCAGAGACGCCTGAATTCTTCGTGGAATGGATCCAGGTGTCCCTCCGCTGTTATTTGAGAAAACTTTGTTTGCTTGAACGAAGGCTACATATCAGTAATTCACTAGCAGTTCCAGAGCCAGTAGGCCAAAGATTGGGAACATATAAGAGAACAACACCCAGTTGGCGTTTCAACGTCGTTCACAGGTGATTCAACGTCATGGGACGACGTGAATCAACGTCGGATTTGGTTTTGATTTTGAAAGGTGAATCAACGTTGATATCCCGACCAGATGGCCACAAGATGGACGCCGGCCTGGACTGCAGGTCCCATGATCCTTCAGGCGGTGGTTTGGGGAGCTGAGGGCGCTTGGTGGATCCTCCACACCTCAGCTCCATGAGCGGTCAGCCAGGGCCGAGCCCTGGTCCATGTGCCACGGCCATTGTGGATGTTGTGGTCTTCCAGGTCCCCCCCTTCCAGGTCCCCTGGGTCCCACAGGTTGGTAAATGGACTACACTTATATAGTGCTTTTCCACCTTAGCGGCACTCAAAGCGCTTTACAATGGCCTCTCATTCACCCATTCACACACATACTCACACACCAATGGCGGCAGCTGCCATGCAAGGTGCTAACCTGCTCATTGGGAGCAATTTGGGGTTAGGTGTCTTGCTCAAGGACACTTCGACATGTGGACAGTGGAAGCTAGGATTCGAACCACTGACCCTTCGATCATTGAACGACCCGCTCTACCAACTGAGCTACAGCCGCCCAAGTGTGTTGCATAAACATTTTGTGTAAAACATGAAACTGTAACAAAGCAAACAAGGTTCCATTCCAGGCAGTGGCGTGGGTCTTTAAGGTCGTCTTCATTTCTCACAGCCACCATCTCCCATCCTCTCTGGGGCAGACTTCACCCAGATAGCAAGCGGATGTGTAATGATTCTGGGCCATACTGTATATGGGCCGGAACTAAGCCACAAGGGCCAGATCTGGCCTGTATATGGCCCAGATCCGCTTGCTATCTGGGCAGGAATTTCATCATGGTCTCCATGACGTTTGTGTTATTGTGTACAGTATGTGATGACAGCATCTACAGTACAGAGGAAAAACAAAACACAGGTTAAACTGTAAAAAAACAAAAACAACGACACCATAAGTTCAGATTGAGGAGAGAGAGATGTAAAAGATCGCTCCTCAGGCTCAGCTGGAGAGAGGGAGAGCGACAGAGGAGAGAGAGAGAAGAGAAAAAAGACATGAAAACTACAGGAGGAAAGATGGAAGGATGACAGAGGAGAGCTACTTGAACAGCTACTCCTACTACGACCAGCAGACCTCTTCCACTGAGGAAAGAGGGGGATGAGAGATGGAGGACAAGACAGAGGGAACGAGAGTTGAGGATGGCTACCTCCAGCAGTGCTCTTGTTGGCCAAGATCTTTCAAATCAAATCAAACTTTATTTCTATAGTGCATTTCATACACAGAGGCAACACAATGCGCTTTACAGAGAGCAATGGGAGGTGGGCATACGACCCACCCCTACATATTCCAGAGGGAAGCAAAAAAAACAGTTTCATCCAGGGGTCAGAAAAGTGAGCTGTAAAAATTCTTCCCTGACCTCTCTCAATGAGACGATCAAACAAGCTCCTGGAGTATGTTAGTCTATTGGCTAAGAACATACTGTATACAGAGCAGTAAACATGGGCTAGATACTTCATAAGAGAGACATGACTAACAGGAGAGTGCACAAATAGTTACAGAGAAGTTTCCTACATGGTCGGCCATTATGTGTTAGCTATCCCTGTAGTCTCTAATATGATCTTTGGTGATCTCCTCTCCAAAACCAGACCAGCAGCTCCTCCCCAAAAGCCAGCCCAGATAGCAAGCGGATCTGGGCCATATACAGGCCAGATCTGGCCCTATGACACTCCTTCTCCTTAAATTGTTTGCTCCCAAAATAAATCAACATGACCACATAGAAGTCACTATCAAAAAACAAACAGGTGAGATGAAGTTATGGAGGGAGAGACAGGAGGAAGGGAGGATGAAGGAAGAGAGGGAGGGAGAGAAAGGGAGGGAGGTGTAGGGACTGACTGGAGGGAGGGAGGGAAAGATTCAAGACTGGAGAGATGGTTTATTTGGAGTGAGAGA
Source organism: Borostomias antarcticus (assembly GCF_949987555.1). Taxonomy (NCBI): domain Eukaryota; kingdom Metazoa; phylum Chordata; class Actinopteri; order Stomiiformes; family Stomiidae; genus Borostomias; species Borostomias antarcticus. Next base: position 55,736,910 of record NC_140234.1, on the reverse strand, counting down.
GAAGGGAGGGAGAGGAAGTAGATAGAAACCACTTGACTCGGCTTCTCACCTCATCCAGGTGGAGTGCGTCTCTCTTTTGGCGTCGATGTCGTCACCGTTTTTGTTCTCGTGTATCTGAGAACACAGACGTCTAATGTCAAAGGGAAAAAAAACTCCCAAGATCAATTTTTTTATTGAACATTCATGATAGCATCATCAAAACACCCCCTCATACACACTCACTCACACACACACACACACACACACACACACACACACACACACAAACACACACACACCCTTCGACCCACCACCCAGGAGATCCTCTCGATGGCCTCGTCCTTCTCCGTCAGCTCTCCCTCATAGGGTCCATACTGGGTTCACCTGCCTCCCCACAGCTGAAGAACCCCAGCCCCGCCCCCGATATCAGAGCCTGCCCAGATAGCAAGCGGATCTGGGCCATATACAGACCAGATCTGGCCCTTGTGGCTTAGTTCCGGCCCATATATGGCCCAGAATCATTACACATCCGCTTGCTATCTGGGTGGCTTCCTCATATTACTCTGTGTGGAGAAAGTACAGTAATCAATACATTTCAGCCATTTATTTTCTAAGAATAATGATTCATGATTTTGAACAGCATGTATGCAAACAGAGCTTATGTAAACAGTACCAGTACGAAAAACACTTAACTTAAACACTTAACTTTATGTTATTCACGTCCCTGTGCAATCGAAAAATAGCACAGTAGCCTAGCCTACAGATTTGAATCGGCAAGTGTATGATGAGAACAGACTTCTCCCGATCCGAGTCGGAGCAAGTCGTAGCATATCAAACGTTTGATATTTTTTAGCAGATTCTGGACACAATTGTGTAGTGTAAACTCGTCCAGTCGTTAAATGTGCGATACCCAGTTTTTCAGTTGACATACAAAAATCAGCAGAAGCCATTCGTCTAGTGTATACTCAGTCATTTCATAATCTGTTATTTATATTTTGAACAGTTTATAAGGGCCCACGTCTTTTAAAAAAAGAGAGAAGCTTGTGTGGGCTACATATTTTCTATAGTCTACTATTTAATCTAATGGGTGGGATGTAGGCTACCTTTCCATAGATCCATGAAAAGGCTATAAAATTAGTCTATAGAGGGCACTATTAAAGTTTGTGAACTCAAGACAGATCACACAGGTGCAGGTCACAAGGTCAATTGGTTCAATCTGTTTGATCTTGACAAAGAACCGTACATGTAAAATGGAGCACCGTCACATATTAAGCAGAGCGGCAAAACGAAAGATTTGAAAAGAAAAAGAGTCAAGGCAGTAAGATGCTTTACAGCAGGTTCCTTGGGGGGGGGGGGTCTGGTAAGGAGGGGGGGCCCCTCTACACATCCAGGCCCAGGGGCCCATTTTTTCATGATCCAAGGGGATTAGAGGAACATGAATCAGAAGCCTTTAGAATCAGAGTCAGAAACAGGTTTATGCCAAGTAGGCGTTCACATACAAGGAATTTGCTTTGGTCTGATTGTGCATTAATAGTGCTAGGACAAATCAGGCCAGAGCAAAATACAGTAACATACAAGTGACACATAGGCTAGAGTACAATACAAATACAATATAATGGATCGTAAATGCTTTTATCCAAAAGTGCTTTGCAATGGCCTCTCATTTATCCATTCACACGCAAATTCACAATGGCGACAAGCTGCCACACAAGGCACTAGCCTGCTCATTGGAAGTAATTTGGGGTTCAGTGTCTTGCCCAAGGACACTTCTACATGTGGACAGGAAGAGCAGGGATTAGAACCCCCGACCTGATCATTGGATGATGACCTGCCCTACCTCCTGAGATACAGCCGCCCAATAAAGCCTACAAAACAATATACAATAATATACAAAATAATACAATACAAATACAAAATACAATAACATAAGGTGACACATTAACAACAGAATGATAGGAATGATATGATACAATATATGATATGTCTCCTCGTTGGCATCACCACTGTCCAACAACATGCATCACACAAGGCACAGAACATGCATGGAACTATCTGTACAGACGGAAACCAGGGGAGAGTTTGGCCAGCAGGCCGTTTTAATAATAATAATAATTAATAATTAATAATAATAGGGGAAATAACTGTTGCCACAAAAACAAAGAGGGAGGTGAAACAGTCGGGGGAATGTATTGTAATCTACTCCTCTTCCTCCTCCCCCTACTCCACCACCACGCCCCCCTACTCCTCTTCCTCCTCCCCCTACTCCACCACCACTCCCCCCAACTCCTCCTCCTCTTCCGCCTACTCCTCCTCCTCCCCCTACTCCACCACCACGCCCCCCTTCTCCTCCTCCTCCTCCCCCTACTCCACCACCACGCCCCCCTACTCCTCCTCTTCCCCCTACTCCACAACCACGCCCCCCTACTCCTCCTCCTCTTCCCACTACTCCACCACCACGCCCCCCTACTCCTCCTCCTCTTCCCACTACTCCACCACCACACCCCCCTACTCCTCCTCCTCTTCCCCCTACTCCACCACCACTCCCCCCTACTCCTCCTCCTCTTCCCACTACTCCACCACCACTCCCCCCTACTCCTCCTCCTCTTCCCCCTACTCCACCACCACTCCCCCCTACTCCTCCTCCTCTTCCCCCTACTCCTCCTCCTCTTCCCCCTACTCCTCCTCCTCCTCCCCCTACTCCACCACCACGCCCCCCTACTCCTCCTCCTCTTCCCCCTACTCCACAACCACGCCCCCCTACTCCTCCTCCTCTTCCCCCTACTCCACCACCACACCCCCCTACTCCTCCTCCTCTTCCCCCTACTCCACCACCACTCCCCCCTACTCCTCTTCCTCTTCCCCCTACTCCTCCTCCTCTTCCCCCTACTCCTCCTCCTCTTTCCCCTACTCCACCACCCCGCCCCCCTACTCCTCCTCCTCCCCCTACTCCACCACCACGCCCCCCTACTCCTCCTCCTCTTCCCCCTACTCCTCCTCCCCCTACTCCTCTTCCTCTTCTTGCTCTTCCTCGAGCAGCCAGTTGTCCTTGTTCATTTACCTGGCCAGGTGCCTCCATGTTCAGATTCTGATTCTAATTGTACTGATTCTCTCTTATTCTCTCTGATTTGCTCTTAATATATGTTTGGAAAAATCATACTCATGGATAGCACCTGTCAGGTAACTAAACATAGTGTTTGATTGGTCATCTGAGAATGAAATGAGAATGTGTGACACTCACCCTTCATTAGTCAAGTTCTAGTTTCACCTGGCAGTCAATTACTGTAATCAATTTAGCAAATGTTCTACAAGAGATTCATATAATGTAATGTGATGATATTCATGCTATTATGTTACTGACAAATTGTGACAACTGAATGGACTGTTTTGCATGTGATGACTCACACAATGAAAAGATGCTCACATGTTTTGGAGAGTACAACCATTTGACTGAGAAGCAACAGTCAGTTTCATTCAGCAAGGTATATTCAATTGGTAATTGTGCTACGTGTAGGCTACTGTACTTAATAATTTGCAAAGATGTACTAAGACATTTTCTATTTGATTAAAGCTACATGAGATAACTCGGCACTTTGGCAGCCCCTCTGGTCGTGATAAAATCGGCACTGCGTTTTAACCACACTTCCCACAATCCCCCACTCACTCGCTGTAATGATGGGGGGAAAATGATAACAAACGTGCGTGCGCAGACTGGATCAGAAGATTGTAGCTACTTTGTGGAAGGATGTCTTCAATGCAGGTAAATACCAGTCTTCTTTCTTGTACAGTATGTGCATGTAGATTTTCGCTGGGCAAAGGTTTGTTGTCTTCCTGATATTGTGACACGCGAAACGTGTCACTTCCATTTCCACCACAAGATTTCCCGCCAGTGTACTAACCAGTATACCGAAATACTAAAATAATAAATTCACAGGGTCTCATGCAGTCACATGTCACGAAAATTATTTTTGGGGTCTTGCTAAGGCCAATTCATAAACTAATAGGAAGTAAAAGTGAATATTGAACCATAAAAAAGTTTCTCATTCTTCTCAAATCTCATTGAGCTTTAAGGGGGTGTATCCGTAGGACCTCGTCTCATTGTTGCTTGCGGCTTTAATTCAATTTTTATTACACATTTTATTGCACAAAGTCTCTTAGTCCACAGGCAGAGAATGTTCAGAGACTTTATTCTCAAATGCAATCAGTAAAAGCACAAGACATAATAACAAGTAACCCCAAACTGAACAAACCTAATTTTGAGGCCAATGGGGTAGATGGTGATGGTCTAGATGACACTTCTTCACACACCCTGGTCCAGCATACCAGAGTTTAGTTCATCAGCACTGTAGCCAGGGTCCTTCCTCAGCATGTCCACATATGTTGTCTTTCGAGCACCACGTGTGTCTTCACCATGCTTGGGTTCCCAGAGGACAAGGTTTGAAGTGATGAGGTCAGGAGGGCGTTTCCTATGGCTGGCTATCCTCAGTCTCCGCTGACGTATCTTTGTGGTCAGGAGAGGTAGATCAATGTAGAGGTCAACTTTGTTCATGTGTTGCATCCACCAGACGTCTTGGACCTGAAGAGATAGGCATAGACCCTACCCACTTACCCACCCCCCTACCTACCTACCTACCTACCTACCTACCTACCTACCTACCTACCCATCTACAGTACCTACCTACCTACCCACCAACCCATCTACCTACCTACCTACCTACCTACCAACCCATCTACTTACCTACCTAGTCATCTACCTACCTACCTACCCATCTACAGTATCTACCTACCTACCTACCTACCTACCTACAAACCCATCTACCTACCTACCTACCTACCTACCTACCTACCTACCTACCTACCTACCAACCCATCTACTTACCTACCTAGTCATCTACCTACCTACCTACCCATCTAAAGTATCTACCTACCTACCTACCTACCTATCCATCTACCTACCTACCTAGTCACCTACCTACCTACCCATCTACAGTACCTACCTACCTACCTACCTAACCATCTACCTACCTACCCACCCCCCTACTTAGCTACCCACCCCCCTACCTACCTACCTACCTACCTACCTACCCAACTATCTACCTAGCTAACTTTCTACCCACCTACCTACCTACCTACCTACCCATCTACCTACCTACCTACCTACCTACCTAGTCACCTACCTACCTACCTACCCATCTACCTACCTACCCATCTACCTACCTACCTACCTACCCATCTACCTACCTACCTACCTACCTACCTACCTACCTACCTACCTAGTCACCTACCTACCTACCTACCCATCTACAGTACCTACCTACCTACCCACCAACCCATCTACCTACCTACCTACCTACCAACCCATCTACTTACCTACCTAGTCATCTACCTACCTACCTACCCATCTACAGTATCTACCTACCTACCTACCTACCTATCCATCTACCTACCTACCTACCTACCTACCTACCAACCCATCTACCTACCTACCTACCTACCTACCTACCTACCTACCAAACCATCTACTTACCTACCTAGTCATCTACCTACCTACCTACCCATCTAAAGTATCTACCTACCTACCTACCTACCTACCTATCCATCTACCTACCTACCTAGTCACCTACCTACCTACCCATACAGTACCTACCTACCTAACCATCTACCTACCTACCCACCCCCCTACTTAGCTACCCACCCCCCTACCTACCTACCTACCTACCTACCTACCTACCTACCTACCTACCTACCTACCTACCTACCTACCTACCCAACTATCTACCTAGCTACCTTTCTACCCACCTACCTACCTACCTACCTACCTACCCATCTACCTACCTATTTTCCTACCCACCTACCTATTTACCTACCTAGCTAACTACCTACCCACCTATCTACCTACCTACCCAACTCCCTACTTACCTACCTACCCACCTACCTACCTCTCTACCTACTTACCTACCTACCCACCTACCTACCTACCCATCTACCTACCTACCTACCTACCTATCTACCTCTTTACCGACCTACCTATCCACCTAACTACCTCTCTAACTACCTACCTACCTACCTACCTACCTACCTATCCACCTAACTACCTCTCTAACTACCTACCTACCTAGCCACCTAACTACCTATGGCGGCTTTAATTTGATTTTTATTACACATTTTATTCCACAAAGTCTCTTAGTCCAGGCAGCTCACTGAGCATAGCCGTGGGATGGGCACTGATTAACGCGCATCAGTATACAGTGGAGATAGAACCCAAACACAGGCAGATAATGTTCAGAGACTTTATTCATGAATGAAATCAATACAAGCACAAGACATAATAACAAGTAACCCCAAACTGAACAAACCTAATTTTGAGGCCAATGGGGTAGATGGTGATGGTCTAGATGACACTTCTTCACACACCCTGGTCCAGCATACCAGAGTTTAGTTCATCAGCACTGTAGCCAGGGTCCTTCCTCAGCATGTCCACATATGTTGTCTTTCGAGCACCACGTGTGTCTTCACCATGCTTGGGTTCCCAGAGGACAAGGTTTGAAGTGATGAGGTCAGGAGGGCGTTTCCTATGGCTGGCTATCCTCAGTCTCCGCTGACGTATCTTTGTGGTCAGGAGAGGTAGATCAATGTAGAGGTCAACTTTGTTCATGTGTTGCATCCACCAGATGTCTTGGACCTGAAGAGATAGGCATAGACCCTACCCACTTACCCACCCCCCTACCTACCTACCTACCTACCTACCTACCTACACACCCATCTACCTACCTACCTACCTAGTCACCTACCTACCTACCTACCCATCTACCTACCTACCTAGTCACCTACCTACCTACCTACCCATCTACAGTACCTACCTACCTACCCACCAACCCATCTACCTACCTACCAACCCATCTACTTACCTACCTAGTCATCTACCTACCTACCTACCTACCCATCTACAGTATCTACCTACCTACCTACCTACCTATCCATCTACCTACCTACCTACCTACCTACCTACCTACCTACCTACCTACCTACCTACCTACCTACCTACCTACCTACCAACCCATCTACCTACCTACCTACCTACCTACCAACCCATCTACTTACCTACCTAGTCATCTACCTACCTACCTACCTACCTATCCATCTACCTACCTACCTAGTCACCTACCTACCTACCCATCTACAGTACCTACCTACCTACCTACCTAACCATCTACCTACCTACCCACCCCCCTACCTACCTACCTACCTACCTACCTACCTACCTACCTACCCAACTATCTACCTAGCTACCTTTCTACCCACCTACCTACCTACCTACCCATCTACCTACCTATTTTCCTACCCACCTACCTATTTACCTACCTAGCTAACTACCTACCCACCTATCTACCTACCTACCCAACTCCCTACCTACCTACCTACCTACCTCTCTACCTACTTACCTACCTACCCACCTACCTACCTACCCATCTACCTACCTACCTACCTACCTACCTACCTACCTATATACCTCTTTACCGACCTACCTATCCACCTAACTACCTCTCTAACTACCTACCTACCTACCTACCTACCTACCTATCCACCTAACTACCTCTCTAACTACCTACCTACCTAGCCACCTAACTACCTACGGCGGCTTTAATTTGATTTTTATTACACATTTTATTCCACAAAGTCTCTTAGTCCAGGCAGCTCACTGAGCATAGACGTGGGATGGGCACTGATTAACGCGCATCAGTATACAGTGGAGATAGAACCCAAACACAGGCAGAGAATGTTCAGAGACTTTATTCATGAATTAAATCAATACAAGCACAAGACATAATAGCAAGTAACCCCAAACTGAACAAACCTAATTTTGAGGCCAATGGGGTAGATGGTGATGGTCTAGATGACACTTCTTCACACCCTGGTCCAGCATACCAGAGTTTAGTTCATCAGCACTGTAGCCAGGGTCCTTCCTCAGCATGTCCACGTATGTTGTCTTTCGAGCACCACGTGTGTCTTGACCATGCTTGGGTTCCCAGAGGACAAGGTTTGAAGTGATGAGGTCAGGAGGGCGTTTCCTATGGCTGGCTATCCTCAGTCTCCACTGATGTATCTTTGTGGTCAGGAGAGGTAGATCAATGTAGAGGTGGTTGGTAGGTGGGTGGTTGGGTAGATTGGTGTTGGTCAGTCTGTCATCGTGGGGTTATTTGTTATGTATTGCCTTGAATGTCTTGTTTTTGTTCAGTGGCTAGTGTTGGGGGATACTGGAGAGATCGTGTAACGTTTGCCACTTTACCAGCACACCACAAGACGCCATGGGGGTGGATAAGGTACTAGCGGGGCTGTCTCCTCTAACGGTCTTGGTCATCGCAAATGGTGGAGGAGGAGGAGTAGGAGGGCGTGGTGGTGGAGTAGGGGGAGGAGGAGGAGGAGTAGGGGGGCGTGGTGGTGGAGTAGGGGGAGGAGGAAGAGGAGTAGGGGGGCGTGGTGGTGGTGGAGTAGGGGGAAGAGGAGGAGTAGGGGGGCGTGGTTGTGGAGTAGGGGGAGGAGGAAGAGGAGTAGGGGGGCGTGGTGGTGGAGTAGGGGGAGGAGGAAGAGGAGTAGGGGGGCGTGGTGGTGGTGGAGTAGGGGGAAGAGGAGAGACAGATGGAGCTGTGATAGAAGGGACTGCGTCAGACAGGGCTGTGTGAGGTGTCCTCTTCATTAGAGAGTCCAAGGTGGAAGAGGTCGCCCCTTGACAGATTTCTTCCCACTGCTTACGAATGAGCCTCCGACGCTGAGAGAGCTCCAGATCTTGTCTCCAGTGGCAGTTGGGTGATCGTGGAACATCGGAGTCAGATTGTCCCTTTAGCGCCACCCCACTAGACGCCATGGGGGTGGATAAGGCGCTAGCGGGGCTGTCAACTCTAACGGTCTTGGTCATCGCGAATGGTGGAGGAGGAGGAGTAGGGGTGCGTGGTGGTGGAGTTGGGGGAGGAGGAGGAGGAGTAGGGGGGCGTGGTTGTGGAGTAGGGGGAGGAGGAAGAGGAGTAGGGGGGCATGGTGGTGGTGGAGTAGGGGGAAGAGGAGAGACAGATGGAGCTGTGATAGAAGGGACTGCGTCAGACAGGGCTGTGTCAGGTGTCCTCTTCATCAGAGAGTCCGAAGTGGAAGTGTTCGTCCCTTGACAGACGTCTTCCCAATTCTCGCGAAAGAGTCTCCGACGCAGAGAGAGCTCCGGACCTCGCCTCCAGTGGGCCTCAGGCGATCGTGGAACGTCCGGCTCAGATTGTCCCTTTACCAGTACACCACTAGACGCCATGGGGGTGGACAAGGCGCTAGCGGGGCTGTCAACTCTACTGATCCTGGTCATGGAAAGTGGTCGACTGACAGATGGAGCTGTGTCAGATGGAGCTGTGTCAGCAGCCCTCTTAACCAAAGAGCCCGAGGTGGAAATGGCCGACCCTTGATAGACTCCCTCCCACTTCTTGCGAAAAACCCTCCGACGCTGAGAGAGCTCCAGATCTCGCCTCCAGTGGCGCTCGGGTGATCGTGGAACGTCCTGGTCAGATTGTCCCTTTACCAGCACACCAGTAGACGCCATGGGGGTGGATAAAGCGCTAGCGGGGCTGTCAACTCTACTGGTCCTGGTGATCGCGAATGGTGGTCTGACAGATGGAGCTGTGATAGATGGGACTGCGTCAGACAGGGCTGTGTAAGGTGTCCTCTTCATCAGAGAGTCCGAGGTGGAAATGGCCGACCCTTGATAGACTCCCTCCCACTTCTTGCGAAAAACCCTCCGACGCTGAGAGAGCTCCAGATCTTGTCTCCAGCCTTGATAGAATCCCTCCCACTTCTTGCGAAAAACCCTCCGACGCTGAGAGAGCTCCAGATCTTGTCTCCAGTGGCGCTCGGGTGATCGTGGAACATCGGAGTCAGATTGTCCCTTTACCAGCACACCAGTAGACGCCATGGGGGTGGATAAGGCGCTAGCGGGGCTGTCAACTCTACTGGTCCTGGTGATCGCGAATGGTGGTCTGACAGATGGAGCTGTGATAGATGGGACTGCGTCAGACAGGGCTGTGTAAGGTGTCCTCTTCATCAGAGAGTCCGAGGTGGAAATGGCCGACCCTTGATAGACTCCCTCCCACTTCTTGCGAAAAACCCTCCGACGCTGAGAGAGCTCCAGATCTTGTCTCCAGTGGCGCTCGGGTGATCGTGGAACATCGGAGTCAGATTGTCCCTTTACCAGCACACCAGTAGACGCCATGGGGGTGGATAAGGCGCTAGCGGGGCTGTCAACTCTACTGGTCCTGGTGATCAAGAATGGTGGTCTGACAGACGGGGCTGTGTCAGACGGGGCTGTGACAAATGGACCGGTGACAGACAGTGCTGTGTCATATGGAGCTGTGACAGCTGCCCTGTTCACCAGAGAGTCTGAGCTCTTGCAACAGAGCCTCTGACAGCGAGGAACGTTCAGCTCTGATTTGCCCTTTGAACTTTTGCCCTTGCGTGTTGGAAAGGGCTTGGCGACGCCGCCAGGTGGCACGGGAGCGAAGCCTCTGCTCATCTCAGACACCGGGTCTCGTCCACAGCCCCCCGGATCAGAGGAGTTAGAACCTGAATCGTATTGTCCTCGACAGTCACAATGGCGCTCATGCATCTGCATTAGCACTTCCAGATGGTCAGGGCAGCTGTCACCCCGGACTGTCACACTGTCCCTCTGGGCCCTTTTGAGATACAACAAAATAAAATAAAATAAAATGACTTTTGATGATTTCAGTACACTTGTACAATCAAAATGCATCATACCACACATTTTACACATAAACACACACATCTCACACATACATGCATGCACACGCGCACGCACAAACAAACACACATACACACACACACACACACACACATGGTTGGATACACTGAAAAAAACATTATCAACTTACCAATCAATGTCTTCAAGGTTTTCATCATCATCCTAATTTATAAAGGAAATACAAGATGGTATTTAGGCTCAATTTAGGTCATTAAGGCTTCACAAAGACAGAACAGCTTCTGTTATTGTTTGAATTGAAATGATTAAAGTACAATGAAACTTTGATTACCAACCTTAATGTGTCTGTGGCGATTTCTCCATTGATCTAATAGCCAAAAAAAGACCAGGTTCACAGAGAGAGCGAACAAAACTGCCATGCAGACGAATGACAGATCAAGATCCAACGGGGTTGTCTGAGAGGGCGTCGCCTTAGGACCATGGTGTACATGTCCACAAGGCACCCTCTCTCGGGTTTTAAAAACAGTTATTCCACTAACAAACATATTGTCAAAGATACATCTTTAACAACATGTTCTTGTCATCGCGAACACCGCACTGAGGCTTGTCCACTTGTTACAGCAGTATATATACCTTGCCGCTGTGACGTCAACATGTTACGCCGTAGTGTCCGTGATGTCACAGACCGGATAGAACACTGTGATTGGACGGCTAGTCCAGATATGTACCTTGCCGCTGTGACGTGTACACGTTACGCCGTAGTGCCCGTGATGTCACAGAGCGGATAGAACACTGTGACTTGACGGCTAGTCCAGGCGGCTATAATTGAAATAAATGTAGGGCTAGATTTAAATAGATTTATGCTATTTTCTTTTTGCTTAAGACCCAACGATACCCCTTATTTAATACACTCCGACATTCAGAATTAAATAGGAGCGCTGGTCAGATAACAACAGATAGCATAGTGTCCGTATGTCACTCAGCGCTGCAGTCGTTAATTGTCCACGTTTTCGATAGAGATGGATAGGCATTATTGGCGATATTAAATAAGGGTAATCGCTCTCTATGAATCATTCATATTCAAGGGCGTTTTGTTATTTTGAAGACGATACTCGTAGGCCAGTAGGATTTGAAAGGAGCCCACGATAGAGGCGCGCTGCGCTCCTGACCCCCGAGTGCACAGCCCATGATCCGATGAGAGAGAGCGGTGTCGTGTGGCCGATTAAAGCCCCCCGGGTCCTGTTATTCTATTCATAAAGTAGACTACTTTGAGACACAACCTCAAAGTGCTGACGAAACGGTTTGGCTACTTGTTTTGTTCCGTTAACATTAGGCCTACCTCAGTCCCTGAACATCCGCGAACCCAACCAAAACAGGTTGGATGAAGACCGTTTGGAGACCAGTGCTATGGATGTAGGAGCACCCTACTGTATACTATTGAAAATTACCCATTTCTCATTCATGTGATCATCGTTGAAAATGTATGAATTCATTGTTCAGTCATGACACCCAACAGCTGCAGGAGCAGCCTAGTCTGACCATATCATTCATCATAACACAGATGGGCGCACTTATAACAGAATTACTACATTTATTCAACATCACGAAGTTGCATTTGAATCAAACTTAGTTTATTTATCTCTCTCTCTCTCTCTCTCTCTCTCTCTCTCTCTCTCTCTCCCCACCCATATCCCCCGCAGTAGTACGAGTAGTAGTATGTTTACTACAGTATCTACATTAAATGCAATTATTGAAATAAGTCACTTTGGATAAAAGTGTCTGCCAAATGACTGTAATGCAATGTAACACATACTGAATATACTGTAACACACAACACATACTGTATCACTCAACTATTCCTATACCACACATAACACACACTGTATAGGTACAACACACAACTATACCTACAGTATACCACACACAACACACACTGTATATAACACACAACTATACCTATACCACACACAACACACACTGTATATAACACACAACTATACCTATACCACACACAACACACACTGTATATAACACATAACTATACCTATATCACACACAACACATACTGTATATAACACATTATTATACCTATATCACACACAACACACACTGTATATAACACACAACTATACCTATATCACACACAACACACACTGTATACAACACATAACTATACCTATATCACACACAACACATACTGTATATAACACATTATTATCCCTCTGAAAATGTAATTTAATGTAATTTATTGCTCTATAAATGTTCTTAGCCGTTAGACAAATATATTCCAGGAGCTTGCTCCAGGTTGCCTGTTTTAATATCTGTATTGCTTTTATGGCTCTGTGTCCTACTAACCCTGTTTTGCCTTCCCTCTCCCTAGTGCCTCTCTCTCTCCCTCCTATCTTCTAACCAGGTCCAGTGGATGCCCCACTGTCACCAGCAGACCTCCCGGAGTCCAACAGATACCCCTGTGTCTGCTGTGGATGTCGTAGCATTTAGTTAACACACACACACACGTACACACAGACATACACCAGCCCACTTCCGGCTTTAGGCCTGGGCCATAGCAAACACACACCAGTATTTGCCATGTCTCTCCTATGATGCTTTTTGAGCCTCTCTTACTCTGAAATGTAATTTAATGTAATGTACTGCGACTATATACATCCATATGAACAGGGACTATATACATCCATATGAACAGCACCTGTGCACTAGAGAATAGGATAACATATATATGTAGGCCTACATACATCAAGTCTGTATAAATATATATGTCTTGGAGTACACATACATACAGGCCGTATAGATATACCTACCAATACATATAGGCCTATACATACACACATATATATAGTAATTCACATATATATAAAAAAAGCTGTAAAAACAATTTGAAGGAACCATATATGCACAATACAGTATGATGTGCTGTTGTCTGATTGTCCTGTCTGGACCACCATCAATCCTTCATCATGAAGATCCATTTATCCATTTACCACGAGGACCAGGGAGGAAAGCACAGTGGAGTGTAGTCTACAATTCCCCACTAGGGGGCGGTGTTGAACCTATAATCCCAAAAGTAACAACTAGACTGAAAATCATCATTTCACTGATTTAGACTTCATGGTGTAAAATAAATGGCTAAAAGGTGAAGCCCAATGATACCTGAAAAGGGCATCTTTCTTGAGACCAACATTGGGATATTGTACATCGTAGAATATTAGGGCCTACATATAACAACTTCAGTATTAACTTCTGTGATGGGTCATCACTTGAGAAGGTGGATGTATTTAAATATATGGGTGTATGGCTGGATCTTTCTTTTAGGCCTCATATTAAATCTGTCATTTAAAAAAATAATTTGCAGTCTGAGTACATTATACCACCCAATACCATTGATTCACTCTTCAGGTAAGAAAAATAATACTTTCTGAATTAGTTTTAACCATTCTCAATTTTACAGATATTGTTTATCAGAAGCCCTCTGAATCACATCTTCATTCTCTACATGTAGTATACAACAGCCGGTGTAGATTTCTTCTGAGGTGTCCATATCAAACCCATCATTGCCATATGAATTGCTTGACTACAACGATAGAGAAATGTGTAGGCCTATATTGAACTAGAATACTACTCAGTAATAACTAAGAGAAGTGAATAAACTAAGATGAAGTCAAAAGGATATAGAATGTATGTATGTATGTATGTATGTATGTATGTATGTATGTATGTATGTATGTATGTATGTATGAATGAATGATATTATTTTCGTGTCATGTCCGAGGACCCATCCCTTACGGGATTATAAGACACCATAAACAGTAAACAATAATTAACTATATCACATACACTTCTCACGGTTTGTAAGCTATGCAATGTATCCAAACAATAACAGAAAATAAATGAATAAAAATAACAGTCTTTCGTCAAAATCCTAAATAAATGCATCAAATATAAGTTATCTTTGTTCGTTTGTCCCAAGCTTTTTCTAAATATTCTGCAAGTGCAAATACCCTATGATCAAACATCCATTTTAGTCTCTCTGCATCGCTCAACCACATCAAATCAATATTTTTACATCTCTCAAATAATTTTTGACGCAACTCATGATATAAGGGGCAATAAAACACAAAATGGAACTCATTCTCAATATCAATATTACAGTAGATACAAATGCGCTCTTCTTCTGTAACCCCCCGATAACGTCCAGTTTCAAGGTATGTATGTATGTATGTATGTATGTATGTATGTATGTATGTATGTATGTATGTATGTATGTATGTATGTATGTATGTATGCATGCATGCATGTATGTATGTATGTAGGCTATAGGGCACGTAGGGCACGTACATAAAATGTGTGTGTGAGGACTCCAACTTGCTGGACTGGCAAAAAAATCATCAAAGCAGTTAGTTAAGTTCTGTTCTGTTCTGTTCTGCCATCATTGGCAGTCATTTCATATGGAAAAGACGCTGCTGTCTACATCCATAAATAGCTTTGATCTCCCTGCTGGGACGACATTATGTGAATGTGATCTTGCACTGCATTGTGTGACTCCTGCTACTGTTGGATTTTGATATTGATTTGTATCTTTGATTGAAAATCCAATAAAGAAATTGATATGTATGTAGCCTATGTATGTAGGCTTTGTAGGCCTATGTAATTTTCTTTGAGTTGTCCTGCAGTTGTATTTGTGTTTCAAGGACCCCCTTGAAAGCGAGATGATTCATCTCAAGAGGTTTATCCTTCAGTAAAGTTCAAAGTAACATTAAAGACTCAAGTTGCCCGGTGTTCAGTCCGGCTGCTTG
The DNA here is from genome assembly GCF_949987555.1 of Borostomias antarcticus. Taxonomy (NCBI): domain Eukaryota; kingdom Metazoa; phylum Chordata; class Actinopteri; order Stomiiformes; family Stomiidae; genus Borostomias; species Borostomias antarcticus. Next base: position 55,721,379 of record NC_140234.1, on the reverse strand, counting down.
AAGGACGCGTGTGCCAACGCTCATGTGGATAATGAGACTCGTTCTATATCATTTAATATGCTGCTGCGATATGTTTTTTTCTTCTGTTTTTAGAAAGAGAGATGTTCACAGCGGATCACAGAAGTGGTGCTTCAATCAAAATCAGACAGTATCCTAGACGAGAGAGACGGGCCCACGTTTATAAGAGCGAGTTCTGCCCCCAGAGACGCCTGAATTCTTCGTGGAATGGATCCAGGTGTCCCTCCGCTGTTATTTGAGAAAACTTTGTTTGCTTGAACGAAGGCTACATATCAGTAATTCACTAGCAGTTCCAGAGCCAGTAGGCCAAAGATTGGGAACATATAAGAGAACAACACCCAGTTGGCGTTTCAACGTCGTTCACAGGTGATTCAACGTCATGGGACGACGTGAATCAACGTCGGATTTGGTTTTGATTTTGAAAGGTGAATCAACGTTGATATCCCGACCAGATGGCCACAAGATGGACGCCGGCCTGGACTGCAGGTCCCATGATCCTTCAGGCGGTGGTTTGGGGAGCTGAGGGCGCTTGGTGGATCCTCCACACCTCAGCTCCATGAGCGGTCAGCCAGGGCCGAGCCCTGGTCCATGTGCCACGGCCATTGTGGATGTTGTGGTCTTCCAGGTCCCCCCCTTCCAGGTCCCCTGGGTCCCACAGGTTGGTAAATGGACTACACTTATATAGTGCTTTTCCACCTTAGCGGCACTCAAAGCGCTTTACAATGGCCTCTCATTCACCCATTCACACACATACTCACACACCAATGGCGGCAGCTGCCATGCAAGGTGCTAACCTGCTCATTGGGAGCAATTTGGGGTTAGGTGTCTTGCTCAAGGACACTTCGACATGTGGACAGTGGAAGCTAGGATTCGAACCACTGACCCTTCGATCATTGAACGACCCGCTCTACCAACTGAGCTACAGCCGCCCAAGTGTGTTGCATAAACATTTTGTGTAAAACATGAAACTGTAACAAAGCAAACAAGGTTCCATTCCAGGCAGTGGCGTGGGTCTTTAAGGTCGTCTTCATTTCTCACAGCCACCATCTCCCATCCTCTCTGGGGCAGACTTCACCCAGATAGCAAGCGGATGTGTAATGATTCTGGGCCATACTGTATATGGGCCGGAACTAAGCCACAAGGGCCAGATCTGGCCTGTATATGGCCCAGATCCGCTTGCTATCTGGGCAGGAATTTCATCATGGTCTCCATGACGTTTGTGTTATTGTGTACAGTATGTGATGACAGCATCTACAGTACAGAGGAAAAACAAAACACAGGTTAAACTGTAAAAAAACAAAAACAACGACACCATAAGTTCAGATTGAGGAGAGAGAGATGTAAAAGATCGCTCCTCAGGCTCAGCTGGAGAGAGGGAGAGCGACAGAGGAGAGAGAGAGAAGAGAAAAAAGACATGAAAACTACAGGAGGAAAGATGGAAGGATGACAGAGGAGAGCTACTTGAACAGCTACTCCTACTACGACCAGCAGACCTCTTCCACTGAGGAAAGAGGGGGATGAGAGATGGAGGACAAGACAGAGGGAACGAGAGTTGAGGATGGCTACCTCCAGCAGTGCTCTTGTTGGCCAAGATCTTTCAAATCAAATCAAACTTTATTTCTATAGTGCATTTCATACACAGAGGCAACACAATGCGCTTTACAGAGAGCAATGGGAGGTGGGCATACGACCCACCCCTACATATTCCAGAGGGAAGCAAAAAAAACAGTTTCATCCAGGGGTCAGAAAAGTGAGCTGTAAAAATTCTTCCCTGACCTCTCTCAATGAGACGATCAAACAAGCTCCTGGAGTATGTTAGTCTATTGGCTAAGAACATACTGTATACAGAGCAGTAAACATGGGCTAGATACTTCATAAGAGAGACATGACTAACAGGAGAGTGCACAAATAGTTACAGAGAAGTTTCCTACATGGTCGGCCATTATGTGTTAGCTATCCCTGTAGTCTCTAATATGATCTTTGGTGATCTCCTCTCCAAAACCAGACCAGCAGCTCCTCCCCAAAAGCCAGCCCAGATAGCAAGCGGATCTGGGCCATATACAGGCCAGATCTGGCCCTATGACACTCCTTCTCCTTAAATTGTTTGCTCCCAAAATAAATCAACATGACCACATAGAAGTCACTATCAAAAAACAAACAGGTGAGATGAAGTTATGGAGGGAGAGACAGGAGGAAGGGAGGATGAAGGAAGAGAGGGAGGGAGAGAAAGGGAGGGAGGTGTAGGGACTGACTGGAGGGAGGGAGGGAAAGATTCAAGACTGGAGAGATGGTTTATTTGGAGTGAGAGAGAAGGGAGGGAGAGGAAGTAGATAGAAACCACTTGACTCGGCTTCTCACCTCATCCAGGTGGAGTGCGTCTCTCTTTTGGCGTCGATGTCGTCACCGTTTTTGTTCTCGTGTATCTGAGAACACAGACGTCTAATGTCAAAGGGAAAAAAAACTCCCAAGATCAATTTTTTTATTGAACATTCATGATAGCATCATCAAAACACCCCCTCATACACACTCACTCACACACACACACACACACACACACACACACACACACACACAAACACACACACACCCTTCGACCCACCACCCAGGAGATCCTCTCGATGGCCTCGTCCTTCTCCGTCAGCTCTCCCTCATAGGGTCCATACTGGGTTCACCTGCCTCCCCACAGCTGAAGAACCCCAGCCCCGCCCCCGATATCAGAGCCTGCCCAGATAGCAAGCGGATCTGGGCCATATACAGACCAGATCTGGCCCTTGTGGCTTAGTTCCGGCCCATATATGGCCCAGAATCATTACACATCCGCTTGCTATCTGGGTGGCTTCCTCATATTACTCTGTGTGGAGAAAGTACAGTAATCAATACATTTCAGCCATTTATTTTCTAAGAATAATGATTCATGATTTTGAACAGCATGTATGCAAACAGAGCTTATGTAAACAGTACCAGTACGAAAAACACTTAACTTAAACACTTAACTTTATGTTATTCACGTCCCTGTGCAATCGAAAAATAGCACAGTAGCCTAGCCTACAGATTTGAATCGGCAAGTGTATGATGAGAACAGACTTCTCCCGATCCGAGTCGGAGCAAGTCGTAGCATATCAAACGTTTGATATTTTTTAGCAGATTCTGGACACAATTGTGTAGTGTAAACTCGTCCAGTCGTTAAATGTGCGATACCCAGTTTTTCAGTTGACATACAAAAATCAGCAGAAGCCATTCGTCTAGTGTATACTCAGTCATTTCATAATCTGTTATTTATATTTTGAACAGTTTATAAGGGCCCACGTCTTTTAAAAAAAGAGAGAAGCTTGTGTGGGCTACATATTTTCTATAGTCTACTATTTAATCTAATGGGTGGGATGTAGGCTACCTTTCCATAGATCCATGAAAAGGCTATAAAATTAGTCTATAGAGGGCACTATTAAAGTTTGTGAACTCAAGACAGATCACACAGGTGCAGGTCACAAGGTCAATTGGTTCAATCTGTTTGATCTTGACAAAGAACCGTACATGTAAAATGGAGCACCGTCACATATTAAGCAGAGCGGCAAAACGAAAGATTTGAAAAGAAAAAGAGTCAAGGCAGTAAGATGCTTTACAGCAGGTTCCTTGGGGGGGGGGGGTCTGGTAAGGAGGGGGGGCCCCTCTACACATCCAGGCCCAGGGGCCCATTTTTTCATGATCCAAGGGGATTAGAGGAACATGAATCAGAAGCCTTTAGAATCAGAGTCAGAAACAGGTTTATGCCAAGTAGGCGTTCACATACAAGGAATTTGCTTTGGTCTGATTGTGCATTAATAGTGCTAGGACAAATCAGGCCAGAGCAAAATACAGTAACATACAAGTGACACATAGGCTAGAGTACAATACAAATACAATATAATGGATCGTAAATGCTTTTATCCAAAAGTGCTTTGCAATGGCCTCTCATTTATCCATTCACACGCAAATTCACAATGGCGACAAGCTGCCACACAAGGCACTAGCCTGCTCATTGGAAGTAATTTGGGGTTCAGTGTCTTGCCCAAGGACACTTCTACATGTGGACAGGAAGAGCAGGGATTAGAACCCCCGACCTGATCATTGGATGATGACCTGCCCTACCTCCTGAGATACAGCCGCCCAATAAAGCCTACAAAACAATATACAATAATATACAAAATAATACAATACAAATACAAAATACAATAACATAAGGTGACACATTAACAACAGAATGATAGGAATGATATGATACAATATATGATATGTCTCCTCGTTGGCATCACCACTGTCCAACAACATGCATCACACAAGGCACAGAACATGCATGGAACTATCTGTACAGACGGAAACCAGGGGAGAGTTTGGCCAGCAGGCCGTTTTAATAATAATAATAATTAATAATTAATAATAATAGGGGAAATAACTGTTGCCACAAAAACAAAGAGGGAGGTGAAACAGTCGGGGGAATGTATTGTAATCTACTCCTCTTCCTCCTCCCCCTACTCCACCACCACGCCCCCCTACTCCTCTTCCTCCTCCCCCTACTCCACCACCACTCCCCCCAACTCCTCCTCCTCTTCCGCCTACTCCTCCTCCTCCCCCTACTCCACCACCACGCCCCCCTTCTCCTCCTCCTCCTCCCCCTACTCCACCACCACGCCCCCCTACTCCTCCTCTTCCCCCTACTCCACAACCACGCCCCCCTACTCCTCCTCCTCTTCCCACTACTCCACCACCACGCCCCCCTACTCCTCCTCCTCTTCCCACTACTCCACCACCACTCCCCCCTACTCCTCCTCCTCTTCCCACTACTCCACCACCACGCCCCCCTACTCCTCCTCCTCTTCCCCCTACTCCACCACCACTCCCCCCTACTCCTCCTCCTCTTCCCACTACTCCACCACCACTCCCCCCTACTCCTCCTCCTCTTCCCCCTACTCCACCACCACTCCCCCCTACTCCTCCTCCTCTTCCCCCTACTCCTCCTCCTCTTCCCCCTACTCCTCCTCCTCCTCCCCCTACTCCACCACCACGCCCCCCTACTCCTCCTCCTCTTCCCCCTACTCCACAACCACGCCCCCCTACTCCTCCTCCTCTTCCCCCTACTCCACCACCACACCCCCCTACTCCTCCTCCTCTTCCCCCTACTCCACCACCACTCCCCCCTACTCCTCTTCCTCTTCCCCCTACTCCTCCTCCTCTTCCCCCTACTCCTCCTCCTCTTTCCCCTACTCCACCACCCCGCCCCCCTACTCCTCCTCCTCCCCCTACTCCACCACCACGCCCCCCTACTCCTCCTCCTCTTCCCCCTACTCCTCCTCCCCCTACTCCTCTTCCTCTTCTTGCTCTTCCTCGAGCAGCCAGTTGTCCTTGTTCATTTACCTGGCCAGGTGCCTCCATGTTCAGATTCTGATTCTAATTGTACTGATTCTCTCTTATTCTCTCTGATTTGCTCTTAATATATGTTTGGAAAAATCATACTCATGGATAGCACCTGTCAGGTAACTAAACATAGTGTTTGATTGGTCATCTGAGAATGAAATGAGAATGTGTGACACTCACCCTTCATTAGTCAAGTTCTAGTTTCACCTGGCAGTCAATTACTGTAATCAATTTAGCAAATGTTCTACAAGAGATTCATATAATGTAATGTGATGATATTCATGCTATTATGTTACTGACAAATTGTGACAACTGAATGGACTGTTTTGCATGTGATGACTCACACAATGAAAAGATGCTCACATGTTTTGGAGAGTACAACCATTTGACTGAGAAGCAACAGTCAGTTTCATTCAGCAAGGTATATTCAATTGGTAATTGTGCTACGTGTAGGCTACTGTACTTAATAATTTGCAAAGATGTACTAAGACATTTTCTATTTGATTAAAGCTACATGAGATAACTCGGCACTTTGGCAGCCCCTCTGGTCGTGATAAAATCGGCACTGCGTTTTAACCACACTTCCCACAATCCCCCACTCACTCGCTGTAATGATGGGGGGAAAATGATAACAAACGTGCGTGCGCAGACTGGATCAGAAGATTGTAGCTACTTTGTGGAAGGATGTCTTCAATGCAGGTAAATACCAGTCTTCTTTCTTGTACAGTATGTGCATGTAGATTTTCGCTGGGCAAAGGTTTGTTGTCTTCCTGATATTGTGACACGCGAAACGTGTCACTTCCATTTCCACCACAAGATTTCCCGCCAGTGTACTAACCAGTATACCGAAATACTAAAATAATAAATTCACAGGGTCTCATGCAGTCACATGTCACGAAAATTATTTTTGGGGTCTTGCTAAGGCCAATTCATAAACTAATAGGAAGTAAAAGTGAATATTGAACCATAAAAAAGTTTCTCATTCTTCTCAAATCTCATTGAGCTTTAAGGGGGTGTATCCGTAGGACCTCGTCTCATTGTTGCTTGCGGCTTTAATTCAATTTTTATTACACATTTTATTGCACAAAGTCTCTTAGTCCACAGGCAGAGAATGTTCAGAGACTTTATTCTCAAATGCAATCAGTAAAAGCACAAGACATAATAACAAGTAACCCCAAACTGAACAAACCTAATTTTGAGGCCAATGGGGTAGATGGTGATGGTCTAGATGACACTTCTTCACACACCCTGGTCCAGCATACCAGAGTTTAGTTCATCAGCACTGTAGCCAGGGTCCTTCCTCAGCATGTCCACATATGTTGTCTTTCGAGCACCACGTGTGTCTTCACCATGCTTGGGTTCCCAGAGGACAAGGTTTGAAGTGATGAGGTCAGGAGGGCGTTTCCTATGGCTGGCTATCCTCAGTCTCCGCTGACGTATCTTTGTGGTCAGGAGAGGTAGATCAATGTAGAGGTCAACTTTGTTCATGTGTTGCATCCACCAGACGTCTTGGACCTGAAGAGATAGGCATAGACCCTACCCACTTACCCACCCCCCTACCTACCTACCTACCTACCTACCTACCTACCTACCTACCTACCCATCTACAGTACCTACCTACCTACCCACCAACCCATCTACCTACCTACCTACCTACCTACCAACCCATCTACTTACCTACCTAGTCATCTACCTACCTACCTACCCATCTACAGTATCTACCTACCTACCTACCTACCTACCTACAAACCCATCTACCTACCTACCTACCTACCTACCTACCTACCTACCTACCTACCTACCTACCAACCCATCTACTTACCTACCTAGTCATCTACCTACCTACCTACCCATCTAAAGTATCTACCTACCTACCTACCTACCTATCCATCTACCTACCTACCTAGTCACCTACCTACCTACCCATCTACAGTACCTACCTACCTACCTACCTAACCATCTACCTACCTACCCACCCCCCTACTTAGCTACCCACCCCCCTACCTACCTACCTACCTACCTACCTACCCAACTATCTACCTAGCTAACTTTCTACCCACCTACCTACCTACCTACCTACCCATCTACCTACCTACCTACCTACCTAGTCACCTACCTACCTACCTACCCATCTACCTACCTACCCATCTACCTACCTACCTACCTACCCATCTACCTACCTACCTACCTACCTACCTACCTACCTACCTACCTAGTCACCTACCTACCTACCTACCCATCTACAGTACCTACCTACCTACCCACCAACCCATCTACCTACCTACCTACCTACCAACCCATCTACTTACCTACCTAGTCATCTACCTACCTACCTACCCATCTACAGTATCTACCTACCTACCTACCTACCTATCCATCTACCTACCTACCTACCTACCTACCTACCTACCAACCCATCTACCTACCTACCTACCTACCTACCTACCTACCAAACCATCTACTTACCTACCTAGTCATCTACCTACCTACCTACCCATCTAAAGTATCTACCTACCTACCTACCTACCTACCTATCCATCTACCTACCTACCTAGTCACCTACCTACCTACCCATACAGTACCTACCTACCTAACCATCTACCTACCTACCCACCCCCCTACTTAGCTACCCACCCCCCTACCTACCTACCTACCTACCTACCTACCTACCTACCTACCTACCTACCTACCTACCTACCTACCCAACTATCTACCTAGCTACCTTTCTACCCACCTACCTACCTACCTACCTACCTACCCATCTACCTACCTATTTTCCTACCCACCTACCTATTTACCTACCTAGCTAACTACCTACCCACCTATCTACCTACCTACCCAACTCCCTACTTACCTACCTACCCACCTACCTACCTCTCTACCTACTTACCTACCTACCCACCTACCTACCTACCCATCTACCTACCTACCTACCTACCTATCTACCTCTTTACCGACCTACCTATCCACCTAACTACCTCTCTAACTACCTACCTACCTACCTACCTACCTACCTATCCACCTAACTACCTCTCTAACTACCTACCTACCTAGCCACCTAACTACCTATGGCGGCTTTAATTTGATTTTTATTACACATTTTATTCCACAAAGTCTCTTAGTCCAGGCAGCTCACTGAGCATAGCCGTGGGATGGGCACTGATTAACGCGCATCAGTATACAGTGGAGATAGAACCCAAACACAGGCAGATAATGTTCAGAGACTTTATTCATGAATGAAATCAATACAAGCACAAGACATAATAACAAGTAACCCCAAACTGAACAAACCTAATTTTGAGGCCAATGGGGTAGATGGTGATGGTCTAGATGACACTTCTTCACACACCCTGGTCCAGCATACCAGAGTTTAGTTCATCAGCACTGTAGCCAGGGTCCTTCCTCAGCATGTCCACATATGTTGTCTTTCGAGCACCACGTGTGTCTTCACCATGCTTGGGTTCCCAGAGGACAAGGTTTGAAGTGATGAGGTCAGGAGGGCGTTTCCTATGGCTGGCTATCCTCAGTCTCCGCTGACGTATCTTTGTGGTCAGGAGAGGTAGATCAATGTAGAGGTCAACTTTGTTCATGTGTTGCATCCACCAGATGTCTTGGACCTGAAGAGATAGGCATAGACCCTACCCACTTACCCACCCCCCTACCTACCTACCTACCTACCTACCTACCTACACACCCATCTACCTACCTACCTACCTAGTCACCTACCTACCTACCTACCCATCTACCTACCTACCTAGTCACCTACCTACCTACCTACCCATCTACAGTACCTACCTACCTACCCACCAACCCATCTACCTACCTACCAACCCATCTACTTACCTACCTAGTCATCTACCTACCTACCTACCTACCCATCTACAGTATCTACCTACCTACCTACCTACCTATCCATCTACCTACCTACCTACCTACCTACCTACCTACCTACCTACCTACCTACCTACCTACCTACCTACCTACCAACCCATCTACCTACCTACCTACCTACCTACCAACCCATCTACTTACCTACCTAGTCATCTACCTACCTACCTACCTACCTACCTACCTACCTATCCATCTACCTACCTACCTAGTCACCTACCTACCTACCCATCTACAGTACCTACCTACCTACCTACCTAACCATCTACCTACCTACCCACCCCCCTACCTACCTACCTACCTACCTACCTACCTACCTACCTACCTACCTACCTACCCAACTATCTACCTAGCTACCTTTCTACCCACCTACCTACCTACCTACCCATCTACCTACCTATTTTCCTACCCACCTACCTATTTACCTACCTAGCTAACTACCTACCCACCTATCTACCTACCTACCCAACTCCCTACCTACCTACCTACCTACCTACCTCTCTACCTACTTACCTACCTACCCACCTACCTACCTACCCATCTACCTACCTACCTACCTACCTACCTATATACCTCTTTACCGACCTACCTATCCACCTAACTACCTCTCTAACTACCTACCTACCTACCTACCTACCTATCCACCTAACTACCTCTCTAACTACCTACCTACCTAGCCACCTAACTACCTACGGCGGCTTTAATTTGATTTTTATTACACATTTTATTCCACAAAGTCTCTTAGTCCAGGCAGCTCACTGAGCATAGCCGTGGGATGGGCACTGATTAACGCGCATCAGTATACAGTGGAGATAGAACCCAAACACAGGCAGAGAATGTTCAGAGACTTTATTCATGAATGAAATCAATACAAGCACAAGACATAATAGCAAGTAACCCCAAACTGAACAAACCTAATTTTGAGGCCAATGGGGTAGATGGTGATGGTCTAGATGACACTTCTTCACACCCTGGTCCAGCATACCAGAGTTTAGTTCATCAGCACTGTAGCCAGGGTCCTTCCTCAGCATGTCCACGTATGTTGTCTTTCGAGCACCACGTGTGTCTTGACCATGCTTGGGTTCCCAGAGGACAAGGTTTGAAGTGATGAGGTCAGGAGGGCGTTTCCTATGGCTGGCTATCCTCAGTCTCCACTGATGTATCTTTGTGGTCAGGAGAGGTAGATCAATGTAGAGGTGGTTGGTAGGTGGGTGGTTGGGTAGATTGGTGTTGGTCAGTCTGTCATCGTGGGGTTATTTGTTATGTATTGCCTTGAATGTCTTGTTTTTGTTCAGTGGCTAGTGTTGGGGGATACTGGAGAGATCGTGTAACGTTTGCCACTTTACCAGCACACCACAAGACGCCATGGGGGTGGATAAGGTACTAGCGGGGCTGTCTCCTCTAACGGTCTTGGTCATCGCAAATGGTGGAGGAGGAGGAGTAGGAGGGCGTGGTGGTGGAGTAGGGGGAGGAGGAGGAGGAGTAGGGGGGCGTGGTGGTGGAGTAGGGGGAGGAGGAAGAGGAGTAGGGGGGCGTGGTGGTGGTGGAGTAGGGGGAAGAGGAGGAGTAGGGGGGCGTGGTTGTGGAGTAGGGGGAGGAGGAAGAGGAGTAGGGGGGCGTGGTGGTGGAGTAGGGGGAGGAGGAAGAGGAGTAGGGGGGCGTGGTGGTGGTGGAGTAGGGGGAAGAGGAGAGACAGATGGAGCTGTGATAGAAGGGACTGCGTCAGACAGGGCTGTGTGAGGTGTCCTCTTCATTAGAGAGTCCAAGGTGGAAGAGGTCGCCCCTTGACAGATTTCTTCCCACTGCTTACGAATGAGCCTCCGACGCTGAGAGAGCTCCAGATCTTGTCTCCAGTGGCAGTTGGGTGATCGTGGAACATCGGAGTCAGATTGTCCCTTTAGCGCCACCCCACTAGACGCCATGGGGGTGGATAAGGCGCTAGCGGGGCTGTCAACTCTAACGGTCTTGGTCATCGCGAATGGTGGAGGAGGAGGAGTAGGGGTGCGTGGTGGTGGAGTTGGGGGAGGAGGAGGAGGAGTAGGGGGGCGTGGTTGTGGAGTAGGGGGAGGAGGAAGAGGAGTAGGGGGGCATGGTGGTGGTGGAGTAGGGGGAAGAGGAGAGACAGATGGAGCTGTGATAGAAGGGACTGCGTCAGACAGGGCTGTGTCAGGTGTCCTCTTCATCAGAGAGTCCGAAGTGGAAGTGTTCGTCCCTTGACAGACGTCTTCCCAATTCTCGCGAAAGAGTCTCCGACGCAGAGAGAGCTCCGGACCTCGCCTCCAGTGGGCCTCAGGCGATCGTGGAACGTCCGGCTCAGATTGTCCCTTTACCAGTACACCACTAGACGCCATGGGGGTGGACAAGGCGCTAGCGGGGCTGTCAACTCTACTGATCCTGGTCATGGAAAGTGGTCGACTGACAGATGGAGCTGTGTCAGATGGAGCTGTGTCAGCAGCCCTCTTAACCAAAGAGTCCGAGGTGGAAATGGCCGACCCTTGATAGACTCCCTCCCACTTCTTGCGAAAAACCCTCCGACGCTGAGAGAGCTCCAGATCTTGTCTCCAGCCTTGATAGAATCCCTCCCACTTCTTGCGAAAAACCCTCCGACGCTGAGAGAGCTCCAGATCTTGTCTCCAGTGGCAGTTGGGTGATCGTGGAACATCGGAGTCAGATTGTCCCTTTAGCGCCACCCCACTAGACGCCATGGGGGTGGATAAGGCGCTAGCGGGGCTGTCAACTCTAACGGTCTTGGTCATCGCGAATGGTGGAGGAGGAGGAGTAGGGGTGCGTGGTGGTGGAGTTGGGGGAGGAGGAGGAGGAGTAGGGGGGCGTGGTTGTGGAGTAGGGGGAGGAGGAAGAGGAGTAGGGGGGCATGGTGGTGGTGGAGTAGGGGGAAGAGGAGAGACAGATGGAGCTGTGATAGAAGGGACTGCGTCAGACAGGGCTGTGTCAGGTGTCCTCTTCATCAGAGAGTCCGAAGTGGAAGTGTTCGTCCCTTGACAGACGTCTTCCCAATTCTCGCGAAAGAGTCTCCGACGCAGAGAGAGCTCCGGACCTCGCCTCCAGTGGGCCTCAGGCGATCGTGGAACGTCCGGCTCAGATTGTCCCTTTACCAGTACACCACTAGACGCCATGGGGGTGGACAAGGCGCTAGCGGGGCTGTCAACTCTACTGATCCTGGTCATGGAAAGTGGTCGACTGACAGATGGAGCTGTGTCAGATGGAGCTGTGTCAGCAGCCCTCTTAACCAAAGAGTCCGAGGTGGAAATGGCCGACCCTTGATAGACTCCCTCCCACTTCTTGCGAAAAACCCTCCGACGCTGAGAGAGCTCCAGATCTTGTCTCCAGCCTTGATAGAATCCCTCCCACTTCTTGCGAAAAACCCTCCGACGCTGAGAGAGCTCCAGATCTTGTCTCCAGTGGCGCTCGGGTGATCGTGGAACATCGGAGTCAGATTGTCCCTTTACCAGCACACCAGTAGACGCCATGGGGGTGGATAAGGCGCTAGCGGGGCTGTCAACTCTACTGGTCCTGGTGATCGCGAATGGTGGTCTGACAGATGGAGCTGTGATAGATGGGACTGCGTCAGACAGGGCTGTGTAAGGTGTCCTCTTCATCAGAGAGTCCGAGGTGGAAATGGCCGACCCTTGATAGACTCCCTCCCACTTCTTGCGAAAAACCCTCCGACGCTGAGAGAGCTCCAGATCTTGTCTCCAGTGGCGCTCGGGTGATCGTGGAACATCGGAGTCAGATTGTCCCTTTACCAGCACACCAGTAGACGCCATGGGGGTGGATAAGGCGCTAGCGGGGCTGTCAACTCTACTGGTCCTGGTGATCAAGAATGGTGGTCTGACAGACGGGGCTGTGTCAGACGGGGCTGTGACAAATGGACCGGTGACAGACAGTGCTGTGTCATATGGAGCTGTGACAGCTGCCCTGTTCACCAGAGAGTCTGAGCTCTTGCAACAGAGCCTCTGACAGCGAGGAACGTTCAGCTCTGATTTGCCCTTTGAACTTTTGCCCTTGCGTGTTGGAAAGGGCTTGGCGACGCCGCCAGGTGGCACGGGAGCGAAGCCTCTGCTCATCTCAGACACCGGGTCTCGTCCACAGCCCCCCGGATCAGAGGAGTTAGAACCTGAATCGTATTGTCCTCGACAGTCACAATGGCGCTCATGCATCTGCATTAGCACTTCCAGATGGTCAGGGCAGCTGTCACCCCGGACTGTCACACTGTCCCTCTGGGCCCTTTTGAGATACAACAAAATAAAATAAAATAAAATGACTTTTGATGATTTCAGTACACTTGTACAATCAAAATGCATCATACCACACATTTTACACATAAACACACACATCTCACACATACATGCATGCACACGCGCACGCACAAACAAACACACATACACACACACACACACACACACACACACACACACATGGTTGGATACACTGAAAAAAACATTATCAACTTACCAATCAATGTCTTCAAGGTTTTCATCATCATCCTAATTTATAAAGGAAATACAAGATGGTATTTAGGCTCAATTTAGGTCATTAAGGCTTCACAAAGACAGAACAGCTTCTGTTATTGTTTGAATTGTAAATGATTAAAGTACAATGAAACTTTGATTACCAACCTTAATGTGTCTGTGGCGATTTCTCCATTGATCTAATAGCCAAAAAAAGACCAGGTTCACAGAGAGAGCGAACAAAACTGCCATGCAGACGAATGACAGATCAAGATCCAACGGGGTTGTCTGAGAGGGCGTCGCCTTAGGACCATGGTTTACATGTCCACACGGCACCCTCCTTTGGGTTTTAAAAACATTAGTTATTCCACTAACAAACATATTGTCAAAGATACATCTCTAACAACATGCTCTTCTCATCGCGAACACCGCACTGAGGCTTGTTCACTTGTTACAGCAGTATATATACCTTGCCGCTGTGACGTCAACATGTTACGCCGTAGTGCCCGTGATGTCACAGACCGGATAGAACACTGTGATTGGACGGCTAGTCCAGATATGTACCTTGCCGCTGTGACGTGTACACGTTACGCCGTAGTGCCCGTGATGTCACAGAGCGGATAGAACACTGTGACTTGACGGCTAGTCCAGGCGGCTATAATTGAAATAAATGTAGGGCTAGATTTAAATAGATTTATGCTATTTTCTTTTTGCTTAAGACCCAACGATACCCCTTATTTAATACACTCCGACATTCAGAATTAAATAGGAGCGCTGGTCGGATAACAACAGATAGCATAGTGTCCGTATGTCACTCAGCGCTGCAGTCGTTAATTGTCCACGTTTTCGATAGAGATGGATAGGCATTATTGGCGATATTAAATAAGGGTAATCGCTCTCTATGAATCATTCATATTCAAGGGCGTTTTGTTATTTTGAAGACGATACTCGTAGGCCAGTAGGATTTGAAAGGAGCCCACGATAGAGGCGCGCTGCGCTCCTGACCCCCGAGTGCACAGCCCATGATCCGATGAGAGAGAGCGGTGTCGTGTGGCCGATTAAAGCCCCCCGGGTCCTGTTATTCTATTCATAGAGTAGCCTACTTTGAGACACAACCTCAAAGTGCTGACGAAACGGTTTGGCTACTTGTTTTGTTCCGTTAACATTAGGCCTACCTCAGTCCCTGAACATCCGCGAACCCAACCAAAACAGGTTGGATGAAGACCGTTTGGAGACCAGTGCTATGGATGTAGGAGCACCCTACTGTATACTATTGAAAATTACCCATTTCTCATTCATGTGATCATCGTTGAAAATGTATGAATTCATTGTTCAGTCATGACACCCAACAGCTGCAGGAGCAGCCTAGTCTGACCATATCATTCATCATAACACAGATGGGCGCACTTATAACAGAATTACTACATTTATTCAACATCACGAAGTTGCATTTGAATCAAACTTAGTTTATTTCTCTCTCTCTCTCTCTCTCTCTCTCTCTCTCTCTCTCTCTCCCCACCCATATCCCCCGCAGTAGTACGAGTAGTAGTATGTTTACTACAGTATCTACATTAAATGCAATTATTGAAATAAGTCACTTTGGATAAAAGTGTCTGCCAAATGACTGTAATGCAATGTAACACATACTGAATATACTGTAACACACAACACATACTGTATCACTCAACTATTCCTATACCACACATAACACACACTGTATAGGTACAACACACAACTATACCTACAGTATACCACACACAACACACACTGTATATAACACACAACTATACCTATACCACACACAACACACACTGTATATAACACACAACTATACCTATACCACACACAACACACACTGTATATAACACATAACTATACCTATATCACACCCAACACATACTGTATATAACACATTATTATACCTATATCACACACAACACACACTGTATATAACACACAACTATACCTATATCACACACAACACACACTGTATACAACACATAACTATACCTATATCACACACAACACATACTGTATATAACACATTATTATCCCTCTGAAAATGTAATTTAATGTAATTTATTGCTCTATAAATGTTCTTAGCCGTTAGACAAATATATTCCAGGAGCTTGCTCCAGGTTGCCTGTTTTAATATCTGTATTGCTTTTATGGCTCTGTGTCCTACTAACCCTGTTTTGCCTTCCCTCTCCCTAGTGCCTCTCTCTCTCCCTCCTATCTTCTAACCAGGTCCAGTGGATGCCCCACTGTCACCAGCAGACCTCCCGGAGTCCAACAGATACCCCTGTGTCTGCTGTGGATGTCGTAGCATTTAGTTAACACACACACACACGTACACACAGACATACACCAGCCCACTTCCGGCTTTAGGCCTGGGCCATAGCAAACACACACCAGTATTTGCCATGTCTCTCCTATGATGCTTTTTGAGCCTCTCTTACTCTGAAATGTAATTTAATGTAATGTACTGCGACTATATACATCCATATGAACAGGGACTATATACATCCATATGAACAGCACCTGTGCACTAGAGAATAGGATAACATATATATGTAGGCCTACATACATCAAGTCTGTATAAATATATATGTCTTGGAGTACACATACATACAGGCCGTATAGATATACCTACCAATACATATAGGCCTATACATACACACATATATATAGTAATTCACATATATATAAAAAAAGCTGTAAAAACAAGTTGAAGGAACCATATATGCACAATACAGTATGATGTGCTGTTGTCTGATTGTCCTGTCTGGACCACCATCAATCCTTCATCATGAAGATCCATTTATCCATTTACCACGAGGACCAGGGAGGAAAGCACAGTGGAGTGTAGTCTACAATTCCCCACTAGGGGGCGGTGTTGAACCTATAATCCCAAAAGTAACAACTAGACTGAAAATCATCATTTCACTGATTTAGACTTCATGGTGTAAAATAAATGGCTAAAAGGTGAAGCCCAATGATACCTGAAAAGGGCATCTTTCTTGAGACCAACATTGGGATATTGTACATCGTAGAATATTAGGGCCTACATATAACAACTTCAGTATTAACTTCTGTGATGGGTCATCACTTGAGAAGGTGGATGTATTTAAATATATGGGTGTATGGCTGGATCTTTCTTTTAGGCCTCATATTAAATCTGTCATTTAAAAAAATAATTTGCAGTCTGAGTACATTATACCACCCAATACCATTGATTCACTCTTCAGGTAAGAAAAATAATACTTTCTGAATTAGTTTTAACCATTCTCAATTTTACAGATATTGTTTATCAGAAGCCCTCTGAATCACATCTTCATTCTCTACATGTAGTATACAACAGCCGGTGTAGATTTCTTCTGAGGTGTCCATATCAAACCCATCATTGCCATATGAATTGCTTGACTACAACGATAGAGAAATGTGTAGGCCTATATTGAACTAGAATACTACTCAGTAATAACTAAGAGAAGTGAATAAACTAAGATGAAGTCAAAAGGATATAGAATGTATGTATGTATGTATGTATGTATGTATGTATGTATGTATGTATGAATGAATGAATATTTATTTTCGTGTCATGTCCGAGGACCCATCCCTTACGGGATTATAAGACACCATAAACAGTAAACAATAATTAACTATATCACATACACTTCTCACGGTTTGTAAGCTATGCAATGTATCCAAACAATAACAGAAAATAAATGAATAAAAATAACAGTCTTTCGTCAAAATCCTAAATAAATGCATCAAATATAAGTTATCTTTGTTCGTTTGTCCCAAGCTTTTTCTAAATATTCTGCAAGTGCAAATACCCTATGATCAAACATCCATTTTAGTCTCTCTGCATCGCTCAACCACATCAAATCAATATTTTTACATCTCTCAAATAATTTTTGACGCAACTCATGATATAAGGGGCAATAAAACACAAAATGGAACTCATTCTCAATATCAATATTACAGTAGATACAAATGCGCTCTTCTTCTGTAACCCCCCGATAACGTCCAGTTTCAAGGTATGTATGTATGTATGTATGTATGTATGTATGTATGTATGTATGTATGTATGTATGTATGTATGTATGTATGCATGCATGCATGTATGTATGTATGTAGGCTATAGGGCACGTAGGGCACGTACATAAAATGTGTGTGTGAGGACTCCAACTTGCTGGACTGGCAAAAAAATCATCAAAGCAGTTAGTTAAGTTCTGTTCTGTTCTGTTCTGCCATCATTGGCAGTCATTTCATATGGAAAAGACGCTGCTGTCTACATCCATAAATAGCTTTGATCTCCCTGCTGGGACGACATTATGTGAATGTGATCTTGCACTGCATTGTGTGACTCCTGCTACTGTTGGATTTTGATATTGATTTGTATCTTTGATTGAAAATCCAATAAAGAAATTGATATGTATGTAGCCTATGTATGTAGGCTTTGTAGGCCTATGTAATTTTCTTTGAGTTGTCCTGCAGTTGTATTTGTGTTTCAAGGACCCCCTTGAAAGCGAGATGATTCATCTCAAGAGGTTTATCCTTCAGTAAAGTTCAAAGTAACATTAAAGACTCAAGTTGCCCGGTGTTCAGTCCGGCTGCTTGAAGGACGCGTGTGCCAACGCTCATGTGGATAATGAGACTCGTTCTATATCATTTAATATGCTGCTGCGATATGTTTTTTTCTTCTGTTTTTAGAAAGAGAGATGTTCACAGCGGATCACAGAAGTGGTGCTTCAATCAAAATCAGACAGTATCCTAGACGAGAGAGACGGGCCCACGTTTATAAGAGCGAGTTCTGCCCCCAGAGACGCCTGAATTCTTCGTGGAATGGATCCAGGTGTCCCTCCGCTGTTATT
This sequence comes from Borostomias antarcticus, assembly GCF_949987555.1. Classification (NCBI taxonomy): domain Eukaryota; kingdom Metazoa; phylum Chordata; class Actinopteri; order Stomiiformes; family Stomiidae; genus Borostomias; species Borostomias antarcticus. Next base: position 55,702,739 of record NC_140234.1, on the reverse strand, counting down.
TGAGAAAACTTTGTTTGCTTGAACGAAGGCTACATATCAGTAATTCACTAGCAGTTCCAGAGCCAGTAGGCCAAAGATTGGGAACATATAAGAGAACAACACCCAGTTGGCGTTTCAACGTCGTTCACAGGTGATTCAACGTCATGGGACGACGTGAATCAACGTCGGATTTGGTTTTGATTTTGAAAGGTGAATCAACGTTGATATCCCGACCAGATGGCCACAAGATGGACGCCGGCCTGGACTGCAGGTCCCATGATCCTTCAGGCGGTGGTTTGGGGAGCTGAGGGCGCTTGGTGGATCCTCCACACCTCAGCTCCATGAGCGGTCAGCCAGGGCCGAGCCCTGGTCCATGTGCCACGGCCATTGTGGATGTTGTGGTCTTCCAGGTCCCCCCCTTCCAGGTCCCCTGGGTCCCACAGGTTGGTAAATGGACTACACTTATATAGTGCTTTTCCACCTTAGCGGCACTCAAAGCGCTTTACAATGGCCTCTCATTCACCCATTCACACACATACTCACACACCAATGGCGGCAGCTGCCATGCAAGGTGCTAACCTGCTCATTGGGAGCAATTTGGGGTTAGGTGTCTTGCTCAAGGACACTTCGACATGTGGACAGTGGAAGCTAGGATTCGAACCACTGACCCTTCGATCATTGAACGACCCGCTCTACCAACTGAGCTACAGCCGCCCAAGTGTGTTGCATAAACATTTTGTGTAAAACATGAAACTGTAACAAAGCAAACAAGGTTCCATTCCAGGCAGTGGCGTGGGTCTTTAAGGTCGTCTTCATTTCTCACAGCCACCATCTCCCATCCTCTCTGGGGCAGACTTCACCCAGATAGCAAGCGGATGTGTAATGATTCTGGGCCATACTGTATATGGGCCGGAACTAAGCCACAAGGGCCAGATCTGGCCTGTATATGGCCCAGATCCGCTTGCTATCTGGGCAGGAATTTCATCATGGTCTCCATGACGTTTGTGTTATTGTGTACAGTATGTGATGACAGCATCTACAGTACAGAGGAAAAACAAAACACAGGTTAAACTGTAAAAAAACAAAAACAACGACACCATAAGTTCAGATTGAGGAGAGAGAGATGTAAAAGATCGCTCCTCAGGCTCAGCTGGAGAGAGGGAGAGCGACAGAGGAGAGAGAGAGAAGAGAAAAAAGACATGAAAACTACAGGAGGAAAGATGGAAGGATGACAGAGGAGAGCTACTTGAACAGCTACTCCTACTACGACCAGCAGACCTCTTCCACTGAGGAAAGAGGGGGATGAGAGATGGAGGACAAGACAGAGGGAACGAGAGTTGAGGATGGCTACCTCCAGCAGTGCTCTTGTTGGCCAAGATCTTTCAAATCAAATCAAACTTTATTTCTATAGTGCATTTCATACACAGAGGCAACACAATGCGCTTTACAGAGAGCAATGGGAGGTGGGCATACGACCCACCCCTACATATTCCAGAGGGAAGCAAAAAAAACAGTTTCATCCAGGGGTCAGAAAAGTGAGCTGTAAAAATTCTTCCCTGACCTCTCTCAATGAGACGATCAAACAAGCTCCTGGAGTATGTTAGTCTATTGGCTAAGAACATACTGTATACAGAGCAGTAAACATGGGCTAGATACTTCATAAGAGAGACATGACTAACAGGAGAGTGCACAAATAGTTACAGAGAAGTTTCCTACATGGTCGGCCATTATGTGTTAGCTATCCCTGTAGTCTCTAATATGATCTTTGGTGATCTCCTCTCCAAAACCAGACCAGCAGCTCCTCCCCAAAAGCCAGCCCAGATAGCAAGCGGATCTGGGCCATATACAGGCCAGATCTGGCCCTATGACACTCCTTCTCCTTAAATTGTTTGCTCCCAAAATAAATCAACATGACCACATAGAAGTCACTATCAAAAAACAAACAGGTGAGATGAAGTTATGGAGGGAGAGACAGGAGGAAGGGAGGATGAAGGAAGAGAGGGAGGGAGAGAAAGGGAGGGAGGTGTAGGGACTGACTGGAGGGAGGGAGGGAAAGATTCAAGACTGGAGAGATGGTTTATTTGGAGTGAGAGAGAAGGGAGGGAGAGGAAGTAGATAGAAACCACTTGACTCGGCTTCTCACCTCATCCAGGTGGAGTGCGTCTCTCTTTTGGCGTCGATGTCGTCACCGTTTTTGTTCTCGTGTATCTGAGAACACAGACGTCTAATGTCAAAGGGAAAAAAAACTCCCAAGATCAATTTTTTTATTGAACATTCATGATAGCATCATCAAAACACCCCCTCATACACACTCACTCACACACACACACACACACACACACACACACACACACACACACACACAAACACACACACACCCTTCGACCCACCACCCAGGAGATCCTCTCGATGGCCTCGTCCTTCTCCGTCAGCTCTCCCTCATAGGGTCCATACTGGGTTCACCTGCCTCCCCACAGCTGAAGAACCCCAGCCCCGCCCCCGATATCAGAGCCTGCCCAGATAGCAAGCGGATCTGGGCCATATACAGACCAGATCTGGCCCTTGTGGCTTAGTTCCGGCCCATATATGGCCCAGAATCATTACACATCCGCTTGCTATCTGGGTGGCTTCCTCATATTACTCTGTGTGGAGAAAGTACAGTAATCAATACATTTCAGCCATTTATTTTCTAAGAATAATGATTCATGATTTTGAACAGCATGTATGCAAACAGAGCTTATGTAAACAGTACCAGTACGAAAAACACTTAACTTAAACACTTAACTTTATGTTATTCACGTCCCTGTGCAATCGAAAAATAGCACAGTAGCCTAGCCTACAGATTTGAATCGGCAAGTGTATGATGAGAACAGACTTCTCCCGATCCGAGTCGGAGCAAGTCGTAGCATATCAAACGTTTGATATTTTTTAGCAGATTCTGGACACAATTGTGTAGTGTAAACTCGTCCAGTCGTTAAATGTGCGATACCCAGTTTTTCAGTTGACATACAAAAATCAGCAGAAGCCATTCGTCTAGTGTATACTCAGTCATTTCATAATCTGTTATTTATATTTTGAACAGTTTATAAGGGCCCACGTCTTTTAAAAAAAGAGAGAAGCTTGTGTGGGCTACATATTTTCTATAGTCTACTATTTAATCTAATGGGTGGGATGTAGGCTACCTTTCCATAGATCCATGAAAAGGCTATAAAATTAGTCTATAGAGGGCACTATTAAAGTTTGTGAACTCAAGACAGATCACACAGGTGCAGGTCACAAGGTCAATTGGTTCAATCTGTTTGATCTTGACAAAGAACCGTACATGTAAAATGGAGCACCGTCACATATTAAGCAGAGCGGCAAAACGAAAGATTTGAAAAGAAAAAGAGTCAAGGCAGTAAGATGCTTTACAGCAGGTTCCTTGGGGGGGGGGGGTCTGGTAAGGAGGGGGGGCCCCTCTACACATCCAGGCCCAGGGGCCCATTTTTTCATGATCCAAGGGGATTAGAGGAACATGAATCTGATTGTGCATTAATAGTGCTAGGACAAATCAGGCCAGAGCAAAATACAGTAACATACAAGTGACACATAGGCTAGAGTACAATACAAATACAATATAATGGATCGTAAATGCTTTTATCCAAAAGTGCTTTGCAATGGCCTCTCATTTATCCATTCACACGCAAATTCACAATGGCGACAAGCTGCCACACAAGGCACTAGCCTGCTCATTGGAAGTAATTTGGGGTTCAGTGTCTTGCCCAAGGACACTTCTACATGTGGACAGGAAGAGCAGGGATTAGAACCCCCGACCTGATCATTGGATGATGACCTGCCCTACCTCCTGAGATACAGCCGCCCAATAAAGCCTACAAAACAATATACAATAATATACAAAATAATACAATACAAATACAAAATACAATAACATAAGGTGACACATTAACAACAGAATGATAGGAATGATATGATACAATATATGATATGTCTCCTCGTTGGCATCACCACTGTCCAACAACATGCATCACACAAGGCACAGAACATGCATGGAACTATCTGTACAGACGGAAACCAGGGGAGAGTTTGGCCAGCAGGCCGTTTTAATAATAATAATAATTAATAATTAATAATAATAGGGGAAATAACTGTTGCCACAAAAACAAAGAGGGAGGTGAAACAGTCGGGGGAATGTATTGTAATCTACTCCTCTTCCTCCTCCCCCTACTCCACCACCACGCCCCCCTACTCCTCTTCCTCCTCCCCCTACTCCACCACCACTCCCCCCAACTCCTCCTCCTCTTCCGCCTACTCCTCCTCCTCCCCCTACTCCACCACCACGCCCCCCTTCTCCTCCTCCTCCTCCCCCTACTCCACCACCACGCCCCCCTACTCCTCCTCTTCCCCCTACTCCACAACCACGCCCCCCTACTCCTCCTCCTCTTCCCACTACTCCACCACCACGCCCCCCTACTCCTCCTCCTCTTCCCACTACTCCACCACCACACCCCCCTACTCCTCCTCCTCTTCCCCCTACTCCACCACCACTCCCCCCTACTCCTCCTCCTCTTCCCACTACTCCACCACCACTCCCCCCTACTCCTCCTCCTCTTCCCCCTACTCCACCACCACTCCCCCCTACTCCTCCTCCTCTTCCCCCTACTCCTCCTCCTCTTCCCCCTACTCCTCCTCCTCCTCCCCCTACTCCACCACCACGCCCCCCTACTCCTCCTCCTCTTCCCCCTACTCCACAACCACGCCCCCCTACTCCTCCTCCTCTTCCCCCTACTCCACCACCACACCCCCCTACTCCTCCTCCTCTTCCCCCTACTCCACCACCACTCCCCCCTACTCCTCTTCCTCTTCCCCCTACTCCTCCTCCTCTTCCCCCTACTCCTCCTCCTCTTTCCCCTACTCCACCACCCCGCCCCCCTACTCCTCCTCCTCCCCCTACTCCACCACCACGCCCCCCTACTCCTCCTCCTCTTCCCCCTACTCCTCCTCCCCCTACTCCTCTTCCTCTTCTTGCTCTTCCTCGAGCAGCCAGTTGTCCTTGTTCATTTACCTGGCCAGGTGCCTCCATGTTCAGATTCTGATTCTAATTGTACTGATTCTCTCTTATTCTCTCTGATTTGCTCTTAATATATGTTTGGAAAAATCATACTCATGGATAGCACCTGTCAGGTAACTAAACATAGTGTTTGATTGGTCATCTGAGAATGAAATGAGAATGTGTGACACTCACCCTTCATTAGTCAAGTTCTAGTTTCACCTGGCAGTCAATTACTGTAATCAATTTAGCAAATGTTCTACAAGAGATTCATATAATGTAATGTGATGATATTCATGCTATTATGTTACTGACAAATTGTGACAACTGAATGGACTGTTTTGCATGTGATGACTCACACAATGAAAAGATGCTCACATGTTTTGGAGAGTACAACCATTTGACTGAGAAGCAACAGTCAGTTTCATTCAGCAAGGTATATTCAATTGGTAATTGTGCTACGTGTAGGCTACTGTACTTAATAATTTGCAAAGATGTACTAAGACATTTTCTATTTGATTAAAGCTACATGAGATAACTCGGCACTTTGGCAGCCCCTCTGGTCGTGATAAAATCGGCACTGCGTTTTAACCACACTTCCCACAATCCCCCACTCACTCGCTGTAATGATGGGGGGAAAATGATAACAAACGTGCGTGCGCAGAAGCCTTTAGAATCAGAGTCAGAAACAGGTTTATGCCAAGTAGGCGTTCACATACAAGGAATTTGCTTTGGTCTGATTGTGCATTAATAGTGCTAGGACAAATCAGGCCAGAGCAAAATACAGTAACATACAAGTGACACATAGGCTAGAGTACAATACAAATACAATATAATGGATCGTAAATGCTTTTATCCAAAAGTGCTTTGCAATGGCCTCTCATTTATCCATTCACACGCAAATTCACAATGGCGACAAGCTGCCACACAAGGCACTAGCCTGCTCATTGGAAGTAATTTGGGGTTCAGTGTCTTGCCCAAGGACACTTCTACATGTGGACAGGAAGAGCAGGGATTAGAACCCCCGACCTGATCATTGGATGATGACCTGCCCTACCTCCTGAGATACAAACTAAACATAGTGTTTGATTGGTCATCTGAGAATGAAATGAGAATGTGTGACACTCACCCTTCATTAGTCAAGTTCTAGTTTCACCTGGCAGTCAATTACTGTAATCAATTTAGCAAATGTTCTACAAGAGATTCATATAATGTAATGTGATGATATTCATGCTATTATGTTACTGACAAATTGTGACAACTGAATGGACTGTTTTGCATGTGATGACTCACACAATGAAAAGATGCTCACATGTTTTGGAGAGTACAACCATTTGACTGAGAAGCAACAGTCAGTTTCATTCAGCAAGGTATATTCAATTGGTAATTGTGCTACGTGTAGGCTACTGTACTTAATAATTTGCAAAGATGTACTAAGACATTTTCTATTTGATTAAAGCTACATGAGATAACTCGGCACTTTGGCAGCCCCTCTGGTCGTGATAAAATCGGCACTGCGTTTTAACCACACTTCCCACAATCCCCCACTCACTCGCTGTAATGATGGGGGGAAAATGATAACAAACGTGCGTGCGCAGACTGGATCAGAAGATTGTAGCTACTTTGTGGAAGGATGTCTTCAATGCAGGTAAATACCAGTCTTCTTTCTTGTACAGTATGTGCATGTAGATTTTCGCTGGGCAAAGGTTTGTTGTCTTCCTGATATTGTGACACGCGAAACGTGTCACTTCCATTTCCACCACAAGATTTCCCGCCAGTGTACTAACCAGTATACCGAAATACTAAAATAATAAATTCACAGGGTCTCATGCAGTCACATGTCACGAAAATTATTTTTGGGGTCTTGCTAAGGCCAATTCATAAACTAATAGGAAGTAAAAGTGAATATTGAACCATAAAAAAGTTTCTCATTCTTCTCAAATCTCATTGAGCTTTAAGGGGGTGTATCCGTAGGACCTCGTCTCATTGTTGCTTGCGGCTTTAATTCAATTTTTATTACACATTTTATTGCACAAAGTCTCTTAGTCCACAGGCAGAGAATGTTCAGAGACTTTATTCTCAAATGCAATCAGTAAAAGCACAAGACATAATAACAAGTAACCCCAAACTGAACAAACCTAATTTTGAGGCCAATGGGGTAGATGGTGATGGTCTAGATGACACTTCTTCACACACCCTGGTCCAGCATACCAGAGTTTAGTTCATCAGCACTGTAGCCAGGGTCCTTCCTCAGCATGTCCACATATGTTGTCTTTCGAGCACCACGTGTGTCTTCACCATGCTTGGGTTCCCAGAGGACAAGGTTTGAAGTGATGAGGTCAGGAGGGCGTTTCCTATGGCTGGCTATCCTCAGTCTCCGCTGACGTATCTTTGTGGTCAGGAGAGGTAGATCAATGTAGAGGTCAACTTTGTTCATGTGTTGCATCCACCAGACGTCTTGGACCTGAAGAGATAGGCATAGACCCTACCCACTTACCCACCCCCCTACCTACCTACCTACCTACCTACCTACCTACCTACCTACCTACCCATCTACAGTACCTACCTACCTACCCACCAACCCATCTACCTACCTACCTACCTACCTACCAACCCATCTACTTACCTACCTAGTCATCTACCTACCTACCTACCCATCTACAGTATCTACCTACCTACCTACCTACCTACCTACAAACCCATCTACCTACCTACCTACCTACCTACCTACCTACCTACCTACCTACCTACCAACCCATCTACTTACCTACCTAGTCATCTACCTACCTACCTACCCATCTAAAGTATCTACCTACCTACCTACCTACCTATCCATCTACCTACCTACCTAGTCACCTACCTACCTACCCATCTACAGTACCTACCTACCTACCTACCTAACCATCTACCTACCTACCCACCCCCCTACTTAGCTACCCACCCCCCTACCTACCTACCTACCTACCTACCTACCCAACTATCTACCTAGCTAACTTTCTACCCACCTACCTACCTACCTACCTACCCATCTACCTACCTACCTACCTACCTACCTAGTCACCTACCTACCTACCTACCCATCTACCTACCTACCCATCTACCTACCTACCTACCTACCCATCTACCTACCTACCTACCTACCTACCTACCTACCTACCTACCTAGTCACCTACCTACCTACCTACCCATCTACAGTACCTACCTACCTACCCACCAACCCATCTACCTACCTACCTACCTACCAACCCATCTACTTACCTACCTAGTCATCTACCTACCTACCTACCCATCTACAGTATCTACCTACCTACCTACCTACCTATCCATCTACCTACCTACCTACCTACCTACCTACCAACCCATCTACCTACCTACCTACCTACCTACCTACCTACCTACCAAACCATCTACTTACCTACCTAGTCATCTACCTACCTACCTACCCATCTAAAGTATCTACCTACCTACCTACCTACCTACCTATCCATCTACCTACCTACCTAGTCACCTACCTACCTACCCATACAGTACCTACCTACCTAACCATCTACCTACCTACCCACCCCCCTACTTAGCTACCCACCCCCCTACCTACCTACCTACCTACCTACCTACCTACCTACCTACCTACCTACCTACCTACCTACCTACCTACCCAACTATCTACCTAGCTACCTTTCTACCCACCTACCTACCTACCTACCTACCTACCCATCTACCTACCTATTTTCCTACCCACCTACCTATTTACCTACCTAGCTAACTACCTACCCACCTATCTACCTACCTACCCAACTCCCTACTTACCTACCTACCCACCTACCTACCTCTCTACCTACTTACCTACCTACCCACCTACCTACCTACCCATCTACCTACCTACCTACCTACCTATCTACCTCTTTACCGACCTACCTATCCACCTAACTACCTCTCTAACTACCTACCTACCTACCTACCTACCTACCTATCCACCTAACTACCTCTCTAACTACCTACCTACCTAGCCACCTAACTACCTATGGCGGCTTTAATTTGATTTTTATTACACATTTTATTCCACAAAGTCTCTTAGTCCAGGCAGCTCACTGAGCATAGCCGTGGGATGGGCACTGATTAACGCGCATCAGTATACAGTGGAGATAGAACCCAAACACAGGCAGATAATGTTCAGAGACTTTATTCATGAATGAAATCAATACAAGCACAAGACATAATAACAAGTAACCCCAAACTGAACAAACCTAATTTTGAGGCCAATGGGGTAGATGGTGATGGTCTAGATGACACTTCTTCACACACCCTGGTCCAGCATACCAGAGTTTAGTTCATCAGCACTGTAGCCAGGGTCCTTCCTCAGCATGTCCACATATGTTGTCTTTCGAGCACCACGTGTGTCTTCACCATGCTTGGGTTCCCAGAGGACAAGGTTTGAAGTGATGAGGTCAGGAGGGCGTTTCCTATGGCTGGCTATCCTCAGTCTCCGCTGACGTATCTTTGTGGTCAGGAGAGGTAGATCAATGTAGAGGTCAACTTTGTTCATGTGTTGCATCCACCAGATGTCTTGGACCTGAAGAGATAGGCATAGACCCTACCCACTTACCCACCCCCCTACCTACCTACCTACCTACCTACCTACCTACACACCCATCTACCTACCTACCTACCTAGTCACCTACCTACCTACCTACCCATCTACCTACCTACCTAGTCACCTACCTACCTACCTACCCATCTACAGTACCTACCTACCTACCCACCAACCCATCTACCTACCTACCAACCCATCTACTTACCTACCTAGTCATCTACCTACCTACCTACCTACCCATCTACAGTATCTACCTACCTACCTACCTACCTATCCATCTACCTACCTACCTACCTACCTACCTACCTACCTACCTACCTACCTACCTACCTACCTACCTACCTACCTACCAACCCATCTACCTACCTACCTACCTACCTACCAACCCATCTACTTACCTACCTAGTCATCTACCTACCTACCTACCTACCTATCCATCTACCTACCTACCTAGTCACCTACCTACCTACCCATCTACAGTACCTACCTACCTACCTACCTAACCATCTACCTACCTACCCACCCCCCTACCTACCTACCTACCTACCTACCTACCTACCTACCTACCCAACTATCTACCTAGCTACCTTTCTACCCACCTACCTACCTACCTACCCATCTACCTACCTATTTTCCTACCCACCTACCTATTTACCTACCTAGCTAACTACCTACCCACCTATCTACCTACCTACCCAACTCCCTACCTACCTACCTACCTACCTCTCTACCTACTTACCTACCTACCCACCTACCTACCTACCCATCTACCTACCTACCTACCTACCTACCTACCTACCTATATACCTCTTTACCGACCTACCTATCCACCTAACTACCTCTCTAACTACCTACCTACCTACCTACCTACCTACCTATCCACCTAACTACCTCTCTAACTACCTACCTACCTAGCCACCTAACTACCTACGGCGGCTTTAATTTGATTTTTATTACACATTTTATTCCACAAAGTCTCTTAGTCCAGGCAGCTCACTGAGCATAGACGTGGGATGGGCACTGATTAACGCGCATCAGTATACAGTGGAGATAGAACCCAAACACAGGCAGAGAATGTTCAGAGACTTTATTCATGAATTAAATCAATACAAGCACAAGACATAATAGCAAGTAACCCCAAACTGAACAAACCTAATTTTGAGGCCAATGGGGTAGATGGTGATGGTCTAGATGACACTTCTTCACACCCTGGTCCAGCATACCAGAGTTTAGTTCATCAGCACTGTAGCCAGGGTCCTTCCTCAGCATGTCCACGTATGTTGTCTTTCGAGCACCACGTGTGTCTTGACCATGCTTGGGTTCCCAGAGGACAAGGTTTGAAGTGATGAGGTCAGGAGGGCGTTTCCTATGGCTGGCTATCCTCAGTCTCCACTGATGTATCTTTGTGGTCAGGAGAGGTAGATCAATGTAGAGGTGGTTGGTAGGTGGGTGGTTGGGTAGATTGGTGTTGGTCAGTCTGTCATCGTGGGGTTATTTGTTATGTATTGCCTTGAATGTCTTGTTTTTGTTCAGTGGCTAGTGTTGGGGGATACTGGAGAGATCGTGTAACGTTTGCCACTTTACCAGCACACCACAAGACGCCATGGGGGTGGATAAGGTACTAGCGGGGCTGTCTCCTCTAACGGTCTTGGTCATCGCAAATGGTGGAGGAGGAGGAGTAGGAGGGCGTGGTGGTGGAGTAGGGGGAGGAGGAGGAGGAGTAGGGGGGCGTGGTGGTGGAGTAGGGGGAGGAGGAAGAGGAGTAGGGGGGCGTGGTGGTGGTGGAGTAGGGGGAAGAGGAGGAGTAGGGGGGCGTGGTTGTGGAGTAGGGGGAGGAGGAAGAGGAGTAGGGGGGCGTGGTGGTGGAGTAGGGGGAGGAGGAAGAGGAGTAGGGGGGCGTGGTGGTGGTGGAGTAGGGGGAAGAGGAGAGACAGATGGAGCTGTGATAGAAGGGACTGCGTCAGACAGGGCTGTGTGAGGTGTCCTCTTCATTAGAGAGTCCAAGGTGGAAGAGGTCGCCCCTTGACAGATTTCTTCCCACTGCTTACGAATGAGCCTCCGACGCTGAGAGAGCTCCAGATCTTGTCTCCAGTGGCAGTTGGGTGATCGTGGAACATCGGAGTCAGATTGTCCCTTTAGCGCCACCCCACTAGACGCCATGGGGGTGGATAAGGCGCTAGCGGGGCTGTCAACTCTAACGGTCTTGGTCATCGCGAATGGTGGAGGAGGAGGAGTAGGGGTGCGTGGTGGTGGAGTTGGGGGAGGAGGAGGAGGAGTAGGGGGGCGTGGTTGTGGAGTAGGGGGAGGAGGAAGAGGAGTAGGGGGGCATGGTGGTGGTGGAGTAGGGGGAAGAGGAGAGACAGATGGAGCTGTGATAGAAGGGACTGCGTCAGACAGGGCTGTGTCAGGTGTCCTCTTCATCAGAGAGTCCGAAGTGGAAGTGTTCGTCCCTTGACAGACGTCTTCCCAATTCTCGCGAAAGAGTCTCCGACGCAGAGAGAGCTCCGGACCTCGCCTCCAGTGGGCCTCAGGCGATCGTGGAACGTCCGGCTCAGATTGTCCCTTTACCAGTACACCACTAGACGCCATGGGGGTGGACAAGGCGCTAGCGGGGCTGTCAACTCTACTGATCCTGGTCATGGAAAGTGGTCGACTGACAGATGGAGCTGTGTCAGATGGAGCTGTGTCAGCAGCCCTCTTAACCAAAGAGCCCGAGGTGGAAATGGCCGACCCTTGATAGACTCCCTCCCACTTCTTGCGAAAAACCCTCCGACGCTGAGAGAGCTCCAGATCTCGCCTCCAGTGGCGCTCGGGTGATCGTGGAACGTCCTGGTCAGATTGTCCCTTTACCAGCACACCAGTAGACGCCATGGGGGTGGATAAAGCGCTAGCGGGGCTGTCAACTCTACTGGTCCTGGTGATCGCGAATGGTGGTCTGACAGATGGAGCTGTGATAGATGGGACTGCGTCAGACAGGGCTGTGTAAGGTGTCCTCTTCATCAGAGAGTCCGAGGTGGAAATGGCCGACCCTTGATAGACTCCCTCCCACTTCTTGCGAAAAACCCTCCGACGCTGAGAGAGCTCCAGATCTTGTCTCCAGCCTTGATAGAATCCCTCCCACTTCTTGCGAAAAACCCTCCGACGCTGAGAGAGCTCCAGATCTTGTCTCCAGTGGCGCTCGGGTGATCGTGGAACATCGGAGTCAGATTGTCCCTTTACCAGCACACCAGTAGACGCCATGGGGGTGGATAAGGCGCTAGCGGGGCTGTCAACTCTACTGGTCCTGGTGATCGCGAATGGTGGTCTGACAGATGGAGCTGTGATAGATGGGACTGCGTCAGACAGGGCTGTGTAAGGTGTCCTCTTCATCAGAGAGTCCGAGGTGGAAATGGCCGACCCTTGATAGACTCCCTCCCACTTCTTGCGAAAAACCCTCCGACGCTGAGAGAGCTCCAGATCTTGTCTCCAGTGGCGCTCGGGTGATCGTGGAACATCGGAGTCAGATTGTCCCTTTACCAGCACACCAGTAGACGCCATGGGGGTGGATAAGGCGCTAGCGGGGCTGTCAACTCTACTGGTCCTGGTGATCAAGAATGGTGGTCTGACAGACGGGGCTGTGTCAGACGGGGCTGTGACAAATGGACCGGTGACAGACAGTGCTGTGTCATATGGAGCTGTGACAGCTGCCCTGTTCACCAGAGAGTCTGAGCTCTTGCAACAGAGCCTCTGACAGCGAGGAACGTTCAGCTCTGATTTGCCCTTTGAACTTTTGCCCTTGCGTGTTGGAAAGGGCTTGGCGACGCCGCCAGGTGGCACGGGAGCGAAGCCTCTGCTCATCTCAGACACCGGGTCTCGTCCACAGCCCCCCGGATCAGAGGAGTTAGAACCTGAATCGTATTGTCCTCGACAGTCACAATGGCGCTCATGCATCTGCATTAGCACTTCCAGATGGTCAGGGCAGCTGTCACCCCGGACTGTCACACTGTCCCTCTGGGCCCTTTTGAGATACAACAAAATAAAATAAAATAAAATGACTTTTGATGATTTCAGTACACTTGTACAATCAAAATGCATCATACCACACATTTTACACATAAACACACACATCTCACACATACATGCATGCACACGCGCACGCACAAACAAACACACATACACACACACACACACACACACATGGTTGGATACACTGAAAAAAACATTATCAACTTACCAATCAATGTCTTCAAGGTTTTCATCATCATCCTAATTTATAAAGGAAATACAAGATGGTATTTAGGCTCAATTTAGGTCATTAAGGCTTCACAAAGACAGAACAGCTTCTGTTATTGTTTGAATTGAAATGATTAAAGTACAATGAAACTTTGATTACCAACCTTAATGTGTCTGTGGCGATTTCTCCATTGATCTAATAGCCAAAAAAAGACCAGGTTCACAGAGAGAGCGAACAAAACTGCCATGCAGACGAATGACAGATCAAGATCCAACGGGGTTGTCTGAGAGGGCGTCGCCTTAGGACCATGGTGTACATGTCCACAAGGCACCCTCTCTCGGGTTTTAAAAACAGTTATTCCACTAACAAACATATTGTCAAAGATACATCTTTAACAACATGTTCTTGTCATCGCGAACACCGCACTGAGGCTTGTCCACTTGTTACAGCAGTATATATACCTTGCCGCTGTGACGTCAACATGTTACGCCGTAGTGTCCGTGATGTCACAGACCGGATAGAACACTGTGATTGGACGGCTAGTCCAGATATGTACCTTGCCGCTGTGACGTGTACACGTTACGCCGTAGTGCCCGTGATGTCACAGAGCGGATAGAACACTGTGACTTGACGGCTAGTCCAGGCGGCTATAATTGAAATAAATGTAGGGCTAGATTTAAATAGATTTATGCTATTTTCTTTTTGCTTAAGACCCAACGATACCCCTTATTTAATACACTCCGACATTCAGAATTAAATAGGAGCGCTGGTCAGATAACAACAGATAGCATAGTGTCCGTATGTCACTCAGCGCTGCAGTCGTTAATTGTCCACGTTTTCGATAGAGATGGATAGGCATTATTGGCGATATTAAATAAGGGTAATCGCTCTCTATGAATCATTCATATTCAAGGGCGTTTTGTTATTTTGAAGACGATACTCGTAGGCCAGTAGGATTTGAAAGGAGCCCACGATAGAGGCGCGCTGCGCTCCTGACCCCCGAGTGCACAGCCCATGATCCGATGAGAGAGAGCGGTGTCGTGTGGCCGATTAAAGCCCCCCGGGTCCTGTTATTCTATTCATAAAGTAGACTACTTTGAGACACAACCTCAAAGTGCTGACGAAACGGTTTGGCTACTTGTTTTGTTCCGTTAACATTAGGCCTACCTCAGTCCCTGAACATCCGCGAACCCAACCAAAACAGGTTGGATGAAGACCGTTTGGAGACCAGTGCTATGGATGTAGGAGCACCCTACTGTATACTATTGAAAATTACCCATTTCTCATTCATGTGATCATCGTTGAAAATGTATGAATTCATTGTTCAGTCATGACACCCAACAGCTGCAGGAGCAGCCTAGTCTGACCATATCATTCATCATAACACAGATGGGCGCACTTATAACAGAATTACTACATTTATTCAACATCACGAAGTTGCATTTGAATCAAACTTAGTTTATTTATCTCTCTCTCTCTCTCTCTCTCTCTCTCTCTCTCTCTCTCTCCCCACCCATATCCCCCGCAGTAGTACGAGTAGTAGTATGTTTACTACAGTATCTACATTAAATGCAATTATTGAAATAAGTCACTTTGGATAAAAGTGTCTGCCAAATGACTGTAATGCAATGTAACACATACTGAATATACTGTAACACACAACACATACTGTATCACTCAACTATTCCTATACCACACATAACACACACTGTATAGGTACAACACACAACTATACCTACAGTATACCACACACAACACACACTGTATATAACACACAACTATACCTATACCACACACAACACACACTGTATATAACACACAACTATACCTATACCACACACAACACACACTGTATATAACACATAACTATACCTATATCACACACAACACATACTGTATATAACACATTATTATACCTATATCACACACAACACACACTGTATATAACACACAACTATACCTATATCACACACAACACACACTGTATACAACACATAACTATACCTATATCACACACAACACATACTGTATATAACACATTATTATCCCTCTGAAAATGTAATTTAATGTAATTTATTGCTCTATAAATGTTCTTAGCCGTTAGACAAATATATTCCAGGAGCTTGCTCCAGGTTGCCTGTTTTAATATCTGTATTGCTTTTATGGCTCTGTGTCCTACTAACCCTGTTTTGCCTTCCCTCTCCCTAGTGCCTCTCTCTCTCCCTCCTATCTTCTAACCAGGTCCAGTGGATGCCCCACTGTCACCAGCAGACCTCCCGGAGTCCAACAGATACCCCTGTGTCTGCTGTGGATGTCGTAGCATTTAGTTAACACACACACACACGTACACACAGACATACACCAGCCCACTTCCGGCTTTAGGCCTGGGCCATAGCAAACACACACCAGTATTTGCCATGTCTCTCCTATGATGCTTTTTGAGCCTCTCTTACTCTGAAATGTAATTTAATGTAATGTACTGCGACTATATACATCCATATGAACAGGGACTATATACATCCATATGAACAGCACCTGTGCACTAGAGAATAGGATAACATATATATGTAGGCCTACATACATCAAGTCTGTATAAATATATATGTCTTGGAGTACACATACATACAGGCCGTATAGATATACCTACCAATACATATAGGCCTATACATACACACATATATATAGTAATTCACATATATATAAAAAAAGCTGTAAAAACAATTTGAAGGAACCATATATGCACAATACAGTATGATGTGCTGTTGTCTGATTGTCCTGTCTGGACCACCATCAATCCTTCATCATGAAGATCCATTTATCCATTTACCACGAGGACCAGGGAGGAAAGCACAGTGGAGTGTAGTCTACAATTCCCCACTAGGGGGCGGTGTTGAACCTATAATCCCAAAAGTAACAACTAGACTGAAAATCATCATTTCACTGATTTAGACTTCATGGTGTAAAATAAATGGCTAAAAGGTGAAGCCCAATGATACCTGAAAAGGGCATCTTTCTTGAGACCAACATTGGGATATTGTACATCGTAGAATATTAGGGCCTACATATAACAACTTCAGTATTAACTTCTGTGATGGGTCATCACTTGAGAAGGTGGATGTATTTAAATATATGGGTGTATGGCTGGATCTTTCTTTTAGGCCTCATATTAAATCTGTCATTTAAAAAAATAATTTGCAGTCTGAGTACATTATACCACCCAATACCATTGATTCACTCTTCAGGTAAGAAAAATAATACTTTCTGAATTAGTTTTAACCATTCTCAATTTTACAGATATTGTTTATCAGAAGCCCTCTGAATCACATCTTCATTCTCTACATGTAGTATACAACAGCCGGTGTAGATTTCTTCTGAGGTGTCCATATCAAACCCATCATTGCCATATGAATTGCTTGACTACAACGATAGAGAAATGTGTAGGCCTATATTGAACTAGAATACTACTCAGTAATAACTAAGAGAAGTGAATAAACTAAGATGAAGTCAAAAGGATATAGAATGTATGTATGTATGTATGTATGTATGTATGTATGTATGTATGTATGTATGTATGTATGTATGTATGAATGAATGAATATTTATTTTCGTGTCATGTCCGAGGACCCATCCCTTACGGGATTATAAGACACCATAAACAGTAAACAATAATTAACTATATCACATACACTTCTCACGGTTTGTAAGCTATGCAATGTATCCAAACAATAACAGAAAATAAATGAATAAAAATAACAGTCTTTCGTCAAAATCCTAAATAAATGCATCAAATATAAGTTATCTTTGTTCGTTTGTCCCAAGCTTTTTCTAAATATTCTGCAAGTGCAAATACCCTATGATCAAACATCCATTTTAGTCTCTCTGCATCGCTCAACCACATCAAATCAATATTTTTACATCTCTCAAATAATTTTTGACGCAACTCATGATATAAGGGGCAATAAAACACAAAATGGAACTCATTCTCAATATCAATATTACAGTAGATACAAATGCGCTCTTCTTCTGTAACCCCCCGATAACGTCCAGTTTCAAGGTATGTATGTATGTATGTATGTATGTATGTATGTATGTATGTATGTATGTATGTATGTATGTATGTATGTATGTATGCATGCATGTATGTATGTATGTAGGCTATAGGGCACGTAGGGCACGTACATAAAATGTGTGTGTGAGGACTCCAACTTGCTGGACTGGCAAAAAAATCATCAAAGCAGTTAGTTAAGTTCTGTTCTGTTCTGTTCTGCCATCATTGGCAGTCATTTCATATGGAAAAGACGCTGCTGTCTACATCCATAAATAGCTTTGATCTCCCTGCTGGGACGACATTATGTGAATGTGATCTTGCACTGCATTGTGTGACTCCTGCTACTGTTGGATTTTGATATTGATTTGTATCTTTGATTGAAAATCCAATAAAGAAATTGATATGTATGTAGCCTATGTATGTAGGCTTTGTATGTAATTTTCTTTGAGTTGTCCTGCAGTTGTATTTGTGTTTCAAGGACCCCCTTGAAAGCGAGATGATTCATCTCAAGAGGTTTATCCTTCAGTAAAGTTCAAAGTAACATTAAAGACTCAAGTTGCCCGGTGTTCAGTCCGGCTGCTTGAAGGACGCGTGTGCCAACGCTCATGTGGATAATGAGACTCGTTCTATATCATTTAATATGCTGCTGCGATATGTTTTTTTCTTCTGTTTTTAGAAAGAGAGATGTTCACAGCGGATCACAGAAGTGGTGCTTCAATCAAAATCAGACAGTATCCTAGACGAGAGAGACGGGCCCACGTTTATAAGAGCGAGTTCTGCCCCCAGAGACGCCTGAATTCTTCGTGGAATGGATCCAGGTGTCCCTCCGCTGTTATTTGAGAAAACTTTGTTTGCTTGAACGAAGGCTACATATCAGTAATTCACTAGCAGTTCCAGAGCCAGTAGGCCAAAGATTGGGAACATATAAGAGAACAACACCCAGTTGGCGTTTCAACGTCGTTCACAGGTGATTCAACGTCATGGGACGACGTGAATCAACGTCGGATTTGGTTTTGATTTTGAAAGGTGAATCAACGTTGATATCCCGACCAGATGGCCACAAGATGGACGCCGGCCTGGACTGCAGGTCCCATGATCCTTCAGGCGGTGGTTTGGGGAGCTGAGGGCGCTTGGTGGATCCTCCACACCTCAGCTCCATGAGCGGTCAGCCAGGGCCGAGCCCTGGTCCATGTGCCACGGCCATTGTGGATGTTGTGGTCTTCCAGGTCCCCCCCTTCCAGGTCCCCTGGGTCCCACAGGTTGGTAAATGGACTACACTTATATAGTGCTTTTCCACCTTAGCGGCACTCAAAGCGCTTTACAATGGCCTCTCATTCACCCATTCACACACATACTCACACACCAATGGCGGCAGCTGCCATGCAAGGTGCTAACCTGCTCATTGGGAGCAATTTGGGGTTAGGTGTCTTGCTCAAGGACACTTCGACATGTGGACAGTGGAAGCTAGGATTCGAACCACTGACCCTTCGATCATTGAACGACCCGCTCTACCAACTGAGCTACAGCCGCCCAAGTGTGTTGCATAAACATTTTGTGTAAAACATGAAACTGTAACAAAGCAAACAAGGTTCCATTCCAGGCAGTGGCGTGGGTCTTTAAGGTCGT
The DNA here is from genome assembly GCF_949987555.1 of Borostomias antarcticus. Lineage (NCBI taxonomy): Eukaryota > Metazoa > Chordata > Actinopteri > Stomiiformes > Stomiidae > Borostomias > Borostomias antarcticus. The sequence goes on along the minus strand of NC_140234.1, from coordinate 55,683,235 downwards.
CTTCATTTCTCACAGCCACCATCTCCCATCCTCTCTGGGGCAGACTTCACCCAGATAGCAAGCGGATGTGTAATGATTCTGGGCCATACTGTATATGGGCCGGAACTAAGCCACAAGGGCCAGATCTGGCCTGTATATGGCCCAGATCCGCTTGCTATCTGGGCAGGAATTTCATCATGGTCTCCATGACGTTTGTGTTATTGTGTACAGTATGTGATGACAGCATCTACAGTACAGAGGAAAAACAAAACACAGGTTAAACTGTAAAAAAAACAAAAACAACGACACCATAAGTTCAGATTGAGGAGAGAGAGATGTAAAAGATCGCTCCTCAGGCTCAGCTGGAGAGAGGGAGAGCGACAGAGGAGAGAGAGAGAAGAGAAAAAAGACATGAAAACTACAGGAGGAAAGATGGAAGGATGACAGAGGAGAGCTACTTGAACAGCTACTCCTACTACGACCAGCAGACCTCTTCCACTGAGGAAAGAGGGGGATGAGAGATGGAGGACAAGACAGAGGGAACGAGAGTTGAGGATGGCTACCTCCAGCAGTGCTCTTGTTGGCCAAGATCTTTCAAATCAAATCAAACTTTATTTCTATAGTGCATTTCATACACAGAGGCAACACAATGCGCTTTACAGAGAGCAATGGGAGGTGGGCATACGACCCACCCCTACATATTCCAGAGGGAAGCAAAAAAAACAGTTTCATCCAGGGGTCAGAAAAGTGAGCTGTAAAAATTCTTCCCTGACCTCTCTCAATGAGACGATCAAACAAGCTCCTGGAGTATGTTAGTCTATTGGCTAAGAACATACTGTATACAGAGCAGTAAACATGGGCTAGATACTTCATAAGAGAGACATGACTAACAGGAGAGTGCACAAATAGTTACAGAGAAGTTTCCTACATGGTCGGCCATTATGTGTTAGCTATCCCTGTAGTCTCTAATATGATCTTTGGTGATCTCCTCTCCAAAACCAGACCAGCAGCTCCTCCCCAAAAGCCAGCCCAGATAGCAAGCGGATCTGGGCCATATACAGGCCAGATCTGGCCCTATGACACTCCTTCTCCTTAAATTGTTTGCTCCCAAAATAAATCAACATGACCACATAGAAGTCACTATCAAAAAACAAACAGGTGAGATGAAGTTATGGAGGGAGAGACAGGAGGAAGGGAGGATGAAGGAAGAGAGGGAGGGAGAGAAAGGGAGGGAGGTGTAGGGACTGACTGGAGGGAGGGAGGGAAAGATTCAAGACTGGAGAGATGGTTTATTTGGAGTGAGAGAGAAGGGAGGGAGAGGAAGTAGATAGAAACCACTTGACTCGGCTTCTCACCTCATCCAGGTGGAGTGCGTCTCTCTTTTGGCGTCGATGTCGTCACCGTTTTTGTTCTCGTGTATCTGAGAACACAGAAGTCTAATGTCAAAGGGAAAAAAAACTCCCAAGATCAATTTTTTTATTGAACATTCATGATAGCATCATCAAAACACCCCCTCATACACACTCACTCACACACACACACACACACACACACACACACACACACACACACACACAAACACACACACACCCTTCGACCCACCACCCAGGAGATCCTCTCGATGGCCTCGTCCTTCTCCGTCAGCTCTCCCTCATAGGGTCCATACTGGGTTCACCTGCCTCCCCACAGCTGAAGAACCCCAGCCCCGCCCCCGATATCAGAGCCTGCCCAGATAGCAAGCGGATCTGGGCCATATACAGACCAGATCTGGCCCTTGTGGCTTAGTTCCGGCCCATATATGGCCCAGAATCATTACACATCCGCTTGCTATCTGGGTGGCTTCCTCATATTACTCTGTGTGGAGAAAGTACAGTAATCAATACATTTCAGCCATTTATTTTCTAAGAATAATGATTCATGATTTTGAACAGCATGTATGCAAACAGAGCTTATGTAAACAGTACCAGTACGAAAAACACTTAACTTAAACACTTAACTTTATGTTATTCACGTCCCTGTGCAATCGAAAAATAGCACAGTAGCCTAGCCTACAGATTTGAATCGGCAAGTGTATGATGAGAACAGACTTCTCCCGATCCGAGTCGGAGCAAGTCGTAGCATATCAAACGTTTGATATTTTTTAGCAGATTCTGGACACAATTGTGTAGTGTAAACTCGTCCAGTCGTTAAATGTGCGATACCCAGTTTTTCAGTTGACATACAAAAATCAGCAGAAGCCAGTCGTCTAGTGTATACTCAGTCATTTCATAATCTGTTATTTATATTTTGAACAGTTTATAAGGGCCCACGTCTTTTAAAAAAAGAGAGAAGCTTGTGTGGGCTACATATTTTCTATAGTCTACTATTTAATCTAATGGGTGGGATGTAGGCTACCTTTCCATAGATCCATGAAAAGGCTATAAAATTAGTCTATAGAGGGCACTATTAAAGTTTGTGAACTCAAGACAGATCACACAGGTGCAGGTCACAAGGTCAATTGGTTCAATCTGTTTGATCTTGACAAAGAACCGTACATGTAAAATGGAGCACCGTCACATATTAAGCAGAGCGGCAAAACGAAAGATTTGAAAAGAAAAAGAGTCAAGGCAGTAAGATGCTTTACAGCAGGTTCCTTGGGGGGGGGGGGTCTGGTAAGGAGGGGGGCCCCCTCTACACATCCAGGCCCAGGGGCCCATTTTTTCATGATCCAAGGGGATTAGAGGAACATGAATCAGAAGCCTTTAGAATCAGAGTCAGAAACAGGTTTATGCCAAGTAGGCGTTCACATACAAGGAATTTGCTTTGGTCTGATTGTGCATTAATAGTGCTAGGACAAATCAGGCCAGAGCAAAATACAGTAACATACAAGTGACACATAGGCTAGAGTACAATACAAATACAATATAATGGATCGTAAATGCTTTTATCCAAAAGTGCTTTGCAATGGCCTCTCATTTATCCATTCACACGCAAATTCACAATGGCGACAAGCTGCCACACAAGGCACTAGCCTGCTCATTGGAAGTAATTTGGGGTTCAGTGTCTTGCCCAAGGACACTTCTACATGTGGACAGGAAGAGCAGGGATTAGAACCCCCGACCTGATCATTGGATGATGACCTGCCCTACCTCCTGAGATACAGCCGCCCAATAAAGCCTACAAAACAATATACAATAATATACAAAATAATACAATACAAATACAAAATACAATAACATAAGGTGACACATTAACAACAGAATGATAGGAATGATATGATACAATATATGATATGTCTCCTCGTTGGCATCACCACTGTCCAACAACATGCATCACACAAGGCACAGAACATGCATGGAACTATCTGTACAGACGGAAACCAGGGGAGAGTTTGGCCAGCAGGCCGTTTTAATAATAATAATAATTAATAATTAATAATAATAGGGGAAATAACTGTTGCCACAAAAACAAAGAGGGAGGTGAAACAGTCGGGGGAATGTATTGTAATCTACTCCTCTTCCTCCTCCCCCTACTCCACCACCACGCCCCCCTACTCCTCTTCCTCCTCCCCCTACTCCACCACCACGCCCCCCTACTCCTCCTCCTCTTCCCCCTACTCCACAACCACGCCCCCCTACTCCTCCTCCTCTTCCCACTACTCCACCACCACGCCCCCCTACTCCTCCTCCTCTTCCCCCTACTCCACAACCACGCCCCCCTACTCCTCCTCCTCTTCCCCCTACTCCACCACCACACCCCCCTACTCCTCCTCCTCTTCCCCCTACTCCACCACCACGCCCCCCTATTCCTCTTCCTCTTCCCCCTACTCCTCCTCCTCTTCCCCCTACTCCTCCTCCTCTTTCCCCTACTCCACCACCCCGCCCCCCTACTCCTCCTCCTCCCCCTACTCCACCACCACGCCCCCCTACTCCTCCTCCTCTTCCCCCTACTCCTCCTCCCCCTACTCCTCTTCCTCTTCTTGCTCTTCCTCGAGCAGCCAGTTGTCCTTGTTCATTTACCTGGCCAGGTGCCTCCATGTTCAGATTCTGATTCTAATTGTACTGATTCTCTCTTATTCTCTCTGATTTGCTCTTAATATATGTTTGGAAAAATCATACTCATGGATAGCACCTGTCAGGTAACTAAACATAGTGTTTGATTGGTCATCTGAGAATGAAATGAGAATGTGTGACACTCACCCTTCATTAGTCAAGTTCTAGTTTCACCTGGCAGTCAATTACTGTAATCAATTTAGCAAATGTTCTACAAGAGATTCATATAATGTAATGTGATGATATTCATGCTATTATGTTACTGACAAATTGTGACAACTGAATGGACTGTTTTGCATGTGATGACTCACACAATGAAAAGATGCTCACATGTTTTGGAGAGTACAACCATTTGACTGAGAAGCAACAGTCAGTTTCATTCAGCAAGGTATATTCAATTGGTAATTGTGCTACGTGTAGGCTACTGTACTTAATAATTTGCAAAGATGTACTAAGACATTTTCTATTTGATTAAAGCTACATGAGATAACTCGGCACTTTGGCAGCCCCTCTGGTCGTGATAAAATCGGCACTGCGTTTTAACCACACTTCCCACAATCCCCCACTCACTCGCTGTAATGATGGGGGGAAAATGGTAACAAACGTGCGTGCGCAGACTGGATCAGAAGATTGTAGCTACTTTGTGGAAGGATGTCTTCAATGCAGGTAAATACCAGTCTTCTTTCTTGTACAGTATGTGCATGTAGATTTTCGCTGGGCAAAGGTTTGTTGTCTTCCTGATATTGTGACACGCGAAACGTGTCACTTCCATTTCCACCACAAGATTTCCCGCCAGTGTACTAACCAGTATACCGAAATACTAAAATAATAAATTCACAGGGTCTCATGCAGTCACATGTCACGAAAATTATTTTTGGGGTCTTGCTAAGGCCAATTCATAAACTAATAGGAAGTAAAAGTGAATATTGAACCATAAAAAAGTTTCTCATTCTTCTCAAATCTCATTGAGCTTTAAGGGGGTGTATCCGTAGGACCTCGTCTCATTGTTGCTTGCGGCTTTAATTCAATTTTTATTACACATTTTATTGCACAAAGTCTCTTAGTCCACAGGCAGAGAATGTTCAGAGACTTTATTCTCAAATGCAATCAGTAAAAGCACAAGACATAATAACAAGTAACCCCAAACTGAACAAACCTAATTTTGAGGCCAATGGGGTAGATGGTGATGGTCTAGATGACACTTCTTCACACACCCTGGTCCAGCATACCAGAGTTTAGTTCATCAGCACTGTAGCCAGGGTCCTTCCTCAGCATGTCCACATATGTTGTCTTTCGAGCACCACGTGTGTCTTCACCATGCTTGGGTTCCCAGAGGACAAGGTTTGAAGTGATGAGGTCAGGAGGGCGTTTCCTATGGCTGGCTATCCTCAGTCTCCGCTGACGTATCTTTGTGGTCAGGAGAGGTAGATCAATGTAGAGGTCAACTTTGTTCATGTGTTGCATCCACCAGACGTCTTGGACCTGAAGAGATAGGCATAGACCCTACCCACTTACCCACCCCCCTACCTACCTACCTACCTACCTACCTACCTACCTACCTACCTACCTACCTACCTACCTACCTACCTACCTACCTACCTACCTACACACCCATCTACCTACCTACCTACCTACCTACCTAGTCACCTACCTACCTACCTACCCATCTACCTACCTACCTAGTCACCTACCTACCTACCTACCCATCTACAGTACCTACCTACCTACCCACCAACCCATCTACCTACCTACCTACCTACCTACCAACCCATCTACTTACCTACCTAGTCATCTACCTACCTACCTACCCATCTACAGTATCTACCTACCTACCTACCTACCTACAAACCCATCTACCTACCTACCTACCTACCTACCTACCTACCTACCAACCCATCTACTTACCTACCTAGTCATCTACCTACCTACCTACCCATCTAAAGTATCTACCTACCTACCTACCTACCTATCCATCTACCTACCTACCTAGTCACCTACCTACCTACCCATCTACAGTACCTACCTACCTACCTACCTAACCATCTACCTACCTACCCACCCCCCTACTTAGCTACCCACCCCCCTACCTACCTACCTACCTACCGACCTACCCAACTATCTACCTAGCTAACTTTCTACCCACCTACCTACCTACCTACCCATCTACCTACCTACCTACCTACCTAGTCACCTACCTACCTACCTACCCATCTACCTACCTACCCATCTACCTACCTACCTACCTACCCATCTACCTACCTACCTACCTACCTACCTAGTCACCTACCTACCTACCTACCCATCTACAGTACCTACCTACCTACCCACCAACCCATCTACCTACCTACCTACCTACCAACCCATCTACTTACCTACCTAGTCATCTACCTACCTACCTACCCATCTACAGTATCTACCTACCTACCTACCTACCTATCCATCTACCTACCTACCTACCTACCTACCAACCCATCTACCTACCTACCTACCTACCTACCTACCTACCTACCTACCTACCTACCAAACCATCTACTTACCTACCTAGTCATCTACCTACCTACCTACCCATCTAAAGTATCTACCTACCTACCTACCTACCTACCTATCCATCTACCTACCTACCTAGTCACCTACCTACCTACCCATACAGTACCTACCTACCTAACCATCTACCTACCTACCCACCCCCCTACTTAGCTACCCACCCCCCTACCTACCTACCTACCTACCTACCTACCTACCTACCTACCTACCTACCTACCTACCTACCTACCTACCTACCTACCTACCCAACTATCTACCTAGCTACCTTTCTACCCACCTACCTACCTACCTACCTACCTACCTACCTACCCATCTACCTACCTATTTTCCTACCCACCTACCTATTTACCTACCTAGCTAACTACCTACCCACCTATCTACCTACCTACCCAACTCCCTACTTACCTACCTACCCACCTACCTACCTCTCTACCTACTTACCTACCTACCCACCTACCTACCTACCCATCTACCTACCTACCTACCTACCTATCTACCTCTTTACCGACCTACCTATCCACCTAACTACCTCTCTAACTACCTACCTACCTACCTACCTACCTACCTATCCACCTAACTACCTCTCTAACTACCTACCTACCTAGCCACCTAACTACCTATGGCGGCTTTAATTTGATTTTTATTACACATTTTATTCCACAAAGTCTCTTAGTCCAGGCAGCTCACTGAGCATAGCCGTGGGATGGGCACTGATTAACGCGCATCAGTATACAGTGGAGATAGAACCCAAACACAGGCAGATAATGTTCAGAGACTTTATTCATGAATGAAATCAATACAAGCACAAGACATAATAACAAGTAACCCCAAACTGAACAAACCTAATTTTGAGGCCAATGGGGTAGATGGTGATGGTCTAGATGACACTTCTTCACACACCCTGGTCCAGCATACCAGAGTTTAGTTCATCAGCACTGTAGCCAGGGTCCTTCCTCAGCATGTCCACATATGTTGTCTTTCGAGCACCACGTGTGTCTTCACCATGCTTGGGTTCCCAGAGGACAAGGTTTGAAGTGATGAGGTCAGGAGGGCGTTTCCTATGGCTGGCTATCCTCAGTCTCCGCTGACGTATCTTTGTGGTCAGGAGAGGTAGATCAATGTAGAGGTCAACTTTGTTCATGTGTTGCATCCACCAGATGTCTTGGACCTGAAGAGATAGGCATAGACCCTACCCACTTACCCACCCCCCTACCTACCTACCTACCTACCTACCTACCTACCTACCTACCTACCTACCTACCTACCTACCTACCTACCTACCTACCTACCTACACACCCATCTACCTACCTACCTACCTAGTCACCTACCTACCTACCTACCCATCTACCTACCTACCTAGTCACCTACCTACCTACCTACCCATCTACAGTACCTACCTACCTACCCACCAACCCATCTACCTACCTACCAACCCATCTACCTACCTATTTTCCTACCCACCTACCTATTTACCTACCTAGCTAACTACCTACCCACCTATCTACCTACCTACCCAACTCCCTACCTACCTACCTACCTACCTCTCTACCTACTTACCTACCTACCCACCTACCTACCTACCCATCTACCTACCTACCTACCTACCTACCTATATACCTCTTTACCGACCTACCTATCCACCTAACTACCTCTCTAACTACCTACCTACCTACCTACCTACCTATCCACCTAACTACCTCTCTAACTACCTACCTACCTAGCCACCTAACTACCTACGGCGGCTTTAATTTGATTTTTATTACACATTTTATTCCACAAAGTCTCTTAGTCCAGGCAGCTCACTGAGCATAGCCGTGGGATGGGCACTGATTAACGCGCATCAGTATACAGTGGAGATAGAACCCAAACACAGGCAGAGAATGTTCAGAGACTTTATTCATGAATGAAATCAATACAAGCACAAGACATAATAGCAAGTAACCCCAAACTGAACAAACCTAATTTTGAGGCCAATGGGGTAGATGGTGATGGTCTAGATGACACTTCTTCACACCCTGGTCCAGCATACCAGAGTTTAGTTCATCAGCACTGTAGCCAGGGTCCTTCCTCAGCATGTCCACGTATGTTGTCTTTCGAGCACCACGTGTGTCTTGACCATGCTTGGGTTCCCAGAGGACAAGGTTTGAAGTGATGAGGTCAGGAGGGCGTTTCCTATGGCTGGCTATCCTCAGTCTCCACTGATGTATCTTTGTGGTCAGGAGAGGTAGATCAATGTAGAGGTGGTTGGTAGGTGGGTGGTTGGGTAGATTGGTGTTGGTCAGTCTGTCATCGTGGGGTTATTTGTTATGTATTGCCTTGAATGTCTTGTTTTTGTTCAGTGGCTAGTGTTGGGGGATACTGGAGAGATCGTGTAACGTTTGCCACTTTACCAGCACACCACAAGACGCCATGGGGGTGGATAAGGTACTAGCGGGGCTGTCTCCTCTAACGGTCTTGGTCATCGCAAATGGTGGAGGAGGAGGAGTAGGAGGGCGTGGTGGTGGAGTAGGGGGAGGAGGAGGAGGAGTAGGGGGGCGTGGTGGTGGAGTAGGGGGAGGAGGAAGAGGAGTAGGGGGGCGTGGTGGTGGTGGAGTAGGGGGAAGAGGAGGAGTAGGGGGGCGTGGTTGTGGAGTAGGGGGAGGAGGAAGAGGAGTAGGGGGGCGTGGTGGTGGAGTAGGGGGAGGAGGAAGAGGAGTAGGGGGGCGTGGTGGTGGTGGAGTAGGGGGAAGAGGAGAGACAGATGGAGCTGTGATAGAAGGGACTGCGTCAGACAGGGCTGTGTGAGGTGTCCTCTTCATTAGAGAGTCCAAGGTGGAAGAGGTCGCCCCTTGACAGATTTCTTCCCACTGCTTACGAATGAGCCTCCGACGCTGAGAGAGCTCCAGATCTTGTCTCCAGTGGCAGTTGGGTGATCGTGGAACATCGGAGTCAGATTGTCCCTTTAGCGCCACCCCACTAGACGCCATGGGGGTGGATAAGGCGCTAGCGGGGCTGTCAACTCTAACGGTCTTGGTCATCGCGAATGGTGGAGGAGGAGGAGTAGGGGTGCGTGGTGGTGGAGTTGGGGGAGGAGGAGGAGGAGTAGGGGGGCGTGGTTGTGGAGTAGGGGGAGGAGGAAGAGGAGTAGGGGGGCATGGTGGTGGTGGAGTAGGGGGAAGAGGAGAGACAGATGGAGCTGTGATAGAAGGGACTGCGTCAGACAGGGCTGTGTCAGGTGTCCTCTTCATCAGAGAGTCCGAAGTGGAAGTGTTCGTCCCTTGACAGACGTCTTCCCAATTCTCGCGAAAGAGTCTCCGACGCAGAGAGAGCTCCGGACCTCGCCTCCAGTGGGCCTCAGGCGATCGTGGAACGTCCGGCTCAGATTGTCCCTTTACCAGTACACCACTAGACGCCATGGGGGTGGACAAGGCGCTAGCGGGGCTGTCAACTCTACTGATCCTGGTCATGGAAAGTGGTCGACTGACAGATGGAGCTGTGTCAGATGGAGCTGTGTCAGCAGCCCTCTTAACCAAAGAGTCCGAGGTGGAAATGGCCGACCCTTGATAGACTCCCTCCCACTTCTTGCGAAAAACCCTCCGACGCTGAGAGAGCTCCAGATCTCGCCTCCAGTGGTGCTCGGGTGATCGTGGAACGTCCTGGTCAGATTGTCCCTTTACCAGCACACCAGTAGACGCCATGGGGGTGGATAAAGCGCTAGCGGGGCTGTCAACTCTACTGGTCCTGGTGATCGCGAATGGTGGTCTGACAGATGGAGCTGTGATAGATGGGACTGCGTCAGACAGGGCTGTGTAAGGTGTCCTCTTCATCAGAGAGTCCGAGGTGGAAATGGCCGACCCTTGATAGACTCCCTCCCACTTCTTGCGAAAAACCCTCCGACGCTGAGAGAGCTCCAGATCTTGTCTCCAGCCTTGATAGAATCCCTCCCACTTCTTGCGAAAAACCCTCCGACGCTGAGAGAGCTCCAGATCTTGTCTCCAGTGGCGCTCGGGTGATCGTGGAACATCGGAGTCAGATTGTCCCTTTACCAGCACACCAGTAGACGCCATGGGGGTGGATAAGGCGCTAGCGGGGCTGTCAACTCTACTGGTCCTGGTGATCGCGAATGGTGGTCTGACAGATGGAGCTGTGATAGATGGGACTGCGTCAGACAGGGCTGTGTAAGGTGTCCTCTTCATCAGAGAGTCCGAGGTGGAAATGGCCGACCCTTGATAGACTCCCTCCCACTTCTTGCGAAAAACCCTCCGACGCTGAGAGAGCTCCAGATCTTGTCTCCAGTGGCGCTCGGGTGATCGTGGAACATCGGAGTCAGATTGTCCCTTTACCAGCACACCAGTAGACGCCATGGGGGTGGATAAGGCGCTAGCGGGGCTGTCAACTCTACTGGTCCTGGTGATCAAGAATGGTGGTCTGACAGACGGGGCTGTGTCAGACGGGGCTGTGACAAATGGACCGGTGACAGACAGTGCTGTGTCATATGGAGCTGTGACAGCTGCCCTGTTCACCAGAGAGTCTGAGCTCTTGCAACAGAGCCTCTGACAGCGAGGAACGTTCAGCTCTGATTTGCCCTTTGAACTTTTGCCCTTACGTGTTGGAAAGGGCTTGGCGACGCCGCCAGGTGGCACGGGAGCGAAGCCTCTGCTCATCTCAGACACCGGGTCTCGTCCACAGCCCCCCGGATCAGAGGAGTTAGAACCTGAATCGTATTGTCGTCGACAGTCACAATGGCGCTCATGCATCTGCATTAGCACTTCCAGATGGTCAGGGCAGCTGTCACCCCGGACTGTCACACTGTCCCTCTGGGCCCTTTTGAGATACAACAAAATAAAATAAAATAAAATGACTTTTGATGATTTCAGTACACTTGTACAATCAAAATGCATCATACCACACATTTTACACATAAACACACACATCTCACACATACATGCATGCACACGCGCACGCACAAACAAACACACATACACACACACACACACACACACACACACACACATGGTTGGATACACTGAAAAAAACATTATCAACTTACCAATCAATGTCTTCAAGGTTTTCATCATCATCCTAATTTATAAAGGAAATACAAGATGGTATTTAGGCTCAATTTAGGTCATTAAGGCTTCACAAAGACAGAACAGCTTCTGTTATTGTTTGAATTGTAAATGATTAAAGTACAATGAAACTTTGATTACCAACCTTAATGTGTCTGTGGCGATTTCTCCATTGATCTAATAGCCAAAAAAAGACCAGGTTCACAGAGAGAGCGAACAAAACTGCCATGCAGACGAATGACAGATCAAGATCCAACGGGGTTGTCTGAGAGGGCGTCGCCTTAGGACCATGGTTTACATGTCCACACGGCACCCTCCTTTGGGTTTTAAAAACATTAGTTATTCCACTAACAAACATATTGTCAAAGATACATCTCTAACAACATGCTCTTCTCATCGCGAACACCGCACTGAGGCTTGTTCACTTGTTACAGCAGTATATATACCTTGCCGCTGTGACGTCAACATGTTACGCCGTAGTGCCCGTGATGTCACAGACCGGATAGAACACTGTGATTGGACGGCTAGTCCAGATATGTACCTTGCCGCTGTGACGTGTACACGTTACGCCGTAGTGCCCGTGATGTCACAGAGCGGATAGAACACTGTGACTTGACGGCTAGTCCAGGCGGCTATAATTGAAATAAATGTAGGGCTAGATTTAAATAGATTTATGCTATTTTCTTTTTGCTTAAGACCCAACGATACCCCTTATTTAATACACTCCGACATTCAGAATTAAATAGGAGCGCTGGTCGGATAACAACAGATAGCATAGTGTCCGTATGTCACTCAGCGCTGCAGTCGTTAATTGTCCACGTTTTCGATAGAGATGGATAGGCATTATTGGCGATATTAAATAAGGGTAATCGCTCTCTATGAATCATTCATATTCAAGGGCGTTTTGTTATTTTGAAGACGATACTCGTAGGCCAGTAGGATTTGAAAGGAGCCCACGATAGAGGCGCGCTGCGCTCCTGACCCCCGAGTGCACAGCCCATGATCCGATGAGAGAGAGCGGTGTCGTGTGGCCGATTAAAGCCCCCCGGGTCCTGTTATTCTATTCATAAAGTAGACTACTTTGAGACACAACCTCAAAGTGCTGACGAAACGGTTTGGCTACTTGTTTTGTTCCGTTAACATTAGGCCTACCTCAGTCCCTGAACATCCGCGAACCCAACCAAAACAGGTTGGATGAAGACCGTTTGGAGACCAGTGCTATGGATGTAGGAGCACCCTACTGTATACTATTGAAAATTACCCATTTCTCATTCATGTGATCATCGTTGAAAATGTATGAATTCATTGTTCAGTCATGACACCCAACAGCTGCAGGAGCAGCCTAGTCTGACCATATCATTCATCATAACACAGATGGGCGCACTTATAACAGAATTACTACATTTATTCAACATCACGAAGTTGCATTTGAATCAAACTTAGTTTATTTATCTCTCTCTCTCTCTCTCTCTCTCTCTCTCTCTCTCCCCACCCATATCCCCCGCAGTAGTACGAGTAGTAGTATGTTTACTACAGTATCTACATTAAATGCAATTATTGAAATAAGTCACTTTGGATAAAAGTGTCTGCCAAATGACTGTAATGCAATGTAACACATACTGAATATACTGTAACACACAACACATACTGTATCACTCAACTATTCCTATACCACTCATAACACACACTGTATAGGTACAACACACAACTATACCTACAGTATACCACACACAACACACACTGTATATAACACACAACTATACCTATACCACACACAACACACACTGTATATAACACACAACTATACCTATACCACACACAACACACACTGTATATAACACATAACTATACCTATATCACACACAACACATACTGTATATAACACATTATTATACCTATATCACACACAACACACACTGTATATAACACACAACTATACCTATATCACACACAACACACACTGTATACAACACATAACTATACCTATATCACACACAACACATACTGTATATAACACATTATTATCCCTCTGAAAATGTAATTTAATGTAATTTATTGCTCTATAAATGTTCTTAGCCGTTAGACAAATATATTCCAGGAGCTTGCTCCAGGTTGCCTGTTTTAATATCTGTATTGCTTTTATGGCTCTGTGTCCTACTAACCCTGTTTTGCCTTCCCTCTCCCTAGTGCCTCTCTCTCTCCCTCCTATCTTCTAACCAGGTCCAGTGGATGCCCCACTGTCACCAGCAGACCTCCCGGAGTCCAACAGATACCCCTGTGTCTGCTGTGGATGTCGTAGCATTTAGTTAACACACACACACACGTACACACAGACATACACCAGCCCACTTCCGGCTTTAGGCCTGGGCCATAGCAAACACACACCAGTATTTGCCATGTCTCTCCTATGATGCTTTTTGAGCCTCTCTTACTCTGAAATGTAATTTAATGTAATGTACTGCGACTATATACATCCATATGAACAGGGACTATATACATCCATATGAACAGCACCTGTGCACTAGAGAATAGGATAACATATATATGTAGGCCTACATACATCAAGTCTGTATAAATATATATGTCTTGGAGTACACATACATACAGGCCGTATAGATATACCTACCAATACATATAGGCCTATACATACACACATATATATAGTAATTCACATATATATAAAAAAAGCTGTAAAAACAATTTGAAGGAACCATATATGCACAATACAGTATGATGTGCTGTTGTCTGATTGTCCTGTCTGGACCACCATCAATCCTTCATCATGAAGATCCATTTATCCATTTACCACGAGGACCAGGGAGGAAAGCACAGTGGAGTGTAGTCTACAATTCCCCACTAGGGGGCGGTGTTGAACCTATAATCCCAAAAGTAACAACTAGACTGAAAATCATCATTTCACTGATTTAGACTTCATGGTGTAAAATAAATGGCTAAAAGGTGAAGCCCAATGATACCTGAAAAGGGCATCTTTCTTGAGACCAACATTGGGATATTGTACATCGTAGAATATTAGGGCCTACATATAACAACTTCAGTATTAACTTCTGTGATGGGTCATCACTTGAGAAGGTGGATGTATTTAAATATATGGGTGTATGGCTGGATCTTTCTTTTAGGCCTCATATTAAATCTGTCATTTAAAAAAATAATTTGCAGTCTGAGTACATTATACCACCCAATACCATTGATTCACTCTTCAGGTAAGAAAAATAATACTTTCTGAATTAGTTTTAACCATTCTCAATTTTACAGATATTGTTTATCAGAAGCCCTCTGAATCACATCTTCATTCTCTACATGTAGTATACAACAGCCGGTGTAGATTTCTTCTGAGGTGTCCATATCAAACCCATCATTGCCATATGAATTGCTTGACTACAACGATAGAGAAATGTGTAGGCCTATATTGAACTAGAATACTACTCAGTAATAACTAAGAGAAGTGAATAAACTAAGATGAAGTCAAAAGGATATAGAATGTATGTATGTATGTATGTATGTATGTATGTATGTATGTATGTATGTATGAATGAATGAATATTTATTTTCGTGTCATGTCCGAGGACCCATCCCTTACGGGATTATAAGACACCATAAACAGTAAACAATAATTAACTATATCACATACACTTCTCACGGTTTGTAAGCTATGCAATGTATCCAAACAATAACAGAAAATAAATGAATAAAAATAACAGTCTTTCGTCAAAATCCTAAATAAATGCATCAAATATAAGTTATCTTTGTTCGTTTGTCCCAAGCTTTTTCTAAATATTCTGCAAGTGCAAATACCCTATGATCAAACATCCATTTTAGTCTCTCTGCATCGCTCAACCACATCAAATCAATATTTTTACATCTCTCAAATAATTTTTGACGCAACTCATGATATAAGGGGCAATAAAACACAAAATGGAACTCATTCTCAATATCAATATTACAGTAGATACAAATGCGCTCTTCTTCTGTAACCCCCCGATAACGTCCAGTTTCAAGGTATGTATGTATGTATGTATGTATGTATGTATGTATGTATGTATGTATGTATGTATGTATGTATGTATGTATGTATGTATGTATGTATGTATGTATGCATGCATGTATGTATGTATGTAGGCTATAGGGCACGTAGGGCACGTACATAAAATGTGTGTGTGAGGACTCCAACTTGCTGGACTGGCAAAAAAATCATCAAAGCAGTTAGTTAAGTTCTGTTCTGTTCTGTTCTGCCATCATTGGCAGTCATTTCATATGGAAAAGACGCTGCTGTCTACATCCATAAATAGCTTTGATCTCCCTGCTGGGACGACATTATGTGAATGTGATCTTGCACTGCATTGTGTGACTCCTGCTACTGTTGGATTTTGATATTGATTTGTATCTTTGATTGAAAATCCAATAAAGAAATTGATATGTATGTAGCCTATGTATGTAGGCTTTGTATGTAATTTTCTTTGAGTTGTCCTGCAGTTGTATTTGTGTTTCAAGGACCCCCTTGAAAGCGAGATGATTCATCTCAAGAGGTTTATCCTTCAGTAAAGTTCAAAGTAACATTAAAGACTCAAGTTGCCCGGTGTTCAGTCCGGCTGCTTGAAGGACGCGTGTGCCAACGCTCATGTGGATAATGAGACTCGTTCTATATCATTTAATATGCTGCTGCGATATGTTTTTTTCTTCTGTTTTTAGAAAGAGAGATGTTCACAGCGGATCACAGAAGTGGTGCTTCAATCAAAATCAGACAGTATCCTAGACGAGAGAGACGGGCCCACGTTTATAAGAGCGAGTTCTGCCCCCAGAGACGCCTGAATTCTTCGTGGAATGGATTGGGTCCCTCCGCTGTTATTTGAGAAAACTTTGTTTGCTTGAACGAAGGCTACATATCAGTAATTCACTAGCAGTTCCAGAGCCAGTAGGCCAAAGATTGGGAACATATAAGAGAACAACACCCAGTTGGCGTTTCAACGTCGTTCACAGGTGATTCAACGTCATGGGACGACGTGAATCAACGTCGGATTTGGTTTTGATTTTGAAAGGTGAATCAACGTTGATATCCCGACCAGATGGCCACAAGATGGACGCCGGCCTGGACTGCAGGTCCCATGATCCTTCAGGCGGTGGTTTGGGGAGCTGAGGGCGCTTGGTGGATCCTCCACACCTCAGCTCCATGAGCGGTCAGCCAGGGCCGAGCCCTGGTCCATGTGCCACGGCCATTGTGGATGTTGTGGTCTTCCAGGTCCCCCCCTTCCAGGTCCCCTGGGTCCCACAGGTTGGTAAATGGACTACACTTATATAGTGCTTTTCCACCTTAGCGGCACTCAAAGCGCTTTACAATGGCCTCTCATTCACCCATTCACACACATACTCACACACCAATGGCGGCAGCTGCCATGCAAGGTGCTAACCTGCTCATTGGGAGCAATTTGGGGTTAGGTGTCTTGCTCAAGGACACTTCGACATGTGGACAGTGGAAGCTAGGATTCGAACCACTGACCCTTCGATCATTGAACGACCCGCTCTACCAACTGAGCTACAGCCGCCCAAGTGTGTTGCATAAACATTTTGTGTAAAACATGAAACTGTAACAAAGCAAACAAGGTTCCATTCCAGGCAGTGGCGTGGGTCTTTAAGGTCGTCTTCATTTCTCACAGCCACCATCTCCCATCCTCTCTGGGGCAGACTTCACCCAGATAGCAAGCGGATGTGTAATGATTCTGGGCCATACTGTATATGGGCCGGAACTAAGCCACAAGGGCCAGATCTGGCCTGTATATGGCCCAGATCCGCTTGCTATCTGGGCAGGAATTTCATCATGGTCTCCATGACGTTTGTGTTATTGTGTACAGTATGTGATGACAGCATCTACAGTACAGAGGAAAAACAAAACACAGGTTAAACTGTAAAAAAACAAAAACAACGACACCATAAGTTCAGATTGAGGAGAGAGAGATGTAAAAGATCGCTCCTCAGGCTCAGCTGGAGAGAGGGAGAGCGACAGAGGAGAGAGAGAGAAGAGAAAAAAGACATGAAAACTACAGGAGGAAAGATGGAAGGATGACAGAGGAGAGCTACTTGAACAGCTACTCCTACTACGACCAGCAGACCTCTTCCACTGAGGAAAGAGGGGGATGAGAGATGGAGGACAAGACAGAGGGAACGAGAGTTGAGGATGGCTACCTCCAGCAGTGCTCTTGTTGGCCAAGATCTTTCAAATCAAATCAAACTTTATTTCTATAGTGCATTTCATACACAGAGGCAACACAATGCGCTTTACAGAGAGCAATGGGAGGTGGGCATACGACCCACCCCTACATATTCCAGAGGGAAGCAAAAAAAACAGTTTCATCCAGGGGTCAGAAAAGTGAGCTGTAAAAATTCTTCCCTGACCTCTCTCAATGAGACGATCAAACAAGCTCCTGGAGTATGTTAGTCTATTGGCTAAGAACATACTGTATACAGAGCAGTAAACATGGGCTAGATACTTCATAAGAGAGACATGACTAACAGGAGAGTGCACAAATAGTTACAGAGAAGTTTCCTACATGGTCGGCCATTATGTGTTAGCTATCCCTGTAGTCTCTAATATGATCTTTGGTGATCTCCTCTCCAAAACCAGACCAGCAGCTCCTCCCCAAAAGCCAGCCCAGATAGCAAGCGGATCTGGGCCATATACAGGCCAGATCTGGCCCTATGACACTCCTTCTCCTTAAATTGTTTGCTCCCAAAATAAATCAACATGACCACATAGAAGTCACTATCAAAAAACAAACAGGTGAGATGAAGTTATGGAGGGAGAGACAGGAGGAAGGGAGGATGAAGGAAGAGAGGGAGGGAGAGAAAGGGAGGGAGGTGTAGGGACTGACTGGAGGGAGGGAGGGAAAGATTCAAGACTGGAGAGATGGTTTATTTGGAGTGAGAGAGAAGGGAGGGAGAGGAAGTAGATAGAAACCACTTGACTCGGCTTCTCACCTCATCCAGGTGGAGTGCGTCTCTCTTTTGGCGTCGATGTCGTCACCGTTTTTGTTCTCGTGTATCTGAGAACACAGAAGTCTAATGTCAAAGGGAAAAAAAACTCCCAAGATCAATTTTTTTATTGAACATTCATGATAGCATCATCAAAACACCCCCTCATACACACTCACTCACACACACACACACACACACACACACACACACACACACACACACACAAACACACACACACCCTTCGACCCACCACCCAGGAGATCCTCTCGATGGCCTCGTCCTTCTCCGTCAGCTCTCCCTCATAGGGTCCATACTGGGTTCACCTGCCTCCCCACAGCTGAAGAACCCCAGCCCCGCCCCCGATATCAGAGCCTGCCCAGATAGCAAGCGGATCTGGGCCATATACAGACCAGATCTGGCCCTTGTGGCTTAGTTCCGGCCCATATATGGCCCAGAATCATTACACATCCGCTTGCTATCTGGGTGGCTTCCTCATATTACTCTGTGTGGAGAAAGTACAGTAATCAATACATTTCAGCCATTTATTTTCTAAGAATAATGATTCATGATTTTGAACAGCATGTATGCAAACAGAGCTTATGTAAACAGTACCAGTACGAAAAACACTTAACTTAAACACTTAACTTTATGTTATTCACGTCCCTGTGCAATCGAAAAATAGCACAGTAGCCTAGCCTACAGATTTGAATCGGCAAGTGTATGATGAGAACAGACTTCTCCCGATCCGAGTCGGAGCAAGTCGTAGCATATCAAACGTTTGATATTTTTTAGCAGATTCTGGACACAATTGTGTAGTGTAAACTCGTCCAGTCGTTAAATGTGCGATACCCAGTTTTTCAGTTGACATACAAAAATCAGCAGAAGCCATTCGTCTAGTGTATACTCAGTCATTTCATAATCTGTTATTTATATTTTGAACAGTTTATAAGGGCCCACGTCTTTTAAAAAAAGAGAGAAGCTTGTGTGGGCTACATATTTTCTATAGTCTACTATTTAATCTAATGGGTGGAATGTAGGCTACCATAGATCCATGAAAAGGCTATAAAATTAGTCTATAGAGGGCACTATTAAAGTTTGTGAACTCAAGACAGATCACACAGGTGCAGGTCACAAGGTCAATTGGTTCAATCTGTTTGATCTTGACAAAGAACCGTACATGTAAAATGGAGCACCGTCACATATTAAGCAGAGCGGCAAAACGAAAGATTTGAAAAGAAAAAGAGTCAAGGCAGTAAGATGCTTTACAGCAGGTTCCTTGGGGGGGGGGGTCTGGTAAGGAGGGGGGCCCCCTCTACACATTCAGGCCCAGGGGCCCATTTTTTCATGATCCAAGGGGATTAGAGGAACATGAATCAGAAGCCTTTAGAATCAGAGTCAGAAACAGGTTTATGCCAAGTAGGCGTTCACATACAAGGAATTTGCTTTGGTCTGATTGTGCATTAATAGTGCTAGGACAAATCAGGCCAGAGCAAAATACAGTAACATACAAGTGACACATAGGCTAGAGTACAATACAAATACAATATAATGGATCGTAAATGCTTTTATCCAAAAGTGCTTTGCAATGGCCTCTCATTTATCCATTCACACGCAAATTCACAATGGCGACAAGCTGCCACACAAGGCACTAGCCTGCTCATTGGAAGTAATTTGGGGTTCAGTGTCTTGCCCAAGGACACTTCTACATGTGGACAGGAAGAGCAGGGATTAGAACCCCCGACCTGATCATTGGATGATGACCTGCCCTACCTCCTGAGATACAGCCGCCCAATAAAGCCTACAAAACAATATACAATAATATACAAAATAATACAATACAAATACAAAATACAATAACATAAGGTGACACATTAACAACAGAATGATAGGAATGATATGATACAATATATGATATGTCTCCTCGTTGGCATCACCACTGTCCAACAACATGCATCACACAAGGCACAGAACATGCATGGAACTATCTGTACAGACGGAAACCAGGGGAGAGTTTGGCCAGCAGGCCGTTTTAATAATAATAATAATTAATAATTAATAATAATAGGGGAAATAACTGTTGCCACAAAAACAAAGAGGGAGGTGAAACAGTCGGGGGAATGTATTGTAATCTACTCCTCTTCCTCCTCCCCCTACTCCACCACCACGCCCCCCTACTCCTCTTCCTCCTCCCCCTACTCCACCACCACTCCCCCCAACTCCTCCTCCTCTTCCGCCTACTCCTCCTCCTCCCCCTACTCCACCACCACGCCCCCCTTCTCCTCCTCCTCCTCCCCCTACTCCACCACCACGCCCCCCTACTCCTCCTCCTCTTCCCCCTACTCCACAACCACGCCCCCCTACTCCTCCTCCTCTTCCCCCTACTCCACCACCACGCCCCCCTACTCCTCCTCCTCTTCCCCCTACTCCACAACCACGCCCCCCTACTCCTCCTCCTCTTCCCACTACTCCACCACCACGCCCCCCTACTCCTCCTCCTCTTCCCCCTACTCCACAACCACGCCCCCCTACTCCTCCTCCTCTTCCCCCTACTCCACCACCACACCCCCCTACTCCTCCTCCTCTTCCCCCTACTCCTCCTCCTCTTCCCCCTACTCCTCCTCCTCTTCCCCCTACTCCACCACCACGCCCCCCTATTCCTCTTCCTCTTCCCCCTACTCCTCCTCCTCTTCCCCCTACTCCTCCTCCTCTTTCCCCTACTCCACCACCCCGCCCCCCTACTCCTCCTCCTCCCCCTACTCCACCACCACGCCCCCCTACTCCTCCTCCTCTTCCCCCTACTCCTCCTCCCCCTACTCCTCTTCCTCTTCTTGCTCTTCCTCGAGCAGCCAGTTGTCCTTGTTCATTTACCTGGCCAGGTGCCTCCATGTTCAGATTCTGATTCTAATTGTACTGATTCTCTCTTATTCTCTCTGATTTGCTCTTAATATATGTTTGGAAAAATCATACTCATGGATAGCACCTGTCAGGTAACTAAACATAGTGTTTGATTGGTCATCTGAGAATGAAATGAGAATGTGTGACACTCACCCTTCATTAGTCAAGTTCTAGTTTCACCTGGCAGTCAATTACTGTAATCAATTTAGCAAATGTTCTACAAGAGATTCATATAATGTAATGTGATGATATTCATGCTATTATGTTACTGACAAATTGTGACAACTGAATGGACTGTTTTGCATGTGATGACTCACACAATGAAAAGATGCTCACATGTTTTGGAGAGTACAACCATTTGACTGAGAAGCAACAGTCAGTTTCATTCAGCAAGGTATATTCAATTGGTAATTGTGCTACGTGTAGGCTACTGTACTTAATAATTTGCAAAGATGTACTAAGACATTTTCTATTTGATTAAAGCTACATGAGATAACTCGGCACTTTGGCAGCCCCTCTGGTCGTGATAAAATCGGCACTGCGTTTTAACCACACTTCCCACAATCCCCCACTCACTCGCTGTAATGATGGGGGGAAAATGGTAACAAACGTGCGTGCGCAGACTGGATCAGAAGATTGTAGCTACTTTGTGGAAGGATGTCTTCAATGCAGGTAAATACCAGTCTTCTTTCTTGTACAGTATGTGCATGTAGATTTTCGCTGGGCAAAGGTTTGTTGTCTTCCTGATATTGTGACACGCGAAACGTGTCACTTCCATTTCCACCACAAGATTTCCCGCCAGTGTACTAACCAGTATACCGAAATACTAAAATAATAAATTCACAGGGTCTCATGCAGTCACATGTCACGAAAATTATTTTTGGGGTCTTGCTAAGGCCAATTCATAAACTAATAGTAAGTAAAAGTGAATATTGAACCATAAAAAAGTTTCTCATTCTTCTCAAATCTCATTGAGCTTTAAGGGGGTGTATCCGTAGGACCTCGTCTCATTGTTGCTTGCGGCTTTAATTCAATTTTTATTACACATTTTATTGCACAAAGTCTCTTAGTCCACAGGCAGAGAATGTTCAGAGACTTTATTCTCAAATGCAATCAGTAAAAGCACAAGACATAATAACAAGTAACCCCAAACTGAACAAACCTAATTTTGAGGCCAATGGGGTAGATGGTGATGGTCTAGATGACACTTCTTCACACACCCTGGTCCAGCATACCAGAGTTTAGTTCATCAGCACTGTAGCCAGGGTCCTTCCTCAGCATGTCCACATATGTTGTCTTTCGAGCACCACGTGTGTCTTCACCATGCTTGGGTTCCCAGAGGACAAGGTTTGAAGTGATGAGGTCAGGAGGGCGTTTCCTATGGCTGGCTATCCTCAGTCTCCGCTGACGTATCTTTGTGGTCAGGAGAGGTAGATCAATGTAGAGGTCAACTTTGTTCATGTGTTGCATCCACCAGACGTCTTGGACCTGAAGAGATAGGCATAGACCCTACCCACTTACCCACCCCCCTACCTACCTACCTACCTACCTACCTACCTACCTACCTACCTACCTACCTACCTACCTACCTACCTACCTACCTACCTACCTACACACCCATCTACCTACCTACCTACCTACCTACCTAGTCACCTACCTACCTACCTACCCATCTACCTACCTACCTAGTCACCTACCTACCTACCTACCCATCTACAGTACCTACCTACCTACCCACCAACCCATCTACCTACCTACCTACCTACCTACCAACCCATCTACTTACCTACCTAGTCATCTACCTACCTACCTACCCATCTACAGTATCTACCTACCTACCTACCTACCTACCTACAAACCCATCTACCTACCTACCTACCTACCTACCTACCTACCTACCAACCCATCTACTTACCTACCTAGTCATCTACCTACCTACCTACCCATCTAAAGTATCTACCTACCTACCTACCTACCTATCCATCTACCTACCTACCTAGTCACCTACCTACCTACCCATCTACAGTACCTACCTACCTACCTACCTAACCATCTACCTACCTACCCACCCCCCTACTTAGCTACCCACCCCCCTACCTACCTACCTACCTACCGACCTACCCAACTATCTACCTAGCTAACTTTCTACCCACCTACCTACCTACCTACCCATCTACCTACCTACCTACCTACCTAGTCACCTACCTACCTACCTACCCATCTACCTACCTACCCATCTACCTACCTACCTACCTACCCATCTACCTACCTACCTACCTACCTACCTAGTCACCTACCTACCTACCTACCCATCTACAGTACCTACCTACCTACCCACCAACCCATCTACCTACCTACCTACCTACCAACCCATCTACTTACCTACCTAGTCATCTACCTACCTACCTACCCATCTACAGTATCTACCTACCTACCTACCTACCTATCCATCTACCTACCTACCTACCTACCTACCAACCCATCTACCTACCTACCTACCTACCTACCTACCTACCTACCAAACCATCTACTTACCTACCTAGTCATCTACCTACCTACCTACCCATCTAAAGTATCTACCTACCTACCTACCTACCTACCTACCTATCCATCTACCTACCTACCTAGTCACCTACCTACCTACCCATACAGTACCTACCTACCTAACCATCTACCTACCTACCCACCCCCCTACTTAGCTACCCACCCCCCTACCTACCTACCTACCTACCTACCTACCTACCTACCTACCTACCTACCTACCTACCTACCTACCTACCTACCTACCCAACTATCTACCTAGCTACCTTTCTACCCACCTACCTACCTACCTACCTACCTACCTACCTACCCATCTACCTACCTATTTTCCTACCCACCTACCTATTTACCTACCTAGCTAACTACCTACCCACCTATCTACCTACCTACCCAACTCCCTACTTACCTACCTACCCACCTACCTACCTCTCTACCTACTTACCTACCTACCCACCTACCTACCTACCCATCTACCTACCTACCTACCTACCTATCTACCTCTTTACCGACCTACCTATCCACCTAACTACCTCTCTAACTACCTACCTACCTACCTACCTACCTACCTACCTATCCACCTAACTACCTCTCTAACTACCTACCTACCTAGCCACCTAACTACCTATGGCGGCTTTAATTTGATTTTTATTACACATTTTATTCCACAAAGTCTCTTAGTCCAGGCAGCTCACTGAGCATAGCCGTGGGATGGGCACTGATTAACGCGCATCAGTATACAGTGGAGATAGAACCCAAACACAGGCAGATAATGTTCAGAGACTTTATTCATGAATGAAATCAATACAAGCACAAGACATAATAACAAGTAACCCCAAACTGAACAAACCTAATTTTGAGGCCAATGGGGTAGATGGTGATGGTCTAGATGACACTTCTTCACACACCCTGGTCCAGCATACCAGAGTTTAGTTCATCAGCACTGTAGCCAGGGTCCTTCCTCAGCATGTCCACATATGTTGTCTTTCGAGCACCACGTGTGTCTTCACCATGCTTGGGTTCCCAGAGGACAAGGTTTGAAGTGATGAGGTCAGGAGGGCGTTTCCTATGGCTGGCTATCCTCAGTCTCCGCTGACGTATCTTTGTGGTCAGGAGAGGTAGATCAATGTAGAGGTCAACTTTGTTCATGTGTTGCATCCACCAGACGTCTTGGACCTGAAGAGATAGGCATAGACCCTACCCACTTACCCACCCCCCTACCTACCTACCTACCTACCTACCTACCTACCTACCTACCTACCTACCTACCTACCTACCTACCTACCTACCTACACACCCATCTACCTACCTACCTACCTACCTACCTAGTCACCTACCTACCTACCTACCCATCTACCTACCTACCTAGTCACCTACCTACCTACCTACCCATCTACAGTACCTACCTACCTACCCACCAACCCATCTACCTACCTACCTACCTACCTACCAACCCATCTACTTACCTACCTAGTCATCTACCTACCTACCTACCCATCTACAGTATCTACCTACCTACCTACCTACCTACCTACCTACCTACCTACCTACCTACCTACCTACCTACCTACCTACCTACCTACCAACCCATCTACTTACCTACCTAGTCATCTACCTACCTACCTACCCATCTAAAGTATCTACCTACCTACCTACCTACCTATCCATCTACCTACCTACCTAGTCACCTACCTACCTACCCATCTACAGTACCTACCTACCTACCTACCTAACCATCTACCTACCTACCCACCCCCCTACTTAGCTACCCACCCCCCTACCTACCTACCTACCTACCGACCTACCCAACTATCTACCTAGCTAACTTTCTACCCACCTACCTACCTACCTACCCATCTACCTACCTACCTACCTACCTAGTCACCTACCTACCTACCTACCCATCTACCTACCTACCCATCTACCTACCTACCTACCTACCCATCTACCTACCTACCTACCTACCTACCTAGTCACCTACCTACCTACCTACCCATCTACAGTACCTACCTACCTACCCACCAACCCATCTACCTACCTACCTACCTACCAACCCATCTACTTACCTACCTAGTCATCTACCTACCTACCTACCCATCTACAGTATCTACCTACCTACCTACCTACCTATCCATCTACCTACCTACCTACCTACCTACCAACCCATCTACCTACCTACCTACCTACCTACCTACCTACCTACCTACCAAACCATCTACTTACCTACCTAGTCATCTACCTACCTACCTACCCATCTAAAGTATCTACCTACCTACCTACCTACCTATCCATCTACCTACCTACCTAGTCACCTACCTACCTACCCATACAGTACCTACCTACCTAACCATCTACCTACCTACCCACCCCCCTACTTAGCTACCCACCCCCCTACCTACCTACCTACCTACCTACCTACCTACCTACCTACCTACCTACCTACCTACCTACCTACCTACCTACCTACCCAACTATCTACCTAGCTACCTTTCTACCCACCTACCTACCTACCTACCTACCTACCTACCCATCTACCTACCTATTTTCCTACCCACCTACCTATTTACCTACCTAGCTAACTACCTACCCACCTATCTACCTACCTACCCAACTCCCTACTTACCTACCTACCCACCTACCTACCTCTCTACCTACTTACCTACCTACCCACCTACCTACCTACCCATCTACCTACCTACCTACCTACCTATCTACCTCTTTACCGACCTACCTATCCACCTAACTACCTCTCTAACTACCTACCTACCTACCTACCTACCTATCCACCTAACTACCTCTCTAACTACCTACCTACCTAGCCACCTAACTACCTACGGCGGCTTTAATTTGATTTTTATTACACATTTTATTCCACAAAGTCTCTTAGTCCAGGCAGCTCACTGAGCATAGCCGTGGGATG
Organism: Borostomias antarcticus; assembly: GCF_949987555.1. Classification (NCBI taxonomy): domain Eukaryota; kingdom Metazoa; phylum Chordata; class Actinopteri; order Stomiiformes; family Stomiidae; genus Borostomias; species Borostomias antarcticus. The sequence goes on along the minus strand of NC_140234.1, from coordinate 55,656,295 downwards.
GGCACTGATTAACGCGCATCAGTATACAGTGGAGATAGAACCCAAACACAGGCAGAGAATGTTCAGAGACTTTATTCATGAATGAAATCAATACAAGCACAAGACATAATAGCAAGTAACCCCAAACTGAACAAACCTAATTTTGAGGCCAATGGGGTAGATGGTGATGGTCTAGATGACACTTCTTCACACCCTGGTCCAGCATACCAGAGTTTAGTTCATCAGCACTGTAGCCAGGGTCCTTCCTCAGCATGTCCACGTATGTTGTCTTTCGAGCACCACGTGTGTCTTGACCATGCTTGGGTTCCCAGAGGACAAGGTTTGAAGTGATGAGGTCAGGAGGGCGTTTCCTATGGCTGGCTATCCTCAGTCTCCACTGATGTATCTTTGTGGTCAGGAGAGGTAGATCAATGTAGAGGTGGTTGGTAGGTGGGTGGTTGGGTAGATTGGTGTTGGTCAGTCTGTCATCGTGGGGTTATTTGTTATGTATTGCCTTGAATGTCTTGTTTTTGTTCAGTGGCTAGTGTTGGGGGATACTGGAGAGATCGTGTAACGTTTGCCACTTTACCAGCACACCACAAGACGCCATGGGGGTGGATAAGGTACTAGCGGGGCTGTCTCCTCTAACGGTCTTGGTCATCGCAAATGGTGGAGGAGGAGGAGTAGGAGGGCGTGGTGGTGGAGTAGGGGGAGGAGGAGGAGGAGTAGGGGGGCGTGGTGGTGGAGTAGGGGGAGGAGGAAGAGGAGTAGGGGGGCGTGGTGGTGGTGGAGTAGGGGGAAGAGGAGGAGTAGGGGGGCGTGGTTGTGGAGTAGGGGGAGGAGGAAGAGGAGTAGGGGGGCGTGGTGGTGGAGTAGGGGGAGGAGGAAGAGGAGTAGGGGGGCGTGGTGGTGGTGGAGTAGGGGGAAGAGGAGGAGTAGGGGGGCGTGGTTGTGGAGTAGGGGGAGGAGGAAGAGGAGTAGGGGGGCGTGGTGGTGGAGTAGGGGGAGGAGGAAGAGGAGTAGGGGGGCGTGGTGGTGGTGGAGTAGGGGGAAGAGGAGAGACAGATGGAGCTGTGATAGAAGGGACTGCGTCAGACAGGGCTGTGTGAGGTGTCCTCTTCATTAGAGAGTCCAAGGTGGAAGAGGTCGCCCCTTGACAGATTTCTTCCCACTGCTTACGAATGAGCCTCCGACGCTGAGAGAGCTCCAGATCTTGTCTCCAGTGGCAGTTGGGTGATCGTGGAACATCGGAGTCAGATTGTCCCTTTAGCGCCACCCCACTAGACGCCATGGGGGTGGATAAGGCGCTAGCGGGGCTGTCAACTCTAACGGTCTTGGTCATCGCGAATGGTGGAGGAGGAGGAGTAGGGGTGCGTGGTGGTGGAGTTGGGGGAGGAGGAGGAGGAGTAGGGGGGCGTGGTTGTGGAGTAGGGGGAGGAGGAAGAGGAGTAGGGGGGCATGGTGGTGGTGGAGTAGGGGGAAGAGGAGAGACAGATGGAGCTGTGATAGAAGGGACTGCGTCAGACAGGGCTGTGTCAGGTGTCCTCTTCATCAGAGAGTCCGAAGTGGAAGTGTTCGTCCCTTGACAGACGTCTTCCCAATTCTCGCGAAAGAGTCTCCGACGCAGAGAGAGCTCCGGACCTCGCCTCCAGTGGGCCTCAGGCGATCGTGGAACGTCCGGCTCAGATTGTCCCTTTACCAGTACACCACTAGACGCCATGGGGGTGGACAAGGCGCTAGCGGGGCTGTCAACTCTACTGATCCTGGTCATGGAAAGTGGTCGACTGACAGATGGAGCTGTGTCAGATGGAGCTGTGTCAGCAGCCCTCTTAACCAAAGAGTCCGAGGTGGAAATGGCCGACCCTTGATAGACTCCCTCCCACTTCTTGCGAAAAACCCTCCGACGCTGAGAGAGCTCCAGATCTCGCCTCCAGTGGTGCTCGGGTGATCGTGGAACGTCCTGGTCAGATTGTCCCTTTACCAGCACACCAGTAGACGCCATGGGGGTGGATAAAGCGCTAGCGGGGCTGTCAACTCTACTGGTCCTGGTGATCGCGAATGGTGGTCTGACAGATGGAGCTGTGATAGATGGGACTGCGTCAGACAGGGCTGTGTAAGGTGTCCTCTTCATCAGAGAGTCCGAGGTGGAAATGGCCGACCCTTGATAGACTCCCTCCCACTTCTTGCGAAAAACCCTCCGACGCTGAGAGAGCTCCAGATCTTGTCTCCAGCCTTGATAGAATCCCTCCCACTTCTTGCGAAAAACCCTCCGACGCTGAGAGAGCTCCAGATCTTGTCTCCAGTGGCGCTCGGGTGATCGTGGAACATCGGAGTCAGATTGTCCCTTTACCAGCACACCAGTAGACGCCATGGGGGTGGATAAGGCGCTAGCGGGGCTGTCAACTCTACTGGTCCTGGTGATCGCGAATGGTGGTCTGACAGATGGAGCTGTGATAGATGGGACTGCGTCAGACAGGGCTGTGTAAGGTGTCCTCTTCATCAGAGAGTCCGAGGTGGAAATGGCCGACCCTTGATAGACTCCCTCCCACTTCTTGCGAAAAACCCTCCGACGCTGAGAGAGCTCCAGATCTTGTCTCCAGTGGCGCTCGGGTGATCGTGGAACATCGGAGTCAGATTGTCCCTTTACCAGCACACCAGTAGACGCCATGGGGGTGGATAAGGCGCTAGCGGGGCTGTCAACTCTACTGGTCCTGGTGATCAAGAATGGTGGTCTGACAGACGGGGCTGTGTCAGACGGGGCTGTGACAAATGGACCGGTGACAGACAGTGCTGTGTCATATGGAGCTGTGACAGCTGCCCTGTTCACCAGAGAGTCTGAGCTCTTGCAACAGAGCCTCTGACAGCGAGGAACGTTCAGCTCTGATTTGCCCTTTGAACTTTTGCCCTTGCGTGTTGGAAAGGGCTTGGCGACGCCGCCAGGTGGCACGGGAGCGAAGCCTCTGCTCATCTCAGACACCGGGTCTCGTCCACAGCCCCCCGGATCAGAGGAGTTAGAACCTGAATCGTATTGTCCTCGACAGTCACAATGGCGCTCATGCATCTGCATTAGCACTTCCAGATGGTCAGGGCAGCTGTCACCCCGGACTGTCACACTGTCCCTCTGGGCCCTTTTGAGATACAACAAAATAAAATAAAATAAAATGACTTTTGATGATTTCAGTACACTTGTACAATCAAAATGCATCATACCACACATTTTACACATAAACACACACATCTCACACATACATGCATGCACACGCGCACGCACAAACAAACACACATACACACACACACACACACACACACACACACACACATGGTTGGATACACTGAAAAAAACATTATCAACTTACCAATCAATGTCTTCAAGGTTTTCATCATCATCCTAATTTATAAAGGAAATACAAGATGGTATTTAGGCTCAATTTAGGTCATTAAGGCTTCACAAAGACAGAACAGCTTCTGTTATTGTTTGAATTGTAAATGATTAAAGTACAATGAAACTTTGATTACCAACCTTAATGTGTCTGTGGCGATTTCTCCATTGATCTAATAGCCAAAAAAAGACCAGGTTCACAGAGAGAGCGAACAAAACTGCCATGCAGACGAATGACAGATCAAGATCCAACGGGGTTGTCTGAGAGGGCGTCGCCTTAGGACCATGGTTTACATGTCCACACGGCACCCTCCTTTGGGTTTTAAAAACATTAGTTATTCCACTAACAAACATATTGTCAAAGATACATCTCTAACAACATGCTCTTCTCATCGCGAACACCGCACTGAGGCTTGTTCACTTGTTACAGCAGTATATATACCTTGCCGCTGTGACGTCAACATGTTACGCCGTAGTGCCCGTGATGTCACAGACCGGATAGAACACTGTGATTGGACGGCTAGTCCAGATATGTACCTTGCCGCTGTGACGTGTACATGTTACGCCGTAGTGCCCGTGATGTCACAGACCGGATAGAACACTGTGATTGGACGGCTAGTCCAGATATGTACCTTGCCGCTGTGACGTGTACACGTTACGCCGTAGTGCCCGTGATGTCACAGAGCGGATAGAACACTGTGACTTGACGGCTAGTCCAGGCGGCTATAATTGAAATAAATGTAGGGCTAGATTTAAATAGATTTATGCTATTTTCTTTTTGCTTAAGACCCAACGATACCCCTTATTTAATACACTCCGACATTCAGAATTAAATAGGAGCGCTGGTCGGATAACAGATAGCATAGTGTCCGTATGTCACTCAGCGCTGCAGTCGTTAATTGTCCACGTTTTCGATAGAGATGGATAGGCATTATTGGCGATATTAAATAAGGGTAATCGCTCTCTATGAATCATTCATATTCAAGGGCGTTTTGTTATTTTGAAGACGATACTCGTAGGCCAGTAGGATTTGAAAGGAGCCCACGATAGAGGCGCGCTGCGCTCCTGACCCCCGAGTGCACAGCCCATGATCCGATGAGAGAGAGCGGTGTCGTGTGGCCGATTAAAGCCCCCCGGGTCCTGTTATTCTATTCATAAAGTAGCCTACTTTGAGACACAACCTCAAAGTGCTGACGAAACGGTTTGGCTACTTGTCTTGTTCCGTTAACATTAGGCCTACCTCAGTCCCTGAACATCCGCGAACCCAACCAAAACAGGTTGGATGAAGACCGTTTGGAGACCAGTGCTATGCTGTGTGGATAAGCAGAATCACACAGACGCAGTCTAGCAGAGTCACTATCATTCCTGAGGAAAACAACTTATAAAGTATCAACAATGTCTAAAATATCTAGAGAACACGTCCTATACTGTAGACTCACATAGCCTAAATAAAACTATGATGGCCCTTAAGTGTCAAATCAATTGAGGTGCTCAACTTGACTTGCAGAAGATGGCGCATTTGACTTAATTTAAAGCAGTTAAATCAAATACAAATGTTTACATCAACCATCTGCTATCTAATGATATCGACTAAAAGCATAGGATTAATCATTTTGCAGACCCCTTCATTAGGCTACGTTCACTTTTAAGAACTTGGCACTTCTTACATTTCTCAGGAATGTGTGGGCGCGTCAGATCGCGGAGTGCGTTGCTAGTTTTGATGAGATTGTTTGTCATTGGCGGATCAAAATGTCAATGAAATCCTGATCTGACGCGCCCACACATTCCTGAGAAATGGTCTAGAGAGCAAAATGAGCCGTTTACGAACACTTTTTTCGAATGGTTCTGAACGTTTATTTTAACTCAGATTTTTGTGGATGCTTAAAGAGACACTAACATTTGATATCATATATGCATTTTTACTATTTCAAGCCAAGTTTCCAGAGGCTTTAAAGTGAAAGTGCCAAGTTCTTAAAAGTGAACGTAGCCTAATCTTTAACTTCCGTTTGTGTGGACATGTCGAAAAGGTAGGGGTCTGCAAAATGATTAATCCTATGCTTTTAGTCGATTAGATAGCAGATGGTTGATGTAAACATTTGTATTTGATTTAACTGCTTTAAATTAAGTCAAATGCGCCATCTTCTGCAAGTCAAGTTGAGCACCTCAATTGATTTGACACTTAAGGGCCATCATAGTTTTATTTAGGCTATGTGAGTCTACAGTATAGGACGTGTTCTCTAGATATTTTAGACATTGTTGATACTTTACAAGTCGTTTTCCTCAGGAATGATGGTGACTCTGCTAGACGTCTGTGTGATTCTGCTTATCCACACAGCAGACTGCGGTAGGCTACAGAAATAATTTTATTTTGTGTGTGTGCGCGCGCGCGTAGGCTACGTACGTGAATGCGTGTGTGTATGTGTGTGCGTGTGTGTATTACGATCTTGCTATAGATAATGTATGTTTTATGAATTTCATATTTTGCCATTAAAAATAATGAAAAGAAAAGAACGGTCGTGTTCCCTTTCCCTTCAACGGCACTGATGAGAAGAAAAACGAGACTGATCAGACCGTGAAGCATAGGGGAGACATGAGGACAGTTAGACTATTGAGACTCACTTTTTATCTATTCTTTTCTCTTTAGGCCAGTTTGAGGTTCTAACTCCAACTCCTGAAATGGTTGTGGTGGTTGGTGATACAGTCATTCTGCCATCGTACCTCAAACCTAGCTTCAGCGCTGAGGACATGGAGGTAGAGTGGTTCAAACTCCACCTGCCAGACCCTCGTGTCCATCATTACAAAGATGGCCAAGACAATTATGAAGAACAGAATCCTTCCTACAGAATGAGAACAGCGTTGTTTAAAGAGGAACTGAAGAAGGGCAACACCTCCTTGAAACTGCTCTGGGTGAACGGCTACGATGAAGGAATTTACAAATGTTTTGTTAGGTCACTGACCTTGAAATGGTATGACGATTCCAGGATTCAAGTCACTATTAAAGGTAAAGTTAATTTTTTTCAGTGAAGTCAAATGTACCATCATTAACTTGCTGTATTCAAATTGACTTATTTTCCAAACAGCATTTAATCTCCAGTTTATCTGTGTGTGTGTGTGTGTGTGTGTGTGTGTGTGTGTGTGTGTGTGTGTGTGTGTGTGTGTGTGTGTGTGTGTGTGTGTGTAGCTGTAGGATCTCAGCCAGTGATCTCCATTGAGGGACACAGAGAGTCAGGGATGGGGCTGATGTGTGAATCGAAAGGCTGGCACCCAGAGCCTGAGATGGTATGGCAGGACAGTAAAGGGGTCAATCTCTCTGCTGGACCTCCAGAGATACATAGAGACCCTGAGCAGGGTCTCTACTCAGTCAAACTGAATGTCATTGTTGAAAAGACAGATACCAACCGCTTCACCTGTAGAGTTCGACAGAGACAAATCACTAAGATGATGGAGGCAGAGGTTCATGTCCCTGGTGAGTTATTCATCCTTATATCTTCATCTGAGTAATATTCCATAACATTTAGGTGTGGGTTTCTACCAAAGGATGGGAGACAGCTAACGTGAAAATCAATTAATTGAATGTCTGCTTTGTTTTTACTCTCCCTGTCATGCAGAATAGATAGTTGATGATGTTGATTTGAGTAATGTATGTTTCAGATGAGCTGTTTTATCATCGGGACCCATGGAGAGTGCCCTTGGCTGTGCTTCTCTGTGCCTTTGTCATTGGATCAGCTGTGAGCTTCTATTTCCTAGTGAAAAGATTGAAAAGGAAAGGTAATATAGAGATGATTTGAAGACTCACAGACATGCTTTCCACTAAATGTAAACAACGGTTGTGTTTACACAGTGAGACTAACAATGGTATAAACACAAAAACCTTCTGTGTCTCCTTTGCAGACAGAGAGGCAAATCACCTCAAAGTCCAAAGAGGTAAGCATCATTAGAATTGTGGCAGAGTGGATGTAACTGCAATATCAGGACAGAAGCATGTTCAAGAGTACCAGAGGATTTGTTAGAACTGCTACTTACCATGATGCACACAGCCATTTAATATCACACAGACAATGCTGTCATACTTACACTGTTGATACAAGACAAGAATAAATCTCAAATCCTGCAAATCTGTACATTGTACACTGTATATTGATACAGGGGAATGTGTTCAATTCAGTCATCTTACCAGCCACAGTATTGAGATTTCAATAGAGATTGAGATATGTTTATTGAGTTGATCAGTTCCCATACTGCTTTGGTGTTCAGATGTCTGGTGTTCTCACTGTTTCATTTATTCTTCATTTACGGATGAACTCACTGAGGAAATAAGTTATAGTGTCTTCAGCAGAGGATATTAGGAAGTGTGTTTATTTAGCTTATCACTACAGTTCCTAGTTCTCATACTTACAAACACTTTAGAGGATATACAGTACTCACTGCCTCCCATCTAAGCTCTATGTACAGATTACCTCACCTCAGAGAAATATGTCATGCTGTTCATTTTACTTGAGATCTTAATGGTACATAATTTAATTTACATTCCAATAATGGAGCTTATTTATATTCAAAACCATGTTTTGTGTTATTTTGTGAACATCAAGGATGGTCCTAATGATGTCACCACTGAACATGATAAACTGGTTGGTTTTTATTTGAATGGAGAAGCTGCTTCTCCATTCAAATGTACATCTTTACATCCATTACTCCATGTGCTGCATTGCTGTTAGTTCTTGACTGACAAGAAGGGTCAGTACTGTATTTTGTCTTCATCATACTAGTAGTGTGTTTATTTAGATTATCACTAGAGTTCCTAGTTCCCATATAGCTTCTGGTGTTCATATTTCTGATGTTCTCACTGCTTAATTTACCGTTCATTTACAGATGACCTCACTATGGAGAAAGGTAAGTACTGTATAAATTATTCTGCAGAGCAGAAAGTAGGAAAATAGGTATGTGTGCTTATTTATGTTATAGTTCCTAGTTCTCATACAGCTTCTGGTGTTCATGTGTCTGACGTTCTCACTGCCTCATCTATTCTTCATTTACAGTTGATCTCACTAAGGAGAAAAGTAAGTATAGTGTCTCTAGCAGAGAAGAGTACTGTAGGTAGTGTGTTTATTCAGTAGCCTAGGTACTGGTAGTGTGTTTATTCAGCTTATCACTCTAATACCTAGTTCCCATACTTACAAAGAATTTTGGGGATATTCTCACTACCTATCACCTATCATTCATTTAAATAACACCACCCATGGGAGAAATGTCTTATAATATGTTCATTTTACTTGAGATCTCTTGAGGACACAGTTCTCATGGTACAAAGGTTGAGCAGTACAGTGGAACAGTCAGAAGGGTTCCTGCAGAGTGGCTGTAAGGACAGGAGCATGTTCAGGAATGTCTCCTCTTGAACAGGTTTTGTTAGAAGACTGCTAAAGAATTTGATGTCTTGATGCTATGCAGAGTTGAAGTACTACCCTGAGTCTCATTTACATGGTTGAGTCTCATTTACATGGTTGTAGGCAGTATGCAAATAAATAATGTTGCCTTAGTCGATTACTAGCAAGAAAGAACAGTAGACAGTACTGCTTACTGTCATCATTTTAACCTTGACTTTTTGAGGGACAGCTTTTCATCAATAATCATCTCAAGATACTTGTAACAGGATACTATCTCAATTACAGAACCATTCAAAGTGCACATTTTGAAGTCAGTTACCTTCAAAGAGCAGGAGAATTGCATTTGTATTTGGTATGACCACAAATCTGACTGAAAGCATTATTTACAGTCTCCACCGATTTACAGTATACACCTATTATTCTGTGTGCTGTGTTGCTATTACAGTAGCTTTTAACTGAGGAGAAAAGTCAGTACTGTATAGTGTATTCAGCAGATGAGAATGGGTAGTGGTAGTGTGTTTATATTAGGGATCGATATGAACATTTTGGCTGATAATGATAGCAGATTTAATATTGCTGTTATGGCCGACATTTACCGATGTCAATATGTTCTGTATAAAAACAAGCTTCTATGATAATACAATTTTGTAGATACTGAAAAACACTGTAAACACTGTCTCTATTTCCAAAACATTTGGAAAAGCAGATAAATCACAGGTTTACACAGTTTCCTCTCAAAAACAACAGTCAACAGCAGCTAGACAGAAATAATTGTTCACATCTGCCCTGTTTTACACATTAGACCGATATTGATATATTAAAAAATGACTACAGTAACATTGGCCGATACTGATATATTTTCCGATATATCGTGCATCCCTAGTTTATTTAGTTCATCACTATAGTTCATAGTTCCCAAACAGCTTCTGGTGTTCATATGTATGATGTTCTCACTGCTTCATGTACTGTTTGTTTACAGATGACCTCACTAAGGAGAAGGGTACGTACTATATCACGGACTGTATACTCTAAGTTATTATGCAGAGGAGACTGGGTATATGTGTAGCCCATACATTTCAACATGCCCTGTGTGGGTTCAGATACTGTTTTAACAAGATACACCGTCGAGCTCTTCATCGGCATGGTTGGATGGTATTTATACTCAGGAGGGAGTTTAACCAACAACTTGCCACCTACTTGAGGACTTACAAGGACTCAGTTTGGTTACATAAAGTATGTGTGTATATTTAGTTTATCACAATAGTTTATTGTTTCCATACAGCTTCTGGTGTTCATATGTCTAATGTTCTCACTGCTTCATGTACTGTTTGTTTACAGATGACCTCACTAAGGAGAAGGGTCAGTACTGTATAGTGTATTCAGCAGAGGAGAGTGGGTAGTGGTAGTGTGTTTATTTAGTTCATCACTAGCTCATACTGTAGTTCCCATACAGCTTCTGGTGTTCATATGTCTGATGTTCTCACTGCTTCATCTATAATTTGTTTACAGATGAACTCACTAAGGAGAAGGGTAAGTAGTGTAAGGAGAGAGTAAATATATGTGTTTATTTGGGTTATAGTTCCTTCTTCCAAATGATCTGATGTTGTCACTGCTTCATTCATTCTTCATGTACAGGTGACCTCACTATGGAGAAATGTAAGTATACTGTAGTGTCTAAGAAGAAATATAAGTAGGCCTATCGTGTCTCTAGCAGAGAAGAGTCGTAGTGTGTTTCATGGTACAAAAGTTGTGCAGTTGGTGGAACAGTCAGAAGGATCCCTGCAGAGTGGATGTAGCTGCAAAAAATGTCTCTTCTACAGGTGTTGTTAGAAGACAGCTAATGAACTTGATGTCTTGATGGCATACATAGTTGCAGCACCACCCTGAGTGTTTGTCACATTTACACGGCTGCTACAAAGCATGATATACTTCTGTATCTCTTCACATCAGTATCTCTGGTCTGACCACAAATCTGACAGAAAGCATTGTTTACCATCTCCACCTGTCTTTACATCTACAATATTACTCCCTATGCTGTGTTGCCCACTACACACTATGATGTGTTGTAAATGCATGTAAATTTGCTTGTATTCCACAATGAAAATTTGTAATGAATACAGTGTTACTGTAGGCGATATACAGCTGCTTATACTTTATGACTGTTATAAGTATGAGAGGAAGGACGTGTAGGTAGACCTGCTGAGTGTTTGAGCTGTAGTAAGCTGTGGAAGAGCATTGACACAGTAGTGCAGTATGGGTAATGAGGTCATGGCAGATTGTGACATTGAGAGCTGAAGAAACTGGCATGTGACATCAGACATGCATCTTTTATTCTTACTACTTTGCATCTAGTGTTTTCATTTCCAGATTTCCCCCTTGGGGGATCAATAATCTATCTATCTATCTATCTATCTATCTATCTATCTATCTATCTATCTATCTATCTATCTATCTATCTATCTATCTATCTATCTATCTATCTATCTATCTATCTATCTATCTATATCTACAGATTTCCTTGCAGAACAGCTGGGTAAGTACAAGTATAAACCTTTTAGAACAATTAACAATGTATGATATAGATTAGTGTTAAACCCATATAAATGTTGTGATGAATGTTGCCATGAATAGTGAGTAAAACGTGAGTTTTTGTCTAATGATTTGTCTGTTTGTTATGGTCACATCTTGCTTTTGTTTTACCCAGATTTGGTGACCATGGGAGGTTGCCTAGGTAAATGAAAGATACAGAATGGTAGTTTAATGAAATTACTTAATTACTCTCCTCGTTTCTGTAAAATAGCAAAAAAATATAATGATCACTATAATGATATCCCCCATTTGTAAATTTAAAATGTTCTCTATACTGGTATTTCAGATTATGAAACCATCAGAAAACATGCAGGTCAGTGTGATTTACAGCATTTATTCTATAAGATTCTCAAAGTGTTCCAATGTGGGAGAGTCCTGGTGATCTAGCCAACCTCGTAGATTGTCGAAGTAGACTCTGAACATTATCTTATCATAATTCAACTTATTTTACTCATGAGCAATCACATATATATGAATATAAGCATAGTCAATCACATTTAATCATGTCTAAACAATAAGAGATTATTCTAATCCCATATCATCATTGACCGTCACTGACATTATCACTGCTGTGATTGCTATGATTCTTACCCACAAAAGCAGGTCTCATACAAGTTATTGTACAGTAATAGTTGACAACAGAACTCTGTTACAGAATACTACAGTAAAACTACAGTCATCATGACATCCATGGATTGTTTTTATTTTTTATGATGACATGTGTTCATTGACTTCACCATAGTGTATGTTCCTCTCCACAGTGGAGGTGACTCTAGACCCTGATACTGCACATCCCTCACTCATCCTGTCTGATAATGGGAAACAAGTGAGATTAGGAGACATACGACAGGACCTCCCTGATAACCCAGAGAGGTTTGATAGAGATGAGTGTGTCCTGGGAAAGGAGGGCTTCTCCTCAGGGAGATCCTACTATGAGGTGCAGGTGAAGGACACCACAGATGTTTGGGTTTTAGGAGTGGTCAGTGACTCCATCTACAGGAAGGGGAATATTACTGTGAGGCCTTATTATGGATACTGGACTATTGACATGGCATACAGTAATGTGACAAACAGTGTTGAGTACAGGGCTCTGGCTGGCCCTCATGTCCGCCTCCCCATGAGTAAAAAGCCCCAGAAGGTGGGGGTGTTTGTGGATTATGAGGAGGGTAAGGTGTCCTTCTACAATGTGGAGGCCAGGTCTCATATCTACTCTTTCACTGGCTGCACATTCAACAAGGAGAAACTCTTTCCATTCTTCTACAGTAGTTGTAAATTAACTCCACTAGTCATAGTTGAGTGACCAAGTCTTATCAGAGTTGAGTCCTCAGTCCTAAGTGGTGAAGACTGTCTAGTCCACTGGTTGAGTTGAAATCTGAGTCCCAAGCAGTTGAATCTGAATCAGATCACCAGTCATCAGAGGCAGAGTCCAAATTAAGTGAGCGGTCTAAATAATCTCAAAACGACTCAGAACCTTTACTGAACCAGTCAACTTCCTAAATGTGTGATCTTTTCATGCTGCTGGTATGAACTGGCTTCTACTTAGTCAATGAAAAAGAGCACAGTTCTGTTGCTCAAACTAGTCCATGTAACCCAGTGAAAATCTATGCCTGTGAATGTATGTTCATGGCCTGAAACTCAGCCATTTATGACTGTGACTGTATCATATGTTTTTATTCTTGTTCGTTCTGAATTGGATCACTGGATCTTTAAATCTGCACGAGATAAACTTTTTTATATAGTTAAATATTCAATTTTTTGCTATTAGGTTATGAAGTGAGCTAGACCTACACCAAAAAACGATTGCATCCTTTCATATTTTCCTTGTCAGAGATGCATCAGGACGCATTAGTGTTTAGACGTTTACACTTGTGTTTAGCACTGTCTACTTGTGATCTGATCGCCCTAAACAATTTTTTAAACCAAGTCTAAACGAGGTCACAGATAATATTACCAATTTTTACCAATGAATTTTGGCAGAATTGATTAAAGCAAAACTCTTGAAGATAGGTCACAGTTAGCAAGTGGATAAACTGGCTGCAATGTTTCACCCATTTTCCCTTTTATTAGGCCTATGTGAAGGGTGAACATGTTATTTAATTTGTATGGCTGTAGGCCTATTACCTAGGCAAAGCACCTTATTTTCTGAAATAGTAGGAATAAGTAAATAATATCATATGCAAATTAATGTAAATAAACATTTTGTTTTTTCAGTTTTTTATTAACAGCATTTACTTAAGTAGGCTACATTTAATATAAGAAAACTACTTTTGATACTTAATAAATATCAGATACTTTAAGACTTTTACTCACTCATTTGTACTTATTTTCCTGTGAAGTAACACTTTATTGAAGGGGTGTGCATAAGACTGACATGACAGTGTCATAACAATGACACATGCATCTTTATGATTGCTGTCATTATTTGAGATGTCCTTATGACAACTTGACATTAACCAAGACAACATAACCTGTCTTAGACATGACCTAGCAGGTCTAATTATCAAAAAGGGGTGTGCATAAGACTAACATGACACTGTCATAACAATGCCATGACACATTAAGTAGGCTAATCTTCATGAATGCGTATGACTGTTGTCATTAATGATTTATACTTTGTATACTTTCGACGGACATAAATAATGTCACTGTCAACACTTTTGTGTCAGACAGGGGTGTCTTGCACCTACCAAACTTTATAATGTCGCATTATAAACTGTCTGGTTGGATTCGACAGCTGCTGTCATGACTCATGAGACCATTATAATCATTCCATGAATATTTCCCTTGACCTCAACTACAGTGGTACAATTTGGACTAGTCATTAAAATGTTGTTAAGGGTTATTACACAGTTAAGAAAGTATATTGTGTATTATTGTTGTGCAAATACAATAAATAATTCTCTTTATTTGTATAACACTTTTCATTCCATTTCACATTGCAGCTCAAAATGCTTTAACATTTCTGTGCATAGCATGAAAAACAATGAGAACAATAGCGATCAATAAAATGAACAATAACAATGATATGAAACATATAATAAAACAAACATAGTTACAAACTATGGACAAAATGATTCAAGTAATAAAAGGAATACAACGATAAAAGGATAAGATAAGTGCTGCTAATTGTAAGTTAGGTTAAAAAGCTGTGTTTTTAATTGCTGTTCTTCTCCAATACTCTTTGGTATGGTGTTCCATAATTTAGATGCAGTATAGTAGATAAAAGCTAGGCTTGATAAGAGCATCCTGATCTAGCGAGCTCCGCAGATCAAACTGAAAGTGAGGTCACGTGATCAGGATGGTCTCACAAGGCTGGATAAAAACAGCTTCAAGCAATGTAGCTAGATAATTAAGCCAGTGCAGGGAGGCTAGAACGGGAGTAATGTGCTCTCTCTTCCTTGTTTTGGTTCAAAGTCTGGCTGCAGAGTTCTGAGTTAGCTGTAGTTTATAAATAGACTTTAAAAGGAAATGCTTGTGGTTACCACCTCTAGAAGGTCTATCCACTTTCTCAATACATGTAGCCTATCTGAGAGAGATCTGTGTCCAGCCTTTTAAAAATGTGCAGCCACTCCAAGATCACATGGGCACTTAATCAAATAAACAACAAAAGGAGTGTTGCAGGTATTGACACCACTGAGCTCAGCTGCTTTCCACTGTGTGTGTGTGTGTGTGTATGTTTTAGTGGTGTAGCCGCACCGAGCACAGTTGCCGCATTTGTAATTGCCCTCAGAGATGTGATCTAAGATGGCTGTAAGGCAGCGCTCCATATATAGCATTTGTCGGGTTGTCACTCCCTCACTCCCTCCCTCCGTTCCGTTGTTGACCTGCATTTCTATGTTGCCACCACAAGAGGCAATAGTCCCTTTCCCATTTTTTGGGGAAGTATGGGAGAGATTTCATAGGAACAGCAACACTATGACATACCATATTTCAAAGTTCCTCGGTAGTGTAGTGGATAAAGCGTCCGACTCCCATGCGGGAGATTAGGGGTTCGATCCCCGGTTGAGTACGAATCTGTTTGATTCCTAACTTTAGCCACAACCTTTCTTCCTCTCCTCTCTGCCCCCTTTTTACAGACGGATGGGAGAGATCTCATGGGAACAAAACTTTTTTTTTTTCTTTTTTTTTAAGGAAATGTACAGTCTTGCAGGTGAATTAACTGTGTCAAACTGATTGCAGAAACTGGGTGACCAATTAAGTGACCAATTACAATTGATATACTAGACTTGTGCTTACTGTTATGTTTCTCTGTGTATGCAACTCTGTGTTTTGTTTTCTGCTCCTCCTGTTCTCGGTCCCACTCACAGATTCCTCAGTGGATCCAGTTATAATTAATATAATTCAAATCATTTTAATAAATGAGCATTGTGATTTGTCATTTGTGTTTGTCACTGGATGTTATAGAAGTTATGTAAAAATGTGGTTACCTGGTGGTGCTGTCAGTTATTGAATTTATGTGCAGTAATTGAACATTTGAAATACTCCTGTTCTAAAATTATACCTACAGTATAGGTGTCTCAGTAATAACCCATTTTATATTAGGCTATACTTTGCATGTATTTACCAGGTAAATGTTTAGTAATTGGGGGACTATGAAAGGAAGGGTTACCAAAAAAATGTTCAGAGTAAGTTAATTTAGCAAAAGGATCCATAAGCCTAGGGCCAATGGGCCTAGGATATAGACAATAAACTACCGGTGGAATGGTGGTGGAGATAGCGAGAGCATTTCGGATTACTGGCTAATAATCACCAGAGGTCCGTTTGCCATTCGATGTGCAAATGGGCAGGAACCCGCCAGTGGATTCCGTCGGAGGTCCACCAGCTTGTCGAGAACCTGCTGTAGATCCGCTAGCCTTGTGTTATATTCCGCCGGAGGTCCGCCAACTCGTCCATCGGGGGCCGCTGTAGGTCCACTAGCCTTGTGTTATCTAGGTTTATCCCTTACCTTTGTTCAACAGAAGTTGAACCAATTGCAGCAAAATAGCTAACGTTACAGGAATAATCAGTGTAACTGCTTTAGCCACTGACCGCTACCATTATTGTTATGGAAGCTGCTGCTAGTTGTTGTGAGCTCATGAGCTAACTGGCTATCCCGCTCTTATTGTGCTGCATTAGCATTGGAAGCATTGGAACTGATGGGTAGGTGACAAGACCTATCTTAATTTCAGACATTATTTAATGTAATTTCAATTCACAACTATTTCAGTGGCATGACTAGCTTCCATCCTACCAGTCCTGAACAGAAACCAGCCAGCCACGCACATAAGCCAGGCTGGGCCTGGCCTGGTTTCTCTGGTGTGTAGGACCTGACCAATTGATCTCTCAGGTTAGGTGGGCGCTTAAAGATAACAGACAGGGGTTCCTTAAATGTGGTCCTCAGTTTTGGGTCAGAGCTGATTATGTGCCACTGTTTCTTAAGTCAAATCAAATCAAACTTTATTTCTAGCGCATTTCATATTCAGAGCCAACACAATGCGCTTTACAGAGAGCAATGGGAGGGTTAGTTAAGAATCTTTTTAAACTCAAAACGCACCAGGGTATTTTATGAAACATAATGGAGTGATTTCTAGTAGCCTTGACTCTGAGTTGTAAGCACTCATCCTGTGTAGCGGTACTGAAGCGTTCTACAGCCATATGGAGGCCTATCCATTATTTTCTTGTAATTTCTGTACAGAAATCTGTTGTTAGATCAATGGCTTGTCTGTTGAACAGTGTCTGAGCTGCAGACTCTCCTAGCCCGATGAAACTGGCTAATAGGAAGACGTCTGGTAAGGTGTGTGGGATGGAAGCTGTCTCCAAGTAGCCTAGTAAAGTCCTTCGTAGAATGTATCTTCTCAGAACCTGCAGCTGGGTAGGCTAGCCTAGGCTACTGCTGTCCGAGTCAGAACGCAAATAATTTAGTCAAAATCCCTACACCTAACCATAACCCTTGACCCCTAACCATACATTTTTTCCCCCACTATCCTTGGGAGGATGGCCCCATAAGGGTAGTTTAAAAAGAACACACACACACACTCAGTTGGAGGTCACCTTCAGCCATGCTTATCACGGCTGCTTTCTCATGCTGTGTCAGTCGCAAGGGTTTGAAGAGCAGGGCAGGGGGTCAAAGAAAACGTGTCAGGACTACAAATTCAACTGACACGCTGACCTAGACATTACTTTGACCAGCGCAGTTTTCGGGTTTTCAGGTATCAGTTTATACATTAGTACCAGAGTTTATCTTTCTGAAACGGTTAACAATTAAGAATGAAAATGTAGCCATCTCTCGAAACTTTCAGCGTTTCCTTTGTGAAGCTGGAGTAGAGCTGGGATGGAGGTAACGGAGGATGCGGGTGCTTATTTCCAAGCCAACCACAGGGGGGCAGCAAGTCAACGGAAGACAGCAGAGCTTGTTCTCCCTCAACTCCGCACAGACTGCCTGTAAACGATACTGGATTTACAGAAGCCTAACTGACATCAAACACAGAGGGATGTTTTTTTTGTTGTTGTTTTTTTTCGTTTTTTTTGTAAATCATCTTTATTTCCATTTTTGTTCTCATACTTAAAAAAAACAACACTTCCCTTAGATGTGGGACTGGTTGACATTTTGTTGATTGAGATATATGTATATAGGCCTATATAGGCAACTTCATCTTTAATGTTTTCTCTTAAACAATAACCTTAGATTATAGCTATTTAACTATTTCTTAGTTTGATTTCTTACAGCGTTCAGACAGAAACAGTGTTTATACCCATCAAGTAGGCTATGTACAAAGAAACACCACATCACACAGCAGACTGCACAGCACTATAGGAGAAATACCACACATCAACTCAATGCTCCAAATACAACGGCTATATACAGGTCCCTATTTTGCAACATTATTACCATATCATCACTGACTTAAGGGGGGGAGGTCTCTTCTTGCATCTCTTTCTGTGGAGTGATGGAGGGCAGGGAGGCATAATCACTAAATGATATGGGACAGGGGTCCAAAACTAATATCAGGGGCATACTGCCATGCTACCAATAGCCTCCACAGGCACACCCTCTCAGTCGCTGGGTACTGGCAGGATTGGGGGGGGGCAGCACGGATGGGTGGAGACGACAGGGGTTCAAGTCGAGGGGATTGAGGAGGAGGGCAGGGCTTTGATTATACGCCATGTTGGCATTGTGCAGCTCTGTTGTTGCTCTCTAAATACTACTGTGACACTTTGATCCGGAACATGACCCGGCCCAGGAACTTGTCCCGGTCGCTGTGGTTCTGCAGGTCTGAGCCTTCCACCTTGCACTCCACCGCCAGCTCTGTGTTGTAGTCCTCCTTGGTCAGCAGCAGCTTCACAGCAACCAGGGGCTGGACGTAGTATGGCTGGAAGAGGAACACACACACACAACAACGTCATGCCATTACAGTAGCTATCATTGTGATGCTAGCCGAGTGCCTTAGGGTGAGGAGGATCCACCATACATATCAAATTCATGAACACGTTGTCCTCCACCCGATATATAATCGAGGAGTGGGGGTTATAAATTTGACCCCTGTATGTTTGTGCGGGCATGCGTTCCTGCGTGCGTTTGTCCATCACATGTACAGTACTACAGTCCACCACTGGAGGGCGGTCTCCACAATTTGTTTTTCCCATTGCCAAGTACCTTTTGCTTCGTACATGGAAAGAAACATGCTTGGTCTCTCAGTAAAATTATAGTCTATCCACAGAGTTCAGAGTTTGAGGTGTTTAGTAGCTCTTTTGGTGCATAGACCCTGTAGAATGCATTGAGCATTTCCCTATGGCAGCAGTAACACTAAGGATAGCAGAGGGAGGCGTAGACTAGCTCAAACATTGACAGAACATTGATAGTGCCATCTCTAGTGTTTTCATGTCAAAGTAAACAACGTCCTTGTACAAAAGAAAATGCTTGCGTTGTAGACCAATCAAAAAAATATGATGGTCCTATATGCCAGGTCTATAGATACATCTAAACTAGAAAAGCCCACTCCACTTACACATTCAACACCTGTACATGCTGACGACATGCATCATGGGTGGGGGACGACAGGTTCATCGTGCAATTGTTTTCCACAGTTTTAAGGCATTCTCATTCATACTCACCTGACAATGGATGTGTTGTTTAGTCTTGACATGTTTGTGAGTATTATATCATAGTTCAACTTACTTGGGCTCTTTTCCCATAGTACGGGAAGTAACTTTTGTCAATTCGTCCTTCAGAGGGGAAGTACTGCATTTGCAGAGGGGTTTCTCGCTGTGGGAGGAAAGAGGAAGGGATGAGAGACACGTTGACAGACAAGAATACACGGGATCACATGGCGCTGCCTTCGTGGTCTTTTTCCTGCTCCGGGGATGGTTAAGTTGAGAACCGCGCCATCGTAACACCGCCCTGCTCTGACCAGCAACGTGACTTTCACAGTAAGCAGTAGAATACACACACACACACACACACACACTCATACAACAAAGACAACGATAACCTCTGATGTTCAAAATGTAATGGTGTAGCCGTCTTATGGAGATAGATCACACAACACCCTCTCAAAGCAATAGTCACTGATATAGTCAATAACACACAAACAGGAAAATGTACTGTGACGGCCCTCCCACTATGCCTGCGCTTCCTGTGTAGGTGTTTTCTCTTTGCAGAGCAGTGCTGGAGGGTGGAGCTGGGAGGGTCGTTAAGGCTGATGGCGCTCACCTGGGTCCAGGTGTGGTCTGGGGATACAGAGACCAGCTGCCCTCTCAAGTGTGCAAGTTTCTCTCCCTGAGCCGTTCTTTCATTGCTTTGTTTGATTCTGTTTATTATTAAATATTTGTTATTCCGTTACTCTCCTGTGTGGACTTCCCCTTGTTTGTCATGGTCATTACGAACCGCGCGTAGACACACACACACACACACAATTCGATTTCCTGCAACAGGATGATCGTGTTTCATTTATGTGAGATGGCAAGCCACCCTGCTTGACTTCCTGATCAGGGCTGCAGATAACACTTATTGTTACCGTTAAGAAACTGTCACTTTCCCATAATACAGTATACCTGAAGCGCAGCATCCTTCTGAGACACTTCTCACATTGAAAACACTGAAGAAAGCCTCGCGCTGAAACGTTCATTCGTGGCGTCGGTTGAGCTGCCCGTGTAATAAGCTATAAGCTAATAAACACAGTATCCTTTTTGTGGACTCTCAAGAGTGCTGGTTCGTTTGTTTAGTACACTTCTCACATTGACTTTGGCTGTCTCAGTCGTATGGGTTAAAATTTAGAAAAAATAAAACGGCAAATAAACCCAGAATAATCTGATAAAACTGAATGAGGTCAGAGGAGAGAAATCAATGTTTGGTATGGCACAGGCAATTACACCCTCCATTACACACATGGGCTAGTCTTGGTGCACTAGAACGATTTATCACTGTAAATCAAAGCTACTGTCCTGCTGCTTCCACATGACCCACATCACCTTCTCTCACACACAGCACGTCTAAGAAGAGACTTCACAAAGAGCATTAACATCTGCTGGTTCTCTATACAATTTAAGCAGTAGTTTGCCTCATTATATATACGGTATATATATATATATATATATATATATATATATACACATTGCCTCTGTACTAAATGTCCAGTGCATCTCTGGGCTGGGATGCATTGCTTTGACATGTTAGAGGCATGTAAAATAGAAACACGATCAGCTCCGGCGGTTGCTACGGTCATCTATAGCGAGGAAGACCAGCAGGTCCAGGTGACCAGAGGTGAGGTGACGAGTGACAGGGTAGACGCCCTCTGTCTCACCCCCCAAGAGCAGAGCAATAGAAAGATAGAAAGTGTCCTCTGTACACCTTCAAACATTTGCAACGGTTCAGGTCAGAGAGTCAGAGTGGGCGGTCTCAGCTGGGGGATGGTTGGTGGTAGCCAATGGGAGGAGAGGAGGGAGGAGTGTTAGGATGTCAGAGACGGAACCATGGTGATGCTGTTAGCAGGGACAGTTGGCACAGCGGAGCAGGGTTCTAGATCAATGCTAGGAACCTCTGAAAAGGTTCCAAACCCCTTACCATATACTGTACACACTACCTACTAGGCCTATAGTGAATTTCAGATCGAATCAGTGATTTGACCCATTACAGTTTGCCTGGATTTAGGGATTGCTGGTGATCTTCTGCCAAACCCATACCCAGGGGGGTAAAAAGCACTACAACACGTCCGCTATGGATGCTGTTAAAAGCAGCAGAGACAAAGCGTCACATCACAGAATTGGACAGAAGCAACGCAGAGACATGGAGAGGAGCTAGGGCTAGGACCCTGGGGAAACATGGGGGGCAGAACCCGACATCTTACCCACCAGTGAACTGCTGGCCCTACAGGCAGCATGGAGAGAAATCAAATACAGACATGTGTGTGAAAACAAAGGGACATACTAGTGCTTACATTCATAATGTGTACACACTACAAAACACACTCAGTTCATTTGAAAAAAATAAGCATGAACAAACACAGGGGAGAACACAACCTGTCTCACAAAATCCTTTTAACATAAACCACGCACACACAAACTACACACACACACACACACACAATCTTAAACAAGACAATGACACACTCATAGGTCGTGTATCTGTCTGATTTACCTTGACTGTGCAGTTGATATAGGGGTCTCCACGCGGCTTCAGACCTATGACCTTCATGGGTGAAAAGAAGACCAATTTTAGAATCACTTTTTCCAAGGGTGGAACATTTCCATGTATGGTTGGTCTCAGGTTAACCACACTCTGCCGGTCGTGACGGAGGGATGTATTTGGACCTACCCTGTTCATCTTGACCAGGATGCAGGGTTTCCCCTCGGCGTAGCCAAAGGTGTCGTCAGCGAGCCCGGAGCACTGCCTGAGCAGGCTGCGCTTGAACTGACACACCTTCTTCGGCTCCTGGTCCTGCTCATAGTACTGACCCACCAAACACAGCTCGTTGGACTCCTGCTCCCTTTCGCCGTACCCTGAGGGGACCATAGACAAGGCAGTTCTGAGTTAGCTAGGTGTGATAGCAATGCCATAAGCTAACAAGAGGCCATATTCCTGCTAGGCCAAATGACGAGCCCCATGTTCTGTATCATGTATCTAGCCCCGGTTACTGTCATCGACTGAGAAACTCGTTTTCTAAACACCATGTCTGAAGCGAGGGTGATCACTTACGCGTCAATAGCCATTCCAAATGTTGAACGTACTCGCGATACTCATCTGGGTTTGAGCGGTTAAAAGAAATGTCCAAGGACTGAGGCCTGATCACCAAACCTGTAGGCAAGGGGGAAAAAAACATCATTTCAGTCTAACGACGACTCCTTTTAGTTTAATGATAACGGTTGAGGGAAATTCTTAATATGACAGTGTACATTGGTTGACTTTGTTGTACTGAGGAGAATATTGACAAAAGCCAATGCTGTTAACACTCTAGAGATAAGAGCCTGCTAGCAAAGACAGTCAGTTGTGACCATCAAGACAGACAATCTGCGAGCATGGTGAGGAGGACAGTAATGGGATGTGAAAATTGCATAGAATATCCCTCAGGATGGTAGAGTGAGTGAGTGAGTGAGTGAGTGAGTGAGTGAGTGAGTGAGTGAGTGAGTGAGTGAGTGAGTGAGTGAGTGAGTGAGTGAGCGAGTGAGTGAGCGTGTCCCCCATGCGTGTGTGGACCAGAGAACAACACTTGCGAACCGTGGTTCTCCGGGAGATAACTGTTTTTCAGTGGGGCTCTCTGTAGGACACAGAGAGAGCTCTGGGAACGGAGCAGATGGGCGCTGTACTGGTGGCCCGGCATGACGGTGCCTGCACAGCCTGGGAGTCACACCTCATGTCTGTACAACACACACAGTCTCCATCAACAGTCTCCATCAACAGTCTCCATCCTCTCTGTCTCTTGTTCAGTCTTACTCACTGGTTCATGCGCGTAAACAGACACTACAGAATGCCCCCTCCCTCCTGAACACGCATGTCAGTATCTCTCTTGTCACACAGCATCGACTCTTTCTTTCTCTCTCTCTCTCTCTCGCTCTCTCTCACACACACACACACACACACACACACACACACACACACACACACACACACACACACACACACACACACACACACACGCCAGAGGTGATGCCAGCACCGGGATTGAATGAGACACGCAGGCACGCGCGCACACACACACCACACCAATGTTGCTCCAGGCGCCTGGATTGAACAAGACACACACACACACACACACACAAGGCTCCTGCCGAGAGAACTTGCTGGTTGGCTGGCCGACTAGCTGACCAGAAATCTGGACAGTGTCCCAGAGTGCGATGGCCGAAGACCAGACTGGCGTGACACCAGTGCCTCAGGAGAACATGCTCACAGGGGAGACGACAAACACTGTAAACTTTCAGAGTACGTTGTAGAGGGGGAGGGTCGCTTGATCACAATGACCTCTCTGCAATGTACTGAGTTTACAGCGCAAAAGGTATGAGGTAGTGAGGTCAAGAAATACATTTCAAATGTAGCTTTTCTATCAACATTCAGTTTCAGATTATGATAAATTCCATAGAAGAGCATACTGAGACCGGTAAGATGATTACACCCTGTGCTTCCTGTCTCAGAAAAGTTTTCTTTTTCCATCGTTGCCATGTTGTCCTGATACCATGATGCCATGCGCCCTCTGTCATATGTGCTGCTGTCATGCTGTGTTGTCTCAGGTATATCCTCATGCAGTTTGTGGCATCTCTTCTTTTTGTGATGTGCTTGTTCCCACTTCTTGTTGCTGCTGCCAGTGTGTCTGAGTTTGTCCTTTTTGTCCTCCATTTTATTTTAATCCCAACCACTTGCCAGGCAGTTATTGTAAAGAAGAATTTGTTCTTAAGTAATTTGTGTTTGTGTGTGTGTGTGTGTGTGTGTGTGCATATCTGCCAAGAGCCAACATATTGGTAATACTACTGTTAAAATTGGTCTGTACTACAGGTGCATCTCAGAAAATGTGAATATAGTGGAAAGTTCATTATTTTCTGTAATTTAATTCAAAAAGTGAAATTTTCATATATTATAGAGTCATTACACCTATAGTGAAATAGTTCAAGGCTGATTGCCTCCATGCCATGCTCCACGTTGATGCAGTCATTTGTGCAAAAGGAGCCCCTACCAAGTATTGAGTGTATAAATGAACATACTGAACATACAATACAATCAAAGATTTAAAAAAAAAGAAAAAAAAAAGGCTTGAAATATTTCACTTTGTGTAATGGATCTAGAATACATTACGGAAAAGAATGAACTTTTTCACAATATTGATTTTTTTTGTGATGCCCCTGTATACATCAACATTTTCTGTGGGTGGTTTTAAATTGAATGGGAGTGTGCTGCGCGTTACCTGGACTGGCCACCCTGTCTCTGTACTTTGGAACGTTTTCATCCAGCGTCTGGAGCATGACCCACATCGTGAGTGTGAACATCCCAGCCAGGAACCCATAGAACACCAGGTAGAAGAGGATGATCAGTGCTGTGGGGAGAAGAGGATTGAGAGAGGGAGGAAGGGGGAGAGAGACAGATGGGGGTGGGGGGGTGGAGAGAGAGACCGCGGGACAGGGAGTGAGAAAGAGAGGGAGAGAGAGACCAAATCATTTTCTGTTAATCACACAATCTTGGCTCAACAGATCAAAGGCATTCTTCCGAGAAATGCGTGGTCACGTGACGTGATTCTTTGTCGCATAATTCTTTGGCAGCTCCTTTAATTTGCAGACACACGCTGCCTCCCAACACTGGTTTACAATCATCGGTGAAAAGAGGGAGAAGAGAGAGAGAGAGAGGGGGAGAGAATGTTATGTGCATATTATAGCTATAAAATATAATCCTGGAGGGGTTATTTACATTTGCATTTGCATGTTGTTATGTTGTATACACTAGATATTCTGGTCCTCTGGATATAGTGGATATATAGCTCTACAACATCAGGAGGATTCGCCCTTTCCTCACTGATGAAATGGCGCAGGTACTCATCCAGGCCCTGGTCATCTCCCGTCTGGACTACTGCAACTCCCTCCTTGCTGGGGCCCCGGCGTCAGCCATTAAACCCCTGAAGCTGCTGCTCACCTGGGGTTCAACCACCCCAAGTTCACCCACACATCTTCCCTTCTCTGTTCCCTACACTGGCTCCCTGTAGCGGCTCGCATCCAGTTTAAAACTCTGGCGCTAGCCTACAGGGGAATGACAGGAACAGCCCCCTCCTACCTCCAGGCCATGGTCAAACCCTACACTCCCTCCCGACCGCTACGCTCTGCTACCTCGGGGCAACAGGCCCCTGCGGTCGATTGACACGGTCACGGCTCTTCTCTGTCCTGGCCCCGCAGTGGTGGAACGAACTGCTCACTGACGTCAGGACAGCAGAGTCACTGCCTATCTTTCGTCGCAGGCTCAAAAGTAATCTCTTCAAGAAGTACTACAAGGAACCAATCTTAAGCACCTATTTTATTTTAGATTGCTATTCATGCACTTTCCCTTCAGCACCAGATTATGCTCTTAGTCACTTGTTTTAGAAAGGAGATGTACTTGTGAGTTCTGGCTAGTAGTAGTACCTTGGCTTTTCCTACATTAAATACAATTATTATTAGTCGCTTTGGATAAAAGCGCCTGCTAAATGACTGCAATGTAATGTCATGTAATAGTGGTACTGTACTATACGCTAGATAGTGGTACTGTACTAGTTACTGTACTATACGTTAGATAGTGGTACTGTACTAATTACTGTACTATACACTAGATAGTGGTACGGTACTAGTTACTGTACTATACGTTAGATAGTCATTCAGGTGCCGGGTGGTTGCGGAAAGAAGCTCTTTCTGAGTCTCTCCGTGCTCGCCATGTTAGTGCAGTATCTTTTCCCTTGACCGTAGCAGAGAGAACAGCCCATTTCCATTTCTGTTGGTCTTGCATCTTCTGGTATAGATCTCCTAGAGGTGGGGGAGTCCCCCCCACCCCCCCTCCAAGGTACGTTCAACTGACCGTACCACTCTGTAGGGCCTTGCGATCCTGAGAGCTGCTGTTCCCGTACCAGGTGGTGATATTCCCAGTCAGGATGCTCTCGATCATGCATGAGTAGAAGCTCTGTCGAATCTGGTGGGACGCTCTGAATTTCCTCAGTTGTCTGAGGTGGCACAGTCTCTGACGTGTTTTCTTCACCTTAGTGTCTGTGTGTGTTGACCATGTCAGGTCCTTGGTGATCTGGACGCCAAGGTACCTGAAGCTGTCTACTCTCTCTACAAGGGTCCCGTTGATGATTAGAGTGGTGTAGTTCCTCTCCTGCTTCCTCCCAAAGTCGTCCGCCTAGGGCTGACAGAATGGAAATGTTCCTGGTGTGTGCGTGTGTGTGTGAATGAGAGAGTGTGTGAGAGAGAGACAGTGAGAGAGTTAGAGTTAGAGAGAGAGAGAGAGCAGAAAATAAATGGTGAAGACAAACAGACAGGATGTGTAAGAAGGGAACATTTTCAGAGAGATGGACGAAAAGAAGGCTGCAGTAAACACATGGAGGAGAGAGAGAGAGTGACAGGGGGTGATGGAGAGGGCCTTTGAGAAAGACAGAGAGAGAGAGAGAGAGAGAGAGAGAGATTGAGATGAGTTTAATTATAGATGTCTTTCTTCCTCCCTAAAGTCTCTGAGGTGGAATGATACTAAAAATAGATTATGGGGGAGGACAGTGCAATAGCACAGCACTGGCCGCAGGAGAGGATCTCATTTGGTATGTTGCATCAGATGAGTTAGTCCCCCCAACTCTCTCTGCCTATAAGCCTAGCTAACTACACAGCCCTGAAAGCATTAGCTAGCATCCATTAGAAAGCCATCGAGCAGCTGTTAAGATGGTGAACGAGACGGACGTCAAGTGCTCTTATCCCCCCTAAAAGGCTGGACCTTCCAGAAAGCCTTCTCTCTGTAGCCAGGGGGAGCCTGTCATCGCCTGTCTGCGTCCTCTCTGCAGTTGATCCAGGCTCTCTGTCCATCACAGATCAGTCTGTCCCGTCCCAGCGGGTCTTAATCCTAGTGCAGGTGCTCCAACTACCCTCTTCACTGAAAGAGACCCTTTTGTACAACCACACGAGCTAAAACTCCCCGCCGTTGCATGTAATCCCAATCCTCTCGCGCTACCCTACCCATCCTCACGCGTGTTAGTCACTGTACAGAAGGCTACACTGTTGGCAATTAGGCTCCTCTTCCACCACATAAAAGTGTCCCCTCTGCCGGTCCTCGCTCGTTTCCCTCACAGAGCATCTTTTGTCCTACGCCGCTGCACTCGTTATCCACCAGCCATGCAGCCTGCCACAGATGCGCTCCCCATCACAGAGTCTGAACCCCCTGACCCCCCCCCACACCCCCAACACCACCAGCACCACCAGCACCACCAGCCAGCCCACTCAATGGGAGGACCAGTGGGATAGAGACATTCTCTTTAGCAGCTTTTAGAGTCTCACGTTCTTCACTGTGGTTCTCTAGTCTGTCCGGCCCGGGGGTTTATAAATACCCCGGTGGCGACGGGCCAGAGGGCCTGTGCGTCCCAGTGAGGGTGAGGCCGGGGATGTGGAGGTGTAGTTTAGAGAACCCAGGGGATGCCAAGAACACATGTCAGCAGAATTAGAGTGTGTGTGTGCGTGGGGGGGCAAAGCTAGCCCCACGCAGTGGCACTTGTAGCCACGTGCACAGAAATGCCCACGCATGTGAAGAAACACATGCAATAACTAATAACTAATAGCCAAGGTGTGCGTCCCCATGCCTCTCACTCCTGCTCCTGTGTCGTGCAGGAAATCCATCCCACCAATCAGCCGAGAGCCATTCAAGGGCAGCTCAGAACCTTGGAGTAGCGTAGCACCAGACACCTCTCTGCTTGGTTCAGTCACACAATCCATCTCCCTGGAGTCAGAAAGAGAGAGAGGAGAGAAAGAGAGAAATAGGGGAGAAAGATAGAGAGGAGAGAAAGAGAGGAGAGAAAGAGAGAGAGGAGAGGAAGAGAGAGAGGAGAGGAAGAGAGAGAGGAGAGGAAGAGAGAGAGGAGAGGAAGAGAGAGGAGAGAGAGAGGAGAGGAAGAGAGAGAGGAGAGGAAGAGAGAGAGGAGAGAAAGAGAGAGAGGAGAGAAAGAGAGAGAGGAGAGGAAGAGGGAGAGGAGAGGAAGAGAGAGAGGAGAGAAAGAGAGAGAGGAGAGGGAGGGAGAGAGAGAGGAGAGGAAGAGAGAGGAGAGAGAGAGAGAGAGATAATGGGATAGTAATGGTTAGGCTGTAACAGCTGTGTCTCCACCTCAGGGTAAACTGTAGAGCCCAGCTCCCACTAGGACTCACATGTTCCCTCACTATATAGTACAACAACAATCTCATCTTCTACCTCCAACATGGAGGTCCAATTACTGTAGACATAACAATAGCACAATATCTGTATCCGATGAAACACAGCTAAGACCTGGGGCCATTCACACCCCTTCACTAACCACCACATAAAAAGAGCAACATAACTGGCCGATCCTATTAGAGAACAATTCTCCACTCATCCTCTCAAACTCCCTGTGGTAAACACAGAGCCAGTAACATGGCTGTCCATTCTCTGCTTCAGCTCTCTCCCTGAACTCTTAGCTCATTGAGACTTGCCCCCAGAGAAAGGATCAAACTTTCCAGAGAAACAGCTTTGAGGAAACAAAAATGCACAGTTCTGAATCTTCTGATTGTATGTGCTGAGTGAGAGAGAGCGAGAGAGAGAGAGAGAGAGAGAGAGGGGGGGGCTTTGTAGAAACAAAAACTCTCAGTTCTGAATCTTCTCATTGTACTGTATGTGCTTAACGAGAGAGAGACAGAGACATAGAGAGACAGACAGAGTTCTTGTCAAAGAGTCGGTTGTCTTCTGGAGTTAGGGGATTGAGTAGGAGAACAGGAAAGTACTCTTGATTCTGATGAAAGCCGGGACAAAAAATAGGCATTTACAACAGAATAAAGGGCGCCTATGCTGCTATGAATGATGTAGCCCAGACACTCAACTCCCCCAGACAACCTTGTCTCAGCTGCCTGCCAGACAATTTTCCACACAAACAAAATCTCATACATCAGAACAGCACCGGAAATGGTAGCATTTCACACATATCTTGAGGAACACCATGAGAGTGCCTTCCCTCTCCTGTGCAATGGCCCATTTAGAAGCCCTTGACCTAGTAAAGGCATGTGGTGAAGGAATCAGCTGTGCATAAGCATGCCATGGCATAGTTAACATGCACAAATGAGCATGCAGAGATGCACTTACACGTGCACAAGCATCCTCCATTATCTACAGCTGAAAAACAGGGCAAGAGTTTGAGCACATATGAGGCCTTTAGGTATACGCTCTGCAAAGGTGGATAAATCTCAGATACCTTCTCTCTGGCTGCATGTCACACTAAAATTGTTTGTCATAACCTAAATAAATGTGCGTATCGATTTGAACTAGAGAGAGAGAGAGAGAGAGAGAGAGAGAGAGAGAGAGGTCTTCTGGGAGTTCGAGTGTTGAGAAGTAGCTGGCCGGTAGACACACGCACTCGGGGTCGGTGGTTTGAATCCCGGCTTCACCTGTCTACATGCCGAAGTGTCCTTAGGCAAAACTGAGCAGGCTAGCACCTTGTATGGCAACTGCCGCCATTGGTGTGTGAATGTGTATGTGAGCGGGCGAATGAGATGCCGTTGTAAAGCGCTTTGGAGAAAAGTGATAAATAACTGCAGTCCATTTACACACACCAACCCCCCCCCCCCCCTTCTCCCCAACCCGCGCGTCCCTCAGCCGGGTGCTGCTGGTCTGTGTTCCCCAAGAAAATGGACAGAATAGCCAAACATATCATATATAGTGATAATTGTGGCAATAATGACTCTTTATTGTATGTAGGCTATACATGCCATATTTGCAGGACAGTTGCAATGATTTATGGCAATATTGCTGACAAGGAGGATTGGCCTGCGCAGCTCAGACATTAACTTGAATTTAGAATCAGAAGGCTACCTAATAATTAGGCGAATTAATTACTCGAGAAACCTACATAGCATTCTTAAGTTTTAAACCTGTCGAGCATGTCATAGCCGAGAACAGCCATACTGTAAATGCCATTTCAAATACAAAGTGGGAAAAGGGCTTAACAGCATCCATGACTAGATAACTTACCACAGGCTAATAAATGAGGAATTGTAAGGAAGGAATAGAAATGTAATGGGGGGTGGGTACCACTGTGGACAATCTTCAACACCGTTATAGCTTCTGTGATTGTCTGTGGCTTCATGAAGCGCAGAGGGTAGCCTATTAAACGTCAGCACATTTCTATGATGATCTACATTGATGGAAGCCTAATTTTAATGAATTTTAAATGAATAGTCTTGATGAACTGGACGTTGTGCATAGTGGGAAATAGATCGGCTACCAAACACCATTATTCAATATCTTACCCCAGCTGGAAGCAGTGCGACCCATAAACTCTCCTGTTCGTGTATTGCAGATAAAATTCCCGTCGGCTCTCTCCTCCTTGTTCGACATACTTTATATTGGGATGGCAAACCAAAAAGGCTGTCGTAAATGAATGTATGAAATGGTCCTGTGATCCCTATGATTATCTGTAGGCTACGGCTTTCTTGACCAAAAGTGGCTTCACTGATGTTTCCGTCAGACAACAATTCCCGGTATCCACAAACGTTCACTATCTCAGCACCCGAACATTTGTCGATATTTCTAGTTCAAATCATTGCAGCGCAAGCGCAGTTCTTTTTTGGCTGCAGTCTCCCCCTATAGGACCCCCAACAGCGAATGTTGTAACTGACTGACTGACTAACTGACTGAGTGATGAAGTTACACTATTGGTCGGCCAGATTAAGTCATGCAGATTTATGCAAATTGGACATAATTCCGCATACCCACACCAGCCATACTTGGCGTTGACGGTCTTGTACAGCGTCCAACTCAGAAACTGGTCCGAGATAGTGGACAAAGATCAGATTTTGGCAACAG
The DNA here is from genome assembly GCF_949987555.1 of Borostomias antarcticus. Taxonomy (NCBI): domain Eukaryota; kingdom Metazoa; phylum Chordata; class Actinopteri; order Stomiiformes; family Stomiidae; genus Borostomias; species Borostomias antarcticus. The sequence goes on along the minus strand of NC_140234.1, from coordinate 55,624,992 downwards.
AATGGTCAAATGGCAAGAATATCGATGTAAAAAAAAAAAAAAAGGTTATTCAACACAATCATTATTTCGATTGCGATAGTGATTTCAGGGGCCATGTATGCACACCACACATTTTCTCACAATGGGACGTTAAATAAGCTCTATAAGTATAATATTTTTGTGAACACCAAACACCAAATTCAGCTTAATGCAAGTGCATTTTACAGATGATGTAAATACCCCACACAAATACAGGTGTAACCAAAATTATATGTTTATTTATGTATATTTACATACAGTTATATCTGCAACCACAAAGTAGAACCCTCTAAAAAAAGAGCACATCTTCACAGGTGGAATGTCCCCTGACAGCCTGAAGAGCTCGGAGTTCAAAAGTAATTTGACTAAAGACACACTGGGTCTCAGAGGGCAACATTTCAAGAAAAGGTCTTTACATATCAGCTTTGGGTTCATATTAAAGGTATTCAGGAGAGAAAGACCAAGGTTTCACACTAAAAAAAGAAATCCACATTACTTATCATGCACCCCTCTTGAGACAATGCAGGGTGCATACCTGGGTTAAGGGCTGCTGGCAATTTTCCTTACAGTTGCATCATATGGAAAGTAGTAAACTGAAATATGCAAGCATCATAAGTAACATTAAAACGTCTTTACAAAATGTTTTTTTGTCAAAGAAGCCTAGAAATCCCCTCCTATTATGGTGATCTAAACACAATTTAAATTAAGATTTTCAATTTTATGTTAACTTAAGTGGCATCAGATAGGATCTGACCGGATCAACTTTGCCATAAAGGAGGAACATGAAGATAAACACTAGCATATATCAACACACATACTACCCATAATATGGTTTCAGCTTTCCATGTAAGACATCTTTAACAATCCCAAAGACATGTTCATGACAAAGAGTGCTGACTCTGTGATGTTCCGAGGCAAAGTCAACGTCAGCTATTGCCTGTTTGGATGCATAGAAGTGACAAAACTCTTAAGCTCTTATTCAGTAGAAAGCAACTACAAAGCATAGCACTCCTCCTAAACAGAGCTGCTCTGGGAGCTGAGGTTGCATCTACAACCTTTGTTGCTGCAGAAAACGGTGCACAACCTTTTTGCAGCAGCGGCAAATACAGGAGCAGCCATATCATTTACAAAATAACTACAAGGGAGATAATAAAGAGATAAATGGTTCTAAAATATTTTATCATAGACCTGAATGGCAGCTTATGTCCTGTGTCTTGCCACCTCCCCAAAGGATCAGCCCTTTTCCTGTGATGGGTGGCGGAGAATCCTTGCCCCATGGAGAAGCATGGAGCCTTACTGACAACATACTGTCAGTCACTCTGGGGAGGAGGGCTCGTCGTCGTCATCATCATCATCGTCATCATCATCATCCTCCTCCTCGTTAAAGGAGCTAGGGGTCTGGCCACGAGACTCTGAGGCATAGGAGTGGGCGGCGCTACTGTGGCTGTAGCTCCTCCTCCCATTCAGAGAGGTGGAGTCTACGCTACCTGGGAGTGAGAGCTGACTGGTGCCCTTGGCCATGGCTGTGGGGAGAAGTGGACAACATATTAGAATTCACCATGGACGGGGGCTTTTTCACCCCCCAACGCACTGTACAGAGCTGTAACCTGGGCCCTCCATTTCCCCACTCCTACCTGTGACGTAGGACGCCAGAGATTTGGGGACCAGAGATTTGGCAACTTTGATACCCTCAAGAGTGCATTTTCCACTCTCCAATCCCAGTGACATGCCCATACGCTTCAGAATCTCAATGTCATCGTGGATCTCGAAAGTGTTGTCGAAGTTGAAGAGGTATTCACATCTAAAGGGGGGTCAAGGAGAAAAAAGGTGAGGAGATAGGCTTTTACAAAATGTCTCATCTTAAACTAGAAGCGTGAGCATTACCCTCTGAGCGTTTACTCTTAAGCCTAGTACACACCAATGAGTCGAGCTGCAACGAAACAGTTTTACAACGTTGCAGAGAGAAGTTGCAGCGGTGTGTATTACCCCGTTGCAGGTCGAATCAAGACGTCTCAGTGGGTTGCAAGAGATTGAACTTGTCAAATCGCAGCAACCAGTTTTAGAACGCAGGATAGTGTCGAGGCCATTGTTACGATTTTCTAACCAATCAGAGACTGAATAATTTTGTGCTGGACATCTGGCACGAGAAGTAGCGGTTGGTTTGTCGCTGATGGTACGATGACGTGACAATAGCTGTTACTATGTAAACGGTGCACGATCGCAGCTTGTTGTTTTGGTGTGAACTGTCCAGTTTTAGAATGTTGCCACGGTATCTGTCGCAAGTAGTTGCAAGTCGCAGCTCGACTCATTGGTGTGTACTAGGCTTTAGTGGTGTTAATGTTGGCTTCGCAGGGAGTGTTTTGTATTGCATTGTTTTGTATTTGTTGTACTGTATTGTAGGTTGAAATCTAGCCTTGTGAATCCATCCTGATCTAGAGAACTCACATTCTGTTTCTCTCTGCAGATCAGTCTGGCCCACAATGTGAGCTTGTGAGATCAGGATGGTCTCACAAGGCTAGTTGAGACCCCGCACTAGCATAGAGTTTTGGCCTGTGGTCTTTGTAGTAAGGATTGAGGTGGGGGTGACACATACTTGTCACTGGAGATGGAGCAGTCTATGACGGTGCGGACGTCTGTGTTGAGGATGATGAACGGCAGTTGGATGACTGACCCAGAAGGGGGAGGGGCTTGGGAAAGAGCCTCATTGGCTTTGTTCCTCTGAACCAGGTTCTTAAAGGCTATTTGCTGTTAGGAGTCACATGAGAAAAAAGAAATATTTAGAAATGCAACCAAACAGCATCCTGTGGCAAATCACCAATCCCTCCTTCCACAGTAACTGTGACGGCAGCAGTATACAATTCTGAAACAATGTGTGTGATTTCTTGCAGGAATACATTATCACTTGCTGAATGGTTCCCTCCCCCCTCCTCCCCCCTCCGTCGCCAAGGAAACTATGTGGGGTCACTCAAAGGGGAGAGGAAGGCTATCCTTCTTATGCTAATGACATGAAAATATCTGCTTTATTTAAGGATAACTGGCTCCTCTTCATGTGCTAACGATATGAAAATATCTGCTCTATTTACAGGTAACTGCCCAGCGCATCTCTCAGGGATCTCGGTTTCCGGGGTCTGACAACTTGCAGAGGCTTCTGTTGCCGTTACACGGTCACACACTAACGTAAACACACGACAGTGGAAATATTGACAGCATGTGTTTAATACCTGTAGTACAAGCTCCTCCAGCTGGGCTTTCTTCTGTCGGATTCTCTCCAAGCGTTTCTGTTTCTCCACCTGAAAGGAACAAACATTTCAATCCGACCTGGATATTCGGCGCTGGGTAATGTCCTACAATGTAGGAGCCCCTAAGAGTTCTGTGAAAGCAGAGCAGCAGCAGGATTACTGAATCCCCCCTCCACCTACTTCCCCTGTCACCATCAATCCCAGTTCCTCTACTGGGAGGAATCTGTGTGTGTGTGTGTGTGTGTGTGTGTTGCACAGACATTTGTGAAAATGTGGACAAACCTCGCAATGAGGCACAGGAGGGTGACATGACAGAGAGAACTGAAAAGGTCCCTAGTCCTCCCTCTTCCCCCCCCCTGCCCGCTCACCACTCCTTCCCCCAGCTCCCCTCTCCTCCCCCGAGATCCCCTCTCCTCCCCCCAGCCCCCCTCTCCTCCCCCGAGATCCCCTCTCCTCCCCCCAGCTGCCCTCTCCTCCCCCGAGATCCCCTCTCCTCCCCCAGCTCCCCTCTCCTCCCCCGAGATCCCCTCTCCTCCCCCCAGCCCCCCTCTCCTCCCCCGAGATCCCCTCTCCTCCCCCCAGCTCCCCTCTCCTCCCCCGAGATCCCCTCTCCTCCCCCAGCTCCCCTCTCCTCCCCCAGCGCCCCTCCTCCCCTAACTCCCCCCCCCCCCCCCTCCCCCTTCCTCCGCCTGCCAGGTGACAGTGACAGATGTCAAGGGTGCTCTGCGTCACCGGGTGTCAGCGCTCACCTCCAGGTTCTGACACTCCTGGGCAGAGTTGGTCGGGAGGCCGATCCAGCGGATTTCCTTCTTCTCCTTGGAGATGATGTTCATAGCCATCAGCACGTTGAGCGCGTCGTAGACACGCCGGCGGATGTTCTTCTGGTCGTACACCTGCTGTGGGGACGCGAGGGGAGGCAGAGAAGGACATCATCCCACCCGCCAGTGTTGGGGTCCGTGTCCATGCGGCCTGGACGTCCTCTCAGCAGTGCTCTCTGAGCCAAGCGCTAAATCTTTTTTTAATGAATTATGCTTTTGGCATTCCTCGAGAAGTAAATCAGATTAGGCTATTTTGAGAGCCCTGTCATGATTAATACTGGAAAGTATTCACCAAAGAGCGAGGGATTGTTTTGTGATTTTGCGGTTCAATATCTGTTTGCCGCTGCACGTTCAGCTTCGTCTGTGAAGACTGAACACAGCGGTCTGTCGATGTGAATCGAGCTCTTCCTGACCACAAAGCCCAGAGGAGACGTACCGAGTCTGCAGGCATCCCGTTCCCGGCGTTGGTGAACTCCGCCACCAGCTCGTCTGCCACCTCGTTGTAGGTCGTGGTCCCCTTCTTCTGCACCTTCTCGCACACTTTCATGGAGAAGTGCCTCAGTCCCTTCCCGTTCTTGTCCCCCTTCCTCATCCGCTTACTGTGGGGAACAGAATAAACACCGGCCGGATATTAGGACGGCGGTCAGCTCGTTACATTGACCTGTGAATCCTCGCCTCATGGCACATTTCAAAACAACGGCTTTCCATTTAAACCGAGGCCTAGACGTTTTTAGAGTCTGTGCTATATTAAAAGAACTGGAGGTCGAGGGGTCACTATCCAAAAAGCAGGGTAAGAGGGTCACGCTATGGTCATGGTTTTGGTGGGAGCAGCGTTTTCTAACCCCTCTCAGCCTGACAGAAATGACATGGGTTGCGCAGAGGTCCCGCTTCCGTTATTTCACCCGGTCACGTTCATATTAATTTGCCAAGGGGGAATAAAACTGAGAGCTTTTATTTTGATTTTAGAAGGACAAGACTGACGGTGCACAAGGCCAACTCTGTGCCTCTCCAGAGCAGCGGAGCCCCCCATACCTCACCATCACCCCCACCTCACCTCCCCCTCCTTCTCTGCCACATGTCCCCTCTATGGGACTGTTAGTTGGACCATAAAGCCCGAGTATTGCTGGAGCCGAACACAGAGAGCAGTCTGCTGCTGACGTGCTCGCGGTACGAGGATCACGGCACGTCACGGCATCCTCTGGCATTTGTATAGAAAGCGCACACATGTCCTCCTTCACAAGACTGCAGTGTAACATGGCTGTGTGGCTCCCTGTAGGCCTCCCCCAGAAAGAGAGAGAGCGCGAGAGAGAGAGAGAGAGAGAGAGAGAGAGAGAGGGAGAGAGAAAGAGAGAGAGAGAGAGAGAGAGAGAGAGAGAGAGGGAGAGAGAGAGAGAGAGAGAGAGAGAGAGGGAGAGAGAGAGAGAGAGAGAGAGAAAGAGAGAGAGAAAGAGAGAGAGAGAGAAAGAGAGAGGGAGAGAGAGAGAGAGAGAGAGAGAGAGAGAGAGAGAAAGAGAGAGAGAGAGAGAGAGAGAGGGAGAGAGAGAGAGAGAGATAGAGAGAGAGAGAGAGAGAGAGAGAGAGAGAGAGAGAGAGAGAGAGAGGGAGAGAGAGGGAGAGGGAGAGGGGGAGGAGAGGGGGATTCTCACTTCATTACCCTAGTCGGCTCCACATGGCTCAACCACCATCATTCATTATTTCACAACAGCACCCGACTGTCAGATACGATGCTCATCATCACACTGTGGATATTGGATTCACATACGATGGTCGTCGTTACACTGCGTGAATATTAGATTCGGTAAACCAGCAGAGAGAAAGAAACGTGTGAGAACATGATGAAATGAATCGGGACGCTCCACGTGACACGCCACCCCCACACGGGAGGGACACAATCAGTCATTCAGAGGCTCGTTCCCGGGCTCGGCTTTGAGCGCGGAGGGAGGGAGAGGGTACTGGGGGGGGAAGACAGGAAGAGGGAGGAACCGCAGGGGAAAATGAGAATGAATGAGTGATAGAGGAAAAAACAGGAGTTTCATAGATACTAAGCTGGTGTCTGTGTGTGTTCAGTTGAGCAGATTATATAACCACCAGAGGGTAATTTCACCGTCACAGGGCACACAGATGTACCGCAAACGGTGAAACGTAATTGGCTGAACGCGCTATGATGGCAGACATTAAAGGATGCAGGCGGAACGTGTGTACGTACGCATGAGCGCTTTAAACGTGAGAATGACAATAGGAAGGGCACAGAGAGAGGCGTGAGGGAGGGAGAGGAGGAGAGGGGTCAGGACGGAGAAGATACGAGCGGACCAGGCCAGGCCACACACACACACACTCACGGATAAGGGCGAGCAGTGGAGTGTCCATTCACACAAACACCCTCGCTGGGGAACATACTCTCTCATACAGTGCAGCAATTTCTACACACAGCAAGAGAGACAACTGCAGAGCTGCGTGTTACGTAAGCCGGGCTCTGAGGAGCACATGAGGAGGGGGAGAAGGGGCTTGTGGTGTGTGTGTGTGTGTGTGTGTAACAGGGGGAGGGGGGGGGGCACAGTGGAAGACAAGGGTTCCAGTTGTCAGCGCAAATTACTTCCAGACCCTCAGCTTGGGAAATTTTGGAATAATGGGGGTGGAGAAACGGGGACATGGAACGCTCGTGGGGTGGAGAAACCGTCGTGCGCGCGTGCGTTCACACCCTCGCACACACACACACGTGCGTGTGAAAGCGGAAGCACAGATACAGTTTTTCTCCCTAGCAACAGAGAGGCTCCGCTAGTCAGAACAGTGTTTCAGAGCAGAGCATCTGCAGAGCCCCAGAGAGGGGGGGGGGGGGTACGGGTGACCTTTCATGGAACACAGCGGACACATCTGCCACAGATGACACTGGGGGAGGGGGGCTGACTAAAGAGGTCCTCTCACCTGGCGTGTTTCGCCAGAGAAGAAAGAGACGCACAGACCAGCGGAGAAACAGAGAGAGAAAGAGAGAGAGTGAGAGAGAGAATGAGAGAGAACGGTCAGACTGCAGAGAACAAGCAACGTAGAGAGGAGCTTAGGAAAACAAGAGATATCCCGGATTTGAGTGGGAGGCTGAGGGGAAGTTGGAGCGGCAGCGTGTGTGCACGTGTGTGCACGTGTGTGTGCAGGAGAGACAGAGTGAGAGTGAGCGTGTCGGTCTGTGTAGAGTAGCAAGAAGAATGAGCGGGGTCGGACGTATCACTCTCACTATGCGCTGAATTATTCACTGCTGACCACGTGGCTCACGGGAACCAGGGACTCTCGCACGCGGCTTCAATATTTCAGTGCCCACAACCCACGAAATGCTAAAAAATCCATCTCCATCATCACCCCCGCTGCCTGTAGCTCGTCCCACGCACCCACACACACACACTCATCTGCTTATTCTCTTTAATCACACAGCTGCCATATTGGTCAAGTCTAACGTAATCAGGTGGGAGAAGGCACTCCAATGTAAAAAGTTCACTATAAAAACACCACTTCAAGAACCAAAATAGTCAAAATAACAGGCTGAATACACTATCGGAATTACACACTCATCATTACCAGACTACGATAGTTTTTCACTGCCATAGTTTTCACATTTCGAAATGCATGGAAGTGAATGCAGCTGACGGCTCACTATGGCTCATTCACATCCATGCATTTACAAATGCAAAAACTATGGCAATGAAAAGCAATCAGAGTCTAGTAATGATGAGTTTGTAATTCCGATAGTGTATTCAGCCTGTTATTTTGATTTTGGTTCTTGGAGTGGTGTTTTTATTGTGAGCTTTTAACATTGGAGTCAACGGGCACTTCCGCATTCTCCCACCCGATTATGTCAGACTTGACCAATATGGCAGCTGTGTGATTAAAGTGAATAGGGCAGCAGCAAACCATGTAATGTTATGGTTATGAGCCAGTTCATTACATCAACACCCACCACGATCAGTGTGTTTATTTTGACATGGATGGTCAAATATTACCAAATAATTGTCTACATAAGGGGGCGGATATTTAAGGTTCAAGTAGCTGTTAGTGGGAGACTAAGAGACAGCAACAGGCAGGCGGCACATTCCAAGAACAATATAGAATGGAGAGGAGATGACAGAAAGGCAACAAACAGCATGACAAGGAGAGAGACAACGGGAAAGTCAGAGTGGGAGAGACAGAGGGAGAGAGAGAGAAAAGAGAGAGAGAGACAGAGAGGGAGAGAGAGAGAAAACAGAGAGAGACAGATAGGGAGAGAGAGAGAGAGAAAACAGAGAGAGAGAGACAGAGAGGGAGTGAGAGAGAGAGAGAGAGAGAGAGAGAGAGCGAGAGAGAGAGCATTTTGCTGTAGTGAGTCAGCAGTGGTCTGATCTCTTGGGGGTGTTTTTTTGAGATGCACTCTGAACCAACTCAAACACAAAAAGCCCTGGAACTGCAGCTGTGCTCTCTTTAACAGCCCTTACACATGGCCTTCAGAGCACAAGGCGGACACACACACACACACACACACACACACACACACACACACACACACACACACACACACACACAGAGTTCCCGGAGCATAAGTGCAGTGAGACTAAACTGTTACCTGGTAGACGAGTCTCCTGAGCAAAGCCCATCCCTGCAGCAGAGAGAGAGACAGAGAGAGACAGAGAAAGAGAAACAGACAGACAGAGAGAGAGACAGAGAAAGGGAGGGAGACAGACAGACAGAGAGGGAGAGGGAGAGAGAGGGATGGAGAGGGGGAGAGAGAGAAAATCAATAGCAAGCAGCATCTGTGATGATCCCACGGGCCTGCCCAATCGCAATCCCGGCCTAACTAACTAATGAGGCTCTTCACAGTGAAACTAATGAGACCCAGTGCTGTGAGAGGATATTTCTTTATGGCACGCATTTCTCTGTCTTTGACTTGTTTGACCGAGTCATCCTCAGATCCTCTCTATCCCAGCCCTGGTGTCTAAGGCTAGGCTAATTGGCCGCGCAATAAACACATTTGGCTGGTCTTACATTTCGAGAATCCCTGGCTTCTACACTTCTTCTATATCACTCATGTGTATAAAGCTGTGTCTGTGTGCGAGCACACATCAGCAGAAACTTGAAATAAAATTAAACAAACTCACCGATCAGAAAAATAGGAGTCCATGTAATCATGGGTGCGTTTCTTGGCCCTGAAAATCAGAGGTGATACGGTTGACAAAGGCACAAAGAATACACTGAATCCAGAATCCAATTTGTTTATATTCTGACACAGGAAAATCAGTGTGTGTGTGTGTGTGTGTGTGTGTGTGTGTGTGTGTGTGTGTCTCAGATGGGGGGGCAGCTAACCCTGGGGTCCACTCGCTGGCCTCCTGCGTGCGTCCCGGGGCCACCATGGTGGGAGTGTGTGTGAAGGGGCTGCCTATGAGGACGCTGCCTGGGTGTGGAACTCTCTGAGGCGTGCTGAGGATCTTGTAATAGAGAAATTCAAATACGTTTATTCTCTGATCAATACATTAACATATATTGATTTTATTTCACACTGTCCTGTGTGTTATACAGTAGAGCAGCTGTTTGTTTGTCGGGTGGCAGAGCGGACGGGCTCGGGGGTTGAGTCAGCAGGAACCAGAGGTGTTCCTATGATCTCTGGAGAGGTCGGCTGGATGCGGCATATGCGGTTAATAATACTCTGGGCTCACCATAGAACCCCGGAGTACATGGCCCAAAAACACGAAGTAGACGCAGACAAAGTTTTTTTTCCTTGCTCGTTTCTTCCGTATTCCATTTCCTACCATTCATTTCCCTGCTCTACCCCCTGTTTAGCTCTCAGGAGGTCAACCTGAGTTTCTCCGTTAGCGGAACAGCACACAGCCTCCATCTGACACAACGACATCGGCTGCAACCGAGACCTCCGTCACACTGATATGACACGATGTGATGGAAAAATCACAGAAAACCTGGCCTCTAGTCTACCGCCCCCTCCCCCAACCCAGGCCCTCCTCCCTCCTTGCCTCTGCCTGCTTCCACTCGGCAACCCCCAGCCACTGTGGTGATTCTGGCCTCCCATCAATATTCATCAGACTCTAGAAGGCCCTGTTCACAGCTGGCATCAATATGCAGCAATGGTTACACTTCCACACTCAGCATGTTCGATGTCGAAAATAAGTGCGTGAAGACCCAGCGGCTGGTGTACTGTAGACAGAGGCTGAGGTCAGGAACAAAGCTATGCCACGTCTGGGTAAGAAATGTAACCTCAATGCATGCCAGTTACCAACAAGCCGGAGGCCGTTTTATGAGGCTCTGTGTGACACCTAATGGCTAACGAGCTCATTAAGAAGGCTTGAGAGAGACAGCAGGCTTCTGTTCTCCCTCAGCTAGATGGTGGGCTACACTGGCCCCCCACCCTGAACACAAAAATGTATCCCTTAGAGGTAGGCTTTCTCTCAGTCACTGCAGCACCAAAACACAAGACTAGACTGACCTTTCTCTGTTGAGCTTGCATATGTCAGTGTACAGCGTCTCAATAGTGCACTGCATAGCCTTGTCCTATGTTGCCCCCATGTGGTGAATAGGGGCAATTACAAGTGGCCCTGCTGCCTACCATCCATTGGGGAGTATATTCAGGCTCCAGCTTACTCACATTATACACTGTGGTGGACTGTTGACAAAGTTCTAATATACTCACCATCTGGGCTCCCACATTCGCGTTGACAGCTCCTAGTGTGATCTTTGTTGCTGGGCTGTAGTTTGTCTGCGTCACTAATGATACGTTACCTGCAAAACCGGGAAGAGAGGGAAACCACGAATAAGCTACACAACAACCACCCGTTTTGAAATCATAATAAAACCTAATTCAAAATCTTTCCTTCGTCTATTGTACGACTGCTCGTCTGATGGACATTCCTACTGCCAAAACACTGTGGGATGGAGGCTTGTGCTGGGCTTTGGAATGGCCATTTGTACGAAAATGCAAATGTCTTTGGGGTTTGACGCAAGTTAATACATGCAAAGGCTTTTCTGACGGCACTCCAGCAGTTAGACGTACGAACAGACAGTGCTGTCCCAGTTCAATGCTAGGGGAGATTCTTGACAGATCTGGATGAACCCTCCACCTCCTCCTACACAGATCGCCCGACCCACCAAACGTCCTCATGTTCACCCCTCAAGTCCCACCACAGACAGTTTCCTATTGTTAACTCCGGCTGGGCCTGTAGAGAGTAACCCATGTACTGTCGGGTGTTTCTGAGGAGCCCCCTCCCAGCAAGGCAGCAGTGAGGAGTGTGGGACGCAGGCTGTGTCTCTCTACCTCCCTGGCCCTGTGCCATCCAGCACCACCGCCAGGCCAGGGAGGTCCAGGCTGGCCGGTAGAGTCCGTCTGAGGCTCTCCTCCTCAGGCCCCCAAAGGGCCGCTCTGCTCTGGAATGTACTGCCTGCTCTCTTTAAGGAGCAATAATAAGGGCTGCTTCATTAGAATACAGCTGAGCTGCTGCAGTCTCCGCGCGCGCACCCCACACACACACACACACACACACACACACACACACACACACACACACACACACACACACACACACACACACACACACACACACACACACACACACACACACACCAAACCAACTATGATCTCCAGATTTTTCAATGGACATATTTCAGAGTTTAATTGAGAAGAGTATTTTTGGCATAGAGGAAGTTTGAATTGATAATTTGTGAATTGTCCATTTATTCACAAATCAACAACTTTTTTGAAGGAAACCATAAATTAAATGAGTATTGTAGGGCTGACCATTGGCAAAACATTTAGACATTTAGACAGTTCAATAATCTTAATTCAATAATCTGACAACGGGGTTTGTCGTCATCCATAATATTGACCCTCAGAGGTAAGAGAAAAGAGGTCAACAATGTGGACAGTAATCTTGTCCCCTGCAGCATGTGGAAAACACCCTGATACCCAACCCCGAAAATACAACACCCTGTACTGCTAGAGACCAACACAGCAACACAGACACCCAACCCCAAAACTACAACACCCTGTACTACTACTATAGAAACAAACAACCCCAAACTAAACTACAGCACCCTGCACTACTATAGAAAGAAACACAAGAGATCCTGAGGGAAACTACACTGAACTATGCCATTTGTGTTACATGGCTGACAAAACCAGTTAAGGGTAAGAGATAGCCTTATGAATAACAATATGAGCAATTCAATATGAGCTATCGACCCGTTTTTTTTTTTCTAGTTTAAGAAGAAAACACGCACAAAGACAGAACTAGCCAACACAACAGTCCTCTCTGAATAACAACATGAAGAAACCCATAAAAGAGTTCCTAATGTTTATGGTTGGTGCAGCAGCTTTTCTTTACCTGTCTCTCTGTGGAAGGGAACCAGAAAAACCTCCATGGCTCTCTCTCCCTCTCTGCCCCAGACCCAGTCCCAGAGTGAGAGACTACTTTACCCCTCCCCCAGCAGGCATGTAGCTAGTGAACAACTTCCAGTAGGGCGGGAGGTGGGGGGTTTCTTTACTGGCCCCCCCACAACACTCCCCCCACAACACTCCCCCCACGTTGCCTTCCCCTGTTCACCAGCTAATCCCAGACACACAGAACAAAACCCATTAGAACAGGGCGAGACGCAGACAGAAGGAAATGCGCTTTCATTTACCTGAAGTGAAGAGCACATGCCTCTCAGCTCGTGCAGCCTGGGATCCAGTGCCCCCCTCACACATGCTCACTCTTTCTGCCTCTTTTGTTACCATTCAATGGAAACTTGAGAGACCCAGCCAGGCACTGCCGCACGAGCACAGAGATGGTCTACCCGTCTGAACACAGACGTTGCAGGGAACACACGGCCCCTATTCATGGGGTGAACGCCTGCACCCTCAGAGCCACCATCAGAGCCCAACCACAAAGCCCAGGCCCGCGACACAGGCACCACACTGTGGAGCTGCTGCCAGGCTGAAAGGGAGAGATCCTGGGCTGATGGGTAATCACTTGCTTTGGCCTGGTAGAGCTGGCAGAGCAATAGATATAGCTTCTCTCTGAAGCTGAGAGGGGGTAGTGCATTAGACGCTTCAGCGCCTGCAACTCACTTACAGCAGCATAAGGCTAGGATAACCCAAGAAGGGAAAAAACACTACTTGTAATGGAGAAAGTGTTGGCTTAAAACATAAAACAAAATGAATGACATATTATAAAACAGCACGCAGAGTAATCGATAGGCTACTTCTTACTGTCATTATAAATGTTCACTGTTAAAACCAATCAATCTAATTCTAATCTAAATCTTGGCCTATGTACAACAAGTATGATTCTTACTTGGGAAGGGGTACCCAGCATGTGTGTGTACTAGGCCTAGTAAATCATTCCAAGTTTTGCAACAAGCAAAATCCATCTCTCAACTTGAGGCCAACATAATTATAAGGAATGATTTATATCTTATAAATATATATAGCAGATGAGATATAATTGATGTCCTTGTCGTGTCTTAAATGTAGTTGCTAGATTATTTTGTGTCTCTGCAGTCTTTGTCTCTTTTTGTACCCGGGCTGTGCCCCGGGCTGATGTAACAGTTGGTTGGGGGGTGCATTATAAATAAAATTAACATAACATAACATAACATCTTACCTTTTGGGAGGTTTTGGTTGTTGTTTAGGAATGCTTTGAGATCACCATAGATAGTTGCAGAACCCACCTGAAAGACAGTACGGTCAAAGAGAGACATATCCACGCCAAAGCTATGCCAATCATGTACACTGAAAGCTGGTCATGGGCAGGTACTACCCAGCCTATAGGCCTACTTGAACGTGATAATTGTACATAAGAGACAATATCAAATGTTCAACTATGGATATGGTAACCTCTACCCACAGGTGCCACATAAATTTAGGCTTCATACCAAAATAATAAGAATCTACGCAAACTAGCCTAATATGGTTCAGCATCACTAGGGCTACAGGTTGTTTTTAACAAAACAAATGCAACATCCCACATATCAAGGCTGACATGGCCTATGCATGCATGAATACATTAGGCTGAGTCATTTTCTTTTATCTAAAAGGGTTGCATGGACAGACAGATGAACCAAGACGCCCCCTGCTACAGATAGTGGGCAGGAGTAAGAGAATATACTGAGAGCCCAGAGCAAAGAGAGAGATGGAGAGAGAGAGATGGAGAGAGAGAGAGAGAGAGAGAGAGAGAGAGAGAGAGATGGAGAGCAGAAGGAGTGAAAACCCACTTGGCCTCATGAATAATACAGAATGTGAATCAACTTGCAAAGAGCAGCATCATCATTCATGAACCACATTCACACATACAAGCTTTCCCATTACATTTTATGGAACTGACCTGTTAGGGGGCATGTATGAACGGGATTTCAAAGGAAATCTGCACAGCCAATTCCCTGTGTCAAGGTCTAGTATAATTCCCTGGAAACTGACAGGAAGGCTGTGTGGTGAACAAACGCCTTTAAATTACAGGGTAGGTCAGTCTGGCGAAAGACTAGGGATTTCAGGTGACACTGGAAGTTCAAAAATTTACCCAAAGGAAAAATTATATTTTGATAATTTTTACATGAGCGAAATGGGGCCGTCATCAACCAAAGAAAATCTTGGTCGATTGACATAGTCTACAACATTTTTTGGTTTTGGGCACCTTTCCAAACTGGCAGATTATTCAGCAACTAACTTTGTTATTCGACATAAATTATACGTTATAGTATTTTATTAGGATATTAATTTAGGATTTTTTATGTTGGCCTATAGGCTCAGTAGGCCGGCTCCGATCTATAGTTTGCCGATACCCTTTTCCAAAGGGCTTGCCGAAGCCCTTTTCAGGACAATCCATCCATCCAAATGATGATTTAAATGTATCATAATCATCTTTATTGTGGGCCTAGTAGGTAATAATCCAAATAAAAAAAAACAAAAAACATATGTACCCAATCATGGCTAATGTGCTCTGCATTACAAAATGTGGCCTATTAAGATTTTGATCTTAAAAAGCAACAAAAACAACATGATTAAAAAAAGATTAAAATAACAATATTTTCCATTTGTAAGAATAATACTAGCCTATACAAATTTTTTCTTGGTTCATCTGTGCTTCTGTCATGTTGTTAAAATAAATGGTGCCTTCTGCAATACAAATGATGTCTTAATATAAACCATATCAGTTAAGAAACACCTGCTAGTATATTTTATTAGTGTTATATACTATGTATATTTTTTGTAACAATAAGCTTTGCGATTGCTCGGCCAAGACCATCTGCTGGACTGTGCCTTGCATTCTATCTCGGGATTGGCATGTTTGTGAAGGCGCAACATGGGCTCATGTATGAATGGTGAGAATCCCTAGCGGCCCCGGGTAGGATATCACAGTAATGTACAGGGAATTATGTGTGTTAAGGGCTATACACATACCACTAGGTATGAAGGTGAGATACACTGTAGGCTAACATAAAAAGGCCACACTACAGTGATGGAGGATAGCAAACTTAAGTGTTGAAATCGGAAATAAACAGCCACACGCTCGTGGCTTTGTTCTCGTGTGACATTTCAACCTATTCCACCTTTCTACTTACAGTGTGGGCCATCATATAGCAGGACAGCTCCTCTCCCTGAACAGCACTCAGCACAGGACTTCTCAGGACACACAGAATTCCTACAAGCACAGAACAGAAACCCAATGTAATAACATTCACACCACCACCCACCCTGTGGTTAAGAGACCTCAGTGAGGTCTGGGGATCTGCGAGGCAGGCAGGGGAGTGGAGAGGAAGCCATGATGAAGACACCAGACGTGGGGTCCTGGGAGGAGGTTGGAGAGGGGGACTGTAGGTGAGTCAACACCCCGCCCCCACGACTACCCCCTGGTACCCCCCCTTTGGATATTGCTCTGGATATAACTCAAAGATCATCCCCACAGAACAGCAGAGAGCATCCCAGAGACCAACGGTGTCAACATCCCAATCCCATGGAAAATTAGCCTCGAAGCCAGACTTCCTCGCAAAAAGGTTTTCACAATACAATCTGGACTTCCAGCTGCCCAGAACGAGCGGAGTGAGCGGGAGTACTTGCCTTGACAAACTCCTTCAGCCAATCAGCATAACAAAACATAGATCAAACTTCTGAAAAATCCAGTCAGAAGAACAGCGAAAAGCCCGAAACAGCCCAGAAGGATCTCAATCTACCATCGCATGCCCTCATATCAGAATGCCAAACAAGATTCCAGGGTTCCAGACAGATGATCAGCAGGTGATGATGGATGATAGACTGCTAGAGGTCACCAGATTGCTGACTGTTGATTACTGTACAGTTTGTTGAATTTTCAAACCGTTCAGCTGTCAAACTAAGAACGGCAAAAAAAAAGGAACTGTTTTAGAACCGTAAGTGATAGCAAGAATCCCAGTGTACTCATAATGGCTATGTAAAGAAAAAATAAGTTATTTATTCTATTCTAGGATACTAGAGCAGCAGAAGGCTCTAACTCAGGTCCTGTCTACTGACAAGAAAGCGCAGCATCTACTTCCAACCTGGCAAGATCTAGATGTCATGGAATCCATCAGCAAGTCCCTGTGCCCACTGCTGGACTTCACAGCACTTTCAGGAGAAGACTACGTCAGTATCTCCTATGTGAAGCCAGTTCTCAACCTCTTCAACACTTCAATGCTGCTAAGGCAAGAGGAAAACACAGACCTGACCAAGATGCTGAAGAATGATTGTTAAAGTACATCAACGAGAAATATAAAGATGAAGCTACGCAGAAGCTGCTAGATATGGCATGTTGTTTGGACCTCCGGTTCAAGATGGACTTCATCATTGCAGACAACAAGCCCCAAGTCAAGGCCAAAGTGACAACTGAGATGATGGAATGCCAGTCTCAGGAGACGCCAAGCTGCAACACTGAAGTGGAGCACACTCAGCCCAGCACAGCCCAAGCAAAGAAAGCCAAGAAGTCACTGGGAAGTTTCCTTAAACAGAGCAGCGCTGCAGCAACGGGTGATTAGGGATGGAAATTGATAAGATTTTATTGATTTTGCAAGAGTGCTTTATTGAGGAACCCAACATTACACAGACACAACTGTTATCTCTGAGACATCATTGTTTTGTAATGAGTAACTGTCAGAAAAACATACTGGCAGAAAGGAATTTATAAGTTCAGAGGCATACAATGTTGATTCTCTGAGTTAACATTTCCAATTCTCATCCCTACAGGTAATTCCTCTCTGACCCTTAAAGTCCAGGTTAACCCAGTTCAATTTTTTTTTATGAGCTTCACACACCACAGGAAAACATGTCATTAACCACCCAGCCAAATCTGAGTGATTAAAAATGTCGCTAAGTATATAAAATAAGGCTTAAAAATCGGTTAAAAATCAGCAGCATTCTCTGGTCTGAGACCGTGGGGGCGTGTCTGCTGAAGGCACCGAAGCCACACCCAATTGCGTGGGGAGGGGGTGTGGAGGGAAGAACCTGTCAAATAGTACCGTTCTCTGGTCTGCATATTGTCACACTGGCACGCCGTCTCTTTTGTGGTAGGAAGGCACAGCTTTGTGAAAACAGAGAGGAGTTGAAATTACACTTGTCTAATGAGTCAAACGTACAGATGCTTCCTCCTAACCTACCTCCTGACAAACAACACAGGTAAAACTGTAGCTACTCTATACCAACGCGTCAGTGTTACTGCCCTTAGATGCAAAATACAAAAACAGGCAACGAGGAATGTATGAGTCTGTCCCTATTTTCTCCCTGCCACCTCCGGACCCATTCCTATCCCTCCCAGGCGATCCTGTCGTCCCTTGGGATCAATGGAAAAAGTTGTTTAAAATGTACCTTTTAGTCACTGGCTTGAACAGCGCTGATAGCGCGAAGAAGCGTACACTACCGGAGTTGATAATCGGGACAGACTCATCCACTCTCGTTGGCAATGTTATGTGTGAGAATAACGAGCACTCGGCTTCAACTTTCCCTCTCATATCCAACAGAACTGGAATGTTCAGCCAGTAGCCGCCGAGCACCGCTTCCCTGGGAGAGGGTGCGTCTTTCTCCAGCTGCAGCTGGTCTACCTAACCATCCCCCTCGCTCCCGCCTCCCGGTCTCCCGCTGGAGAAATATACTGTAACCATTACCGGTGAACCCATACGCACATCAGGTGCCACAAATATGGCAGGCAGTTTCTGTATAGTTAACGCTTATAGTCATAATATATCATCCGTAACGTTATTTGGTGGGTGGTCGCCTGGTCGGTGCTGCTAGCTATGTTAGCTAGACTAAGGTTATATACACACTCCCATCTGCAACAAACTACATAGCTAATGTTAGCTATAATTCCTCCTAAGATTACATATAATTCATCATAGCTGATATTACCACATAAATGTCAAGACACATATTTTGTATATTAACGTAGCAGTGTATTTTCCTATTGCTTACGTTACCTAGCTAATGTTATAACATTAATTAGCTATAAGCACACAAGGCAGCGGTGTCGGCACCAAAGGTTGATGCGAGGAGGAGAATGGAGGCCGGGGAGGGAGATGGTTGGCTCCGCCGAATTCACCAGGACCAGTCGTGAGTCCGTGAAACCCAAAAGCCTCATATTATAATTGCAGAAGCTTTCGGGAGTGAAATGTTTGCTGCAGAGGCGGGCGCTAGCGGTGACAGACTCCTCTGTAACACCATGGCTCTTCAAAAATGCTAACCATTTGCTTCTCATTTCAGCTTTACTCGGGAGTGAAAGAAGGAGATCTTATCATCCCATTCCTGCTGGCATCCAGGAAGGATGCATATTCGTTTAGTTTTATGCATAGGCATTGCTAACTAAGAAAAACTAGCTAATTCTAGACTGTTGGTTAAAACTAGCTAATTCTAGACTCAAGATTGAGCAGGAGAACCGAAGATTCAAATCCGTTCTAGCTTTATATAGTGTTAGGGCGGGGATATGCTAAGAACACCGCTCTACGTCATCCGGTACCGTTTTAAGCCCGCCCAGAAAATCCAGAAATCAAAACTGGTCAAAAACACAAAACTGGTCTAACTTCACAATTCAGTACTACACGGTTCATCCCATTTTTACATGTTATCAGCAATGCATCACTAACACATAGAATGTGTTTTCAAGCAAATCTCTGATTTTGGTTAACTGGGACTTTAAGGATGCTGTGGAAGCCGAGTTAAACACCAACCTGCAAGCGCCTTCCATAGAGAAAGACGATGATCCGCTTGCATCCATTCCAATTGCTCAAGTTCTCCCGGGATCTCTTCATACAGCGTTTTTTTTATACAGTCCAAATATCTCCAAAGCTGCTGCTGCTAATCACTTGTTAACGAAATCTCTGATCAGCTGAAGTTGAAATTTTTTCATTTTCAATTTCAATTCATGTGGATAACCTAGCCTCTAAGCTGCAACAGAAAATTTGATTCCTGTATAAGAGATCTAGCAATCCTTTGATAAATAGGAACGCGATTGTTGAAGCAGTTTTTAAATCAGTTTTGGACTATGGTGATATAATTTATAGACATGCTGCTGCCTGAACTCTGATACAACTGGTCTCGGTCTGGACTCAGTCTATCGGCCTTGGATGCACTGAACTTGGAAAAATTGCTTTTTTCTTTGATGCTCCAAACACATGGAATGTCCTTCAAATTACTCTGAAGTTGGAGGGTCTTCCATCATTTACCCAATTCAAAAGTATGATTTCCACTCACTGTGTCAACTTGTAGCTGTTTTAACTGACTTTTGTTTATTCTGACTTATTTTGTTTATTGAATGTATTTTATGATTTCTGTGTCTTTGTTTTTATGTAAGCTCGTCGTCACTGTAAATGAGGGAAATCTCAGTGCCTTACGAGTTAAAATAAAGGTTTGAAATGAATGATGCACCTATTGATCCATTGTGTGCGTTAGGGACAACAGGTCATATCTCACAAGTGCAACATTTGTAGTAAACTTTGATATGGGCCATTGTATATGATCGTAAATAATCTTATAACATGGATTCTAATGCATAATACTGGCCCTGTCCTTTAATTTCAGTAGCTTATGATTTAAGTTTACAGTAAGAAATTCATGAGAATTTAAATTTGAATAAGTAACTTGCAAACAATGTTTTGCCCGCAATCAATTGTCAGCAAAAAAACAATTAGGCTAATCGATTAATCGTTAAAGCAATACATAGCATTTTCTCGGGTTCTCTCGGAACTGCACCCCCACAGGCTCTGCGAGTAAGTGCACTGTTGTACTGTCGTACCGTCATCAGATTGTCTTTCTTTTTCTGGCTTCCTCTGTGATGTTTCGCTTCGGTTTTCTCACCTCCGCCATGATATCATTGAGCTAAAAAACACATGATATCCATAGACGCCGGAATAGTTAGCTACTACTGTGTTGTCTAAGCACAACGTTGCGCATGCGCACTTCGACTGAATGCCCCGGGACGGGGGCGCGAGTTTTAGAAGGTAATAAATGTCAATGTATTATCTTTCTGAGCAGACTGTTTGGACGATTCAGCTTACATTTAGTCAATCTAATTGGAGAATTAGCACCAGACATTGTAAAGGTCCAAATATCGGGATGTATTGCTTTAACACCACCCATTAATTAGTTGACCATTAAAAATGTGAGTTGCACACATCCCTATTCTATGAACCACTGACCAAGTCCCCCTCAACAATGAACTTCAATAGGTCATTGGCAAAAAATGACAGTGTCATCACAACGCTGAATGCGCACGCCAGGAGTCGTTGTCACAATGTTGTCGAAGGCTTTCTGAGCATGTGTGAGTGCCGGCCTTTGTCGCCACTGTTTGTTGAGGACCCCAGGAAGGCCGTAAAGCGGACAGCTGGCGAGCCTAGCTGGGCCAGAGAGGGCCAGGGAGCCTCCACTCAATGGATCAATGGCAGAGAAAAGGGTGGTGCCGCCCATGTTCCAGCCAACAATGGCCCCCTGTGGCCCCCAGGCTGCACCCCACATAATGAGCTTTTGTCCAACATGGGAAGGGTCCATACAGGAACCAGAGAAGGTTCAAAGTAGCTGGGGGTCTCTTACTTTCCATCTCTACTCTCTATCTCTCTCTGATTTGATGGATAAAAGTAAAAGCCACCTTAGACTGATGTAAGGAACCCTCAATCAATCAAATCACACTAGTAGTCAATAACCCTAATGGAGTACTGGTAAGGAAAGGTGGAACAGTAGTCTAGACACTAAAAATAAAACAGGTTGAAGCCAGTTCCACAAGTAAAAGGTCTGGTTTATGCTTGCATTATCAAGCAAATGTAAGGGCCAACTTAAAAGTAATGAGTATGAAATGTCTTTCTTAAAAATAAAAATTAAAGTGACCCAGCCCAGAAATACTAACAGGCATGTCAGTGCAGAGAATGGGGAGTGCACTACACCAGCCATGATCCATTTAAATGCCCTTAATAGGCCCCACCTCCAATAGCCTCAAACTCAAGAATAAAGGCCACTGACCTGGAATCTGTGGTTCCCTACAAGCATCATCTTGACGCAACAGAGGCAGAGAACAATGCTGGCGTTGGGGTGTGGGCAGGAAGGGGGGTGGGCTGACTAGTAGATGAGGCGTATTTGACACTCTAAACTGTGACCACTCCGTCTGTCACCAACCCCATTATCCATGGCTCCCATCCCCCTTGAGACAACAAGGTCACCATGTTACTAAACGAAGAGCTCAAGGGTTATGATGTAGCTGCATCACACAGGCACAGGCTAGTATCTGATTCATTTTCAATAACCAATTTATTGAAAATCTAACATTTCAATAGATGTATGGTACATACACATATATTTGCCCATGCACTTCAATTTGCCTAATCAAGTCTGATGAAGGTGGGGACCCTTGGATTGACAGTTAACATGGGTCACGGATTCCTCAGACATGGCCTAGCTTGCCTACCTCAGTCAGAGGTATATCTCTAGTGGTTGGGGACGCAATACCACTACCCATGACTCCTCCTGCTCATGTTAGTGAATATGCTACTGTCCCTGGGGATGCCCCGGGGACAGAGGGCCACAGAGTGTGCACAAGACAGCTGGGAAAAGTGGCGCGCAAAAGACAAAATGGTAAACACACCCGTGCTGGACTTCCCCCTCCCTTTCCCCTCTCCCCAACTCATTCTACACAATCTTGTAAAGCACACAGAGCTGCTTAATTACCACGGAACCTTTAACTTTGAAGAGAGGCGGCCATGTTCTCCCCATCTGCCAAATACAACACATTGAACATGGTAGGTAGGAACCTGTATCTTGTACATTAGACAAATACACATCCTGAACCCTTGAACACACAACTCTACCTAGCGAGCCTAAATACCGGGGTCTCCCCCTTTCCCCTCCCCTCCAACAAACGGGATTATGTTCAAGCTGCTTGTGTAGAAACAACAGATGTCACGCTGAATGCTGTCAGCTTGTCCCGTCCTCAATATGAGTGGCACAGCTTGCACAACATCTTCTAGCTTTGCTCTCTAAAGTAGATTTATCACACAGAAGCTAACTGAACTGTGCAGGCTGTGCGCTTATGCGATCTTCTCAATATGATGTCCTTCCTGGGTGGTCGACTGTCTCAGTCAACCAGTTCGTTTCTGGCGAATTTGGGTCACGACACTAGACCGGAAAAGTACAGGATCATGGCAGATTATGGCTTGTTGCTAATTGATGTTAGCTACTGTAACGTTAGCTACTTCGTCTCGTCCCTTTGAATAACTAGATCTAAACACATTTCGTTAGAGAGCTAAAGATTATGGTCCCCTGTGCTAAACGACAGTGAACCTCTCCAAAAAGATGCACCAAAGATATCAAAGACCCCGTCTAATTGCTGGAATAGAGCGGTGTTTCTAAACAAATAAACATGAACCTATTTTTAACTAGCTATCTTACTGCTGGTGTTTCAAGCTCTTTGTTCAAAGCCCAGTTAGCTTTTAGCTAGCTAGCCATGGCATACATTAGCTCCCCACTTCATAATTAAGATGCACATTTTGTTATTCTAACTTTTTATTTAAATACATTCTAAAAGTAAGTAATTCTGCTTGCTAGCTACGTGACGTGACCTAGCCAGCTCAACTAGCAGTGCTATCGCTGTCACTATCTAGCTACTTTGACAAGCGTTAGCTAAGAGTTCAAACTAGCTAACATTACAAAATTGTAGCAAAATTAGAGTAGTAACCCATACTAGCAGCTACGCTTCATCTTCCTTCATTTTGAGTGTAAATGTAAGATAGATAACGTTAGTAAACATTAACGTAGTTAATGTTACTAATACTAATAAACAAAGGCAAGCATGTAACGTTAAGAGTTTTGTAGTCAGTGGACCATTTATTTAGCTATTATCTAGCTAGTAATAGTTTCCAAATAAAAAGTACATGCTCATGAAATATACAGTTATGAAAGAGTGAATGAAATGGATTGTTGCTCGCTAACGCCATCATCTGCGCCAGGAAATAATCTGATCCTTCGCTTATCTGAAGAGCAGCTATCAACGTTAGCGTACATTTCGCACAAACTAACAAAAAAGCGAAATAATGAGTGGGCATGTGCAGAACAGATTATAGATTCAATTACCTTTGGCTGGAATCCGTGCATTTACTGTTCAAACGGCTTGAAACAGTGTGAATACTTTCTTTCCTCTCTATCAACGAAGCCCAGTATGTTGCGTCCCCCACTTCCTTCCGAGAGGAACTTCCAGCCCGCACACAAGCTTGGCGGTGACTGTCAATTCTCGCCTTTGATTGGTTGGACCAACTAGTGATGCTGGATGACGCGTCCTGCGAAACGAAAGCCGATTGGGTATCCCGGATGTAAACAGCAAAGGCACATGCCACAGCCTTACGTTCGAAATTTATCGTGATCGTGTCATGTCAAAATAATATGCTGTATTTTCTCGCATACTACACGCGTTTTGTGGAACAGTAGGTACTATATAGTATGTAGTATGCCTACGATATAGTGCCTACTATATAGCAGGTAGCAGGTAGTATGCATTTCGGACACGGCCCAGTATTCCACACTTCAGTACATTTCCCTTTCCTCAACAAATATGACCTGTCACAGCGATCATTCGAGCACTGGACAATTTTGGTGACGATGTGCGATCTGAAAGAAGAAAGTAACGCGACGGTTCATAGAACAAAGATGCCATAATAGGCAGGAAGGACACTCATGCACTTGCATTTGCACCACATCCATGATTTGCACAGAAACGCTTTTGAATCGCTGGTCTTAAACCACAATAGATGTATTCTATAACCACTAGATGGCGGCAAACGCTCATGTGAGGAGTAGGCAATGTATCATGGGGTAAATGTGATGTTGGTGGTTTTTGTTTGAAAAATTCGCAAACAAACCACTTGGGGGAATACACACTGCGATCATACGCAACGGGAGGCTTTGTCAAACCATCAGTTTGGCCCTCAGTAAAAAGGTGTATATGTACAGTGTTTTATACTTACAGAGGGAATGTGCAATTTGTTCTGCTTGCCCGCCACTACACACACACACACACACACACACACACACACACGACAGAAACCCAAAGTGAAAAGGAAAACAATAGATCAGGTAAGTTAAAATCATTGTTTTTCAACCCAGTTCAACCAGAACAAAAAGTCACTCACAATGGTATGGGTGTGTACATGTGTGCTAGTGCCTCACCCAGGCTCAGTGTGTGTCACCTATTGATTGTGATCCATTTCCTTTATTGGGTTAGCAACTTGTGGGCTTTGAGTGCAGCTTTAAGTTACACACTGCAGTGCACTGTTTCAGGTCCAATCTTGTGTTGTTTTACCAAGAAGCTTTGCAACATACAGTACACAGTGGTCAATGTGCATGGTGTTTTTTTTATACCCACAACATGATAGGTTGCAGGGATCTGTATTCAGAGGACAAGCACTGATCTCAGTCATACAATCATTTCTAACTGCTGAAATTATTGAAACTCAAGGCTGGTGCTTTTGTTTCCAGTCTTATTGCACAATACTAATTTTGTCGTAGGAGGACTTTCAGCTTTCATGTAGGCGTGAGAACAGAGGCATCATTCTTGACACATGTCATCTCAGTAATTTTATCACAGCAACCTACTAGTGCAGTCTGTCCAGTGTCATCACCACCAATGGCTCAAGGACAGGAAGTGACATTCCATTCAATCTAACATTCAATGAATGAATGGGGCAGGAAAAGGGATATTACAGTACAGGTGTATATTCAGTATTGCCTACTTCAAGAGGCAAATGGAAGAAATAGCTCACTGTGACTATGGGTGCAATATCATGTGATGCTGCTGAATAGATCTTTGTGCGTAGCCCGGTACTCACTTGGGCTGTATTGATCTGACAAAGTCACAGTCCTTGTCTTAAGGCTGTTAGGAAAGGCGGCTAAGGAGTCTTTGATCGACCAATTATAAGGGGAAATCTAAGCGTTCACGGATTTCTGAGGGACAGTGAATGCATTGTAAATAGACAAACAAACATAGGTCTGCACTGAAGGAGGATGGGGACGATTCATCCAAATGCACAACAGGCGATACACCTCGATACACCTCCCAGTTCTGACAGGAAAATTAGCTGTATCTCTAACACTGACTGGCAATGCAGAAAACTATGCAGTGGGTTTCAAAACAATGTTTCATGGAAATTAATATAGTATTATGTATCTTGTACTGTAGGCCTACTCAGTAGAGCTGAGTTGAGCTGATAAAGAATTCAACAAATACGTATCACCATAGTTGAGAAAAAAAATCAAGGAGCAAGTTTCGACATGGCCTTAGAGCTATCAACTCAATAGAAGTCCTGCACAAGGACTTCCTGCTAATATTACAGCGTAGCACCACTGAAGACTTAACCTCAGTCCCCTATAAACAAAGTTGTAGACAAAATCCAGACAACATACCCATTGTCTGGTTCAGTCAGGGGACACAGTCACATCCAAGACATCCTGAATACAGTAGGCTACTCAAACGCCCTTGAGGGAGACTGAAGAGCCAGGATATTTCTGATTGTGTGAAGCT
Organism: Borostomias antarcticus; assembly: GCF_949987555.1. Classification (NCBI taxonomy): domain Eukaryota; kingdom Metazoa; phylum Chordata; class Actinopteri; order Stomiiformes; family Stomiidae; genus Borostomias; species Borostomias antarcticus. The sequence goes on along the minus strand of NC_140234.1, from coordinate 55,598,934 downwards.
CTCCCCTATTGTTTTCCATGCCTTTACGACATGACTGACCGGTTTACAACCACTAATGTGATCTGGCTGCTCTTGCTGACAGATGCACACCTCAGGCTTTACCCAGTTTCGATGAGCAACCTGCACAAGTGCATTCCTGCACACTGACTATCCAAACTTTTCTGTATGCAGATAGACAGGTAAATATCATACTGTAACATGAGATGAACCGACGTTACCAAAATAGGTTCACTATAGATCAACAGTCAGTGAAACAGCGAGGAGCCTAACTGCTCACAGTGGAATTTATTCTGGAAATATGCTTCCTTAATAGTTAGGCTACTTGGTAATTGATGGCCTTCTGTTAGTTTGTGGAATTATGACTTCATAACAATATTCCTTATCCATGACATTTCACTTTAAAATGTGTTCTATGCTGACAGAAAGTCAGGATAAGTGCGTTGGGAAATATAGTGTGCCACAGTGTCTGATAATTGGATTATAATAATGGCCATGAGTGTGATGATCCATGATAATGGCTGTCGCCTAATATGTGTGGCTATTGCATTGCATATATGGGGTCTCATCAGAGCACAATGGGTTTGTTAAGGCCCATATTACAGCAGAGAAGGGGTTGAGAGGATAGGAACTACTGCTTATCTCCATGAGGTGGAAGGCATTTCATAATTGCATGCCGCCTGGAGACAGACAGAGTGGGAACGCACGAACGCACACACACACACACACACACACACACACACACACACACACACACACACACACACACACACACACACACACACACACACACACAGCAAAATTAGTTGATGTTGACATGTGACTTGAGGAGGCATCATTTAGTAAATGTTGCACAATCCTCTGGGCCCATGATAACATTAGGCTGCGGACTAAAATAATCGAAAGGCTTTTTGTCCCTACTTGTTCCCTGTAGGAAGTGTTGCCTGGAGACGACGGTGAATGTTTGTGTTCGCTGTCGTCTCATTATTGATGGTAACAGAAGATGGAGAAGTATGAAAAAATCAAAGTGGTTGGAAGAGGAGCTTTCGGGTAAAGCAGACGTTTATCACTTTGCACATGCCATTTTAAATTAAACCATTTTTGCACGATAGTCACGAAAGTGAGTGAGTTCGGTTGTTTTGAGCCTCTATCTCGAACGAAATGTGGAAATGTTTTGAAAGTTTCAGTTTGATGATTTTCCTTTTAATGTTACATTCAGTTACGTTAACCTAGCTAGCTAGCTTGGGGATATTTCCAAACTAGTTGGCGAAGAGAGACTACTGCGCTTAACCCTCGCTGCGCAATCCATTATCTGTATTCTAGACTAGTCATATAGGCCTAATATAAAAGTTTAGACATTCTCAGTATGTGTAAATAGGCAGCTAGTGAATTCTTCCTGAGAATGGATTACATCACATTAGCAACACATTACAACATTACAACTGTACCGTTACTGACACCGTAAAAGAGTATGGGAAGGAGCTTTTGAAGTCCAGCATATCCAATGATGCCCAAGGCAGGCCTACCCACGATGCCCACTCATGGCACTGGAGGTCTCAGCAGTCTACAGTTATGTTAATAAAGAGCGTGATGAATTCTGTCCCATAACCTCTCCCTCCCCTGTCTGTCATACAGCATAGTACACCTCTGTCGGCGGCGGAGTGACGGGGCCTTTGTCATCCTAAAGGAGATCCCAGTGGAGCAGATGTCTCGTGATGAGCGCCTTGCGGCCCAAAATGAGTGCCAGGTGCTGAAGTTGCTCAACCATCCCAATATCATAGAATACTATGAGAACTTCCTGGAGGACAAGGCACTCATGATCGCTATGGAGTATGCTCCAGGTAGAGCTATCACATTACATTAACGCCCTTTTGTTCATTACATAAGACTTGAATGCACAGTTCACTGTTCCCATCATGCAGTGCCTTAGGGCAGCAGATTATTGTATCTTTTCCCCTTCCTTTGGGGGGGCTTTTATCTCCTGTGTGAAAGCCTTGGGGAATACTGTGATGCAGTAGGCTATGTTGCAATAAACATAACACTGAGAGACTATTATCTGTGCTCCTTCTGTTACCTTCGTGTAGGTGGAACCTTAGCCGACTACATTCAGAAGCGCTGTAACTCCCTGCTGGACGAGGACACCATTCTGCATTTCTTTGTCCAGATCCTCCTGGCCCTCTACCATGTGCACAACAAGCTCATCTTACACAGGGACCTGAAGACCCAAAACATTCTGCTCGACAAGCACCAAATGATTGTCAAAGTTGGAGATTTTGGAATATCCAAAATCCTTGTCAGCAAGAGCAAAGCGTACACTGTGGGTGCACAGCTTTTTAGTGGTCGATTGATACACCTGACAAGCTAACCTGTTGCCATACTAATGCCGTGGCCAGTGGTGTTGATTTGACCTTTTCTTCTCCTTCTTTTCTCTGTCCAGGTGGTGGGGACGCCATGCTACATCTCCCCTGAGCTTTGTGAGGGAAAGCCTTACAACCAGAAGAGTGACATCTGGGCCCTGGGCTGCGTGCTCTATGAACTGGCCAGCCTCAAAAGAGCTTTCGAAGCTGCTGTATGAGACACTTTTTTTTCTCAAATTGCTGCATACATACTGTAGGACTGTCTCCCTAATTTCATTGACAGTCTTTCACAGCGTTTGATTCTTTATCTGCTCATCTCTTTGTAAAAATGAATCTCATTTAAGATGCCACCGGTGTAAATTCAAAATCTCACTAAGTTTCAATGTAAATTCAAATAATCTGTTTTATTTAACAGTTTTATCTAGCCTCGTGAGACCATCCTGATCTTGCAACCTCACATTCTGTTTCTCCCTGTAGATCAGTCTGGCCTTCCTCATATCGATTTCAGTGGGCATTAGTAATTTCCTTGACAGGCAAACTCCTTCAGCCAATCAGTGTAACAAAACGTTTGTCAAATCCAGTCTGACGAACAGCGAAAACGTCATTTCCTTTGAGAAACTCTGCTAGTGCATACAGTACTTTTGTTCTTGTTTAATTGTTGTTATTGCGTGTATTTCTACAGTAACTGAACTTATGGCTATGTTTATTCTACTAAGGTTAACATTACCGCTCGTCACTACGGGAGACACCATTAGTCTACTGATTTGCCAGCGGCCTGTATCTCTCATCATCAATTACGGGAACCAGTCAGGGGCTGCGTTCTACTGGGGGACAGAACAGCAATTAGAATACTGTTCCTGATTGGCCCGGTCACAATGTAATTTCTAGAAATCGTTTGAGATAGATGGAAGTCCAGACTGATCTGCAGAGAGAAACGGTATGTGAGCTCAGCTCAACTCTTCTTCGTCTTTCAGAACCTTCCTGCCCTTGTCCTGAAGATCATGAGTGGTACCTTTGCTCCAATATCAGACCGTTACAGCCCAGAACTTCGTCAGCTCATCCTCAACATGCTCAATCTGGACCCATCCAAACGGCCACAGCTCAATGAGATCATGGCCCTGCCCATATGCATCAGGCCCCTGCTCAACCTCTACACCGATATTGGCAATGTCAAAATGCGCAGGTACTGTAAATACAAATAATATTTCTATTTGTAATCTTGACAAGATTATTAATAATAAAGGTTTCAATTCAATTCAATAATAATAATAATAGCATTGTTAACAGTTTTCACCGTACAACATCATTAAACACAGGCACATTGCACAGTGTGACCATAAAATTCATAGGAAGGTTTTTTGTTGTTGTTTTGGCCCAGAATTGAGAAGCCACTGTACAGTGTGCAGTCTGGTCCTCATGGCAGACCAGGAGGGAGAGTTACCAGCACCAGATCCAGAGGTCAGACACAGTTTCCATCCTCCTCACCCTTCATTCAGTCTGTTGTGTAATCGACCAGTAATGACACTATTTCTGTATGCATATTGCTGTCCTGTTCCAGATGGACTGATGGGCGTAGGGTCAGGGAAGGTGCACTCCCTCCCCTTGTCATCAGTGTACACGTGGGGCAGTGGTATCTCTGCTCCTCTACGTCTGCCTATGCTCAACACAGAGGTGCTGCAAGTGTCCCTGGGGCGCACTCAGAAGATGGGAGTCACAAAGTCAGGACGGCTCATCACCTGGGAGGTAAGTGTCTCCTTACTTGTCTGCCTCGCTGTCTGTCTTGTCTGTGTGCTTGTCTGACTGCTTGTCTTTTTATCTGTTTTCAGTCTAATTATGGCTAGTTCTTTTGATTATGTGTTCACAGAAGATCAAACTCCATATCTAATTATTAGGTGCCTCTGTTAAAGATGGGATAGGTAGTTTGCTTTTGGTTTTATTTGGTAAAATATCCTTTCAGCTATCAGTAACAGAAGTGCTCTGAGAATAATTCCATCCACCGTGTTTACCGCTGCCTCTGTATTTTGGATTCAAAGAATGCACCGTGCCCGAATGTATTGACCAATCAGGGTCTCTATCTCGCCACACTCACCAGTCATGTTTGGAGGGAGGGACTACATCATGATTGACAGGAGGGAGGGGCGGGTTCTTTTGAAAAATATGACCAATCGGAGGCCTTGTTGACGTCAAACTACCTACCCCACCTTTAATTTTCTCAGATTATGCAGTGTGAGATAATTGTTTTTTTTCCCATTTTAACAATAACAAGACCATTATCTGGATCTAGTCTTTCAAATCAGGAGCTTTCACATGTCCTAACCGCTGTGCACTGATGTGCTGTGCTTAGGCTCCGTCAGTAGGGTCTGGAGAGCCCAGTCTGCCAGGGTCAGTGGAACAGCTGCAGCCCCAGTTCATCTCTCGCTTCCTGGAGGGCCAGTCTGGTGTCACCATCAAGTCTGTCTCCTGTGGAGATCTCTTCACCACCTGTATGACAGGTGGGCCACCTCAGACAGCCATCATAGAGATAGCATCCACGTCAAGTCATAAAAATGTGGTTTCTTTTATATGTAACATGATACGGGTACCCATGTACAATTAAATAATGAGCTGCGCCCAACATGGGACTCGAACCTACGACCCTGAGATTAAGAGTCTCATGCTCTGCCAGACTCAGCTTGCCGGGCAGCTAAAATCAGCCTTAGAAGGGAGTTTTGGTATTGGAAATCAATGTTTATTTTCAGCTTTTACCTACCACACTGCAGTACAGTTCGACACATAAAGCACTGGAGCAGAATCCCAATGTAAACTGGATTTGAAAGTGAGGCTGTAATTGCCTCTTTTACTGCACTTTTGACATGAAGCCATTCATCAGTGTTTGTCCTCCGTGCAAAATCTAATCTCCTCAATGCTGCCTTGGCATTCTGGAGGTGCACTTTCTCTAAGGCTCAAACAGTGATACATTGTTCTACACACTGTCGCCTTGAGGGAACCATCATTAGTCCAGCACCAAAAGCAGATAACGCAGGATTTAAAAACCTGTCTCCCAGCTCACTTGCCTCTCAGTCATCACTATTTATCACCGTGGTGGAGTAGATTATTATTCCCTTGTTAGGGATTAGCCTTCCTGATGGCCTATGTTGAGATGTGTCCGCACCCACCCAACTAATAGTCCCTGTAATATCTTCTATTTATTTTTCGCTTTTCAGACAGAGGCATTATTATGACGTTTGGAAGTGGAAGCAATGGCTGTCTCGGACATGGGAATACTAATGATGTTACTCAGGTAAATATCTTCTACTTGCTCGCAGTTCACTCAGAACATGCAGATTCCAACTCTTCTTGGTAGTTTTTGTAGTAAAAGAACTTAAAACACCCTTGAAAGAGGAAGAAAATGTGTAAAAAAAGTGTGCGAAAACCTCATATTTTATTTTTACTTTATCTTTGGTTTTTCAAAACACCTACTCAAAATGAATACATATTTTTGAGTTTGTGTGAAGGTGAGGCATCCTCTACCTATATCTACACACTGCACTGAAAGACATTCATCACAGATATAATACATTTTGGCTGTAAGGATAAGTGATCAAGGTCATAAGGTTTGTTGTTATGTTTTAATGCTCAGCCCAAGATCGTTGAGGCTCTACTGGGGTATGAGTTGATCCAGGTGTCATGTGGGGCTTCCCACGTCCTCGCTGTGACCAATGAGAGAGAAGTATTCTCCTGGGGAAGAGGGGATAATGGTAAAGGAGCAACTTATTGTTTATGTTTCACTCTTCTTTCGTTTCACTCTTGATATATGACAGTAATGCCTGAGGGCCATCTTAACATTTTAATGGATTTTTCAGACTTCTCTTCCCTCATGTTCCCTTTGTCTACTCTCCTCTCTGACAGGCCGCCTTGGGCTTGGCAGTCAGGACTCCTACAACTCTCCTCAGCAAGTGTCTGTGCCGGTTGAGTTTGAGGCTCAAAGGGTACTGTGTGGGGTGGACTGCTCCATGATTATTAGCACCCAGCACAGCATTCTGGCCAGCGGAAGCAACCGGTAAATTACAACATTGGCGCCGAACATTCTTATCTAGCAAGACGTGAGTCTCAGTTAAGATCTAGTCCACACTGTTTTACGATGCTTGGGATTTCGCCTGAGTGCCAATATGTTCTTTCATCAGTTAAGTACTTATTTAACATTCCTATTTACAGAAAGTGCTGTGACACTACACAGCTACACACCCCGAAGAGGCTGTAATTAATGCATGTGACACAATCTGCAAAGCTATACTAACATTAAGGTAAAATACACCTTGATATCCTCTGGCCTAATACTCTGCTTAAGCACAAATATTGCTTGTAATTGACATGCTTTGTTGTGCCAGTGCGTGGATTCCTCGAGGTGTAGTAACATTATCTTGCAGGTCCACATCCAGTGAGACAGCATTCTCTCCCTATGACAAACACGCTGTCATTGTTAACCCCTCATCCGCCAACATCGTGGGCAGAATAAAGACCTCTGAATGGTAGTGTGGGTGAGAGGAGTCCAGAGCTGAGTGGAAACAGTACTGTAGATACCTGTGGTTTAGCTTCTTCCTGCTCTTCCTCACTCTCATCGCTTACTCGCTGCTTATATCGTACACAGAACAGAACAGGAAGCTCCCTCGTTTTATATAAGCCATAAGTCGGTGAGGTTTGCTGAATGGCTTTACAATGTCACTGTTATTATTCTACAGCACCGCAATTAGTTGATTAGTAGTGAATACAGTGTATTGGATGGAATAGGACTCTTCCTACTCTCATTAGCAAAATCAAAAGAATGCTATATTTTCTATTATAGGTTCAATAAGCTTGGGTTGGACAGGATCAAGCCTGGGGAGGAGCCCGCTCTGTCTGACCAGGTAGAAGATGTCCACTCTTTCACTCCTGTCCAATCGGCACCGTTGAACGTGGAGAAGATTGCTTACATTGACATCGGAACAGCCCACTCGGTTGCAGTCACAGGTGAAATAAATGTCAATCTCATCTCCTTTGTGTGCCTGTCTGATCGGCCACACAGACTCACAATCGTTTCAGTAGTGGCTCTTGCTTCCAACATTTCCTGTAAGCTGTCCTAGACAGTAGCTGCCATTTCACCAAATTTCACTGTTTCAAAACAAAGCATGTATAAAATAATGCTGTTCATGGAAAGTCATCCAACATCTTGTACATGATGTGATATATATTGAGACTGATGTAGAGGATTTGTGTCCTGTATCAGTGAATTTCAATAAACTTCATTAAACATCTTCAAATGCGCACGTCTACATTTCCAGACAGGGGTCAGTGTTTCACCTTTGGCAGTAACCAGCATGGACAGCTGGGCTGTAGCTCGCGCCGTACTAGCCGTGCGCCCTACCCAGTGCCAGGGCTACAGGGCATCACCATGGCAGCCTGTGGGGATGCCTTCACTTTGGCCATTGGACCAGGTGAGTAGAAGGCAATCACAGAGTAGTCTTCATTGTACTGTATGTGGCTATTATAGTAGTAGTAGTAGGGGGGGGGGATTGTATTGTTACAGCATCAGAAGAAGATGTACACAGACTACAATACAAATGTTACTTATCCAAATTTACGAGATACATATTTTACTAATACAATATTTTGTAACTAGACAGAGAAGACTAGCAGTGGATGAGACGATGCTGAATGAGTAATCGAAGATGTCAAAGATGAGCTCTGCCTCCCATTGGGAGATAGCAGGCAGGCAGCCCCAGCCGCCATTGCAGAGCCTCATTGTTCAGGGCTGGCTTTGTTCAGCTTGGCTCTCCCGGGGATGGAGCCGTTATGCTGCCGCGGCAGGAGAGCAAGGGCTGTCAGTTAAGGCTTGTGTGGATTAATGAATCCTTGGGGTGCAGTGAGGAATCGGTTAGCCTAACTACTGTGCTCCTCCTCTCCCCTCCTGGCAGATGGGGAGGTGTTTACCTGGGGAAAGGGGGCCCGTGGCCGCCTCGGAAGGAAAGAAGAGGATTCTGGGATACCGAAGGCAGTGCAGCTCGACGAGAGCCACCCGTTCACGGTGACATCGGTGGCCTGTTGTCATGGCAACACTCTGCTGGCAGTGAAACGTAATACTTTACCTATTTTACCTTTTGTTAACTGCTGTGAAATGACAGTATGATCTGTATGTGGTGAAATAGAACAGGAATCACTAATCCTCTGCTGAGGGAAAAGTGAAGCTTGAGACGAACTCCCCTCGACTATGCTGACAGAGGTGGATGTTTCGCTGTGTAGGATTGAGAGACTGAAATAGCCTATTTGTAAAAAGCCTGATAATTATCCCTACAATGCAGATCTTTCCGTCTCGCTTGCCCAGTCCATTCAGAAATGACCAAGCCTGATCTTTGCCTCTTTGTGTTCCCCCATAGCCTGGGGCTTTCTACTAACAGCGCCTAATTAACTGGGGATCAGGCAATCTGTTGTCCCTGGCTCTCTACAGGCAATAAAATGAACAAGAGGGCCTTCCTTGTTCCCTCGTTAGGTATTGGAGTTGGGTGTGCCCTTCCTGCTACATCTGTATGCCTCAGATGAACTAATAAGAATCTCTTGTGTTGTCAATCCTCCCCATCTATATTCCCTGGTGATGAGATCATCTTTCATTATTGATATCAGATTGCTTGAATGCAGTTGGTGGATGGATATGTACTGAGCATTGTTCCTTTACTGTAACAAAAGGAGGCATGTACAATATACATAAACAATATCTATTGAATCGATATCTGGATTAATGTGACCTCCGCCCATCCACCACCCATCCTTTCCTACATTGAAAACAGACACAGATTTAGTTGAGATTAAATGGCATGAGAATCGAATCAGTAAGAGAGAAGGTGATAATCCTTGGAAGGGTTATCACCGACTACGGTGCTGTCCCGGTGGGATGGGACGATGACCTGGAACCGCGTGACGGGAGCCTGAGAAGCACCATGGGAGCCAGTTTTCCCTGGCAGAGTAGAGGTCATTTCATCCACTCTACAGTACAAGAGAGCTTTTCTGTTGAATGTTTTATGCTCAGGGATCAGTGTGTGGAATGAATACATCATTCCAGATATGGCCTAACCTGATAGCCAGATATCATTAGATATGACTGCATAAAATAAAATAATCCATAAAATAAACAGTGTTGGCGATGGGAAGTGAATGTGTATGACTTGACGATAGGACAAGCATGCTCCCATGTTAGTCTCCGGGTCCTTTTCTTATACTCCCAGAGAGAAATGAATTTGGGACACCTTATGGTGTTATGGCACAAATGCATTTTATTCATGTATTTCTTTGGTGCTGCTGTAAGTGATACGTCGATACCTCATCTGATTACCGTTCTCTCTCTTTCTCAGCCTTTCTGGAGGAGCCTGTCCCCAGATGATTGTGTCATGAAAGCCATCCAACCACCCCGCCCCCATCACACCCCCTCCACCCTCTCTGTGGATGTCATATGAGACCAGGCACTGGTTCAAGGTGAAGGACAGCTTCCTCTGGATAACCTCTCCCAGAGGCCCATCCATAGAGGAGTTGAAAGATTCGTCTTCAAACTGCAGATGATCCAAAACCATTTGAGTTGCTCTTTCTCTCAAGCCTATTCCCAACCAGTTCCCAGACAGCCAGTTCCTGTATGAGTTACAGGAAATAGTGGTGTTGTAACAGTAGTGCAATGTACAAAACAAATTGTGTTCAAATTTGACAGCTGTGATGAGAAGAGCTTCCAGGTCCTCTCGTGCGAGAAAAGGTTAGTGTGACGAAACATTCCCCGTAGGAAGTCAAACTGGTTTGGTAGCTACATTGACCAAGTGTTGAGTGAGGTGAAACAATAGTTTACGACTGACACTTCAGTGCTACTGACTCACTGACTCATTCGTCAATTGACGCAGGCCACTAGAACACTCAAGAACATTTACTATTTGCTCTGTTGTGCTTTTTCACTCCTCCTCAATGGAATAGTGACTCCTGTATTCAGTTTATATATAATATATTCATGCTTTTTGATAGTGGTGATGCAAAAAAGGTTTTGTCCTTTCACATTACAGATGTTGTAGTGCAGGCATTCTGGCTGTGTGACATCCAGTGGGATTAGAAATGTATGTTTGGAACCTAACCTTTTTTTTTTTTTATCAGTGAGATTGAATTGAGTGTGTTACATGACAGTGGCTGTTGATTAAAGGATGGCATGTCAAACCAGTTCCTATAGTAAATACACAGTTGTCAATTTAGATACAGATGATCTGCAAACCATTGGTTCAATGTTATTACTAGCATTATATCTCATATACTTTCCCTAGACTGTCTGGGGGCGTTTACTGAATGACATTTTAAAGACAGTCACAGCCCAAGTGGTCTCTCATTGCTATGTGAAAGTGTATCCAAAGCATGACAGCGGTGTGAGAAACTGAGGCAGGGATTACACACAAGAGTCAATGATTACACTTTCTGAAGAGTTACAGTATGAATGAGTTTCAGTATGATGCGTCTGAATAATCCTAATTACTGATATTTATATACCTATGAGTATAACTATGCATACCCATTGCACACAACATGTACAATGTTGTAATGGTACTATAATGACTATGTTATTACAATGTTTTTTTGTAGGTTTATTTGCATTTTGCGTGCTTTTTCTCATGCTCCATTCGACAGCCCCCCCCCCCCCCCCCCCCCCCCCCCCCACTCACACACACACACTCTGTGTGCCGATGATGTAATGCTAAGGCAACAAGGTGGATGAAATCATCCAATGATTGTAGAGCTAGAGGGACATGTTCATTTTCATTTTAGGTCTGCCATTTTCTGAGGTCCCTCGTCATTATGTCTATTCAGATGTTTGTTTTAAATGTGAAGTAATACAGCCAATCTATATCCCTGCATGGTATCTGGCTCCTTTGTCTGATTCAGAAGTATACTGGCCACCAGAGGGCATCTGTCCCTAATTGTAGATCATATGTCCATACATATAAGTCCATACATTCAATAAGTCACTGTTTTTTTTTTTTGCAAAGCCTCTAAGATCTGATATAGGCCTATTACTACTACTTACAAGATGAGTAGCTACAAGGGGATGTAAGTAGTGTAATTAGGCCCTCTCTAATTAGGTGATCCTTGCGTAGCTGTATACGTCCAAATTTGTGTTTCGTATGTCTGCTTGTCTACAGAAAGCTGAACAGCCATCTAATAAATAAAAGCAATAAAGGAGATTGATAGTTGATATCAACTTAAAGGAAGAGGAGAGGCAGTTAATATGGAATGGTAGCCTATGGTATTTCACACTCTCCCATTCAGACTCCTCCCACTAGCAGTAGGCGGGGTTATAGATATACCTAAACAGATGGGATGAAAGCATTGTCTGCTATCTGTCAGTAGCCTACTGCCACCGCCAAGGAGGGAGCCAGTACCAGCCGAGTCATCTTTAGATTACAGACTACATTCTGTGGCCGGGTTTTTATTGCTACAACGTTTGGATTGTCGAGGCTTCCTTTTGTTTCCATGCACTCGGTTGCTGAAGAGACGGAGCTGAAAACGGTCAATCCCCCAGTCTCACACCGATCGGTCGCAAACGAAGGGACATGAAAAGCGAAGCATCGCACTGACGGCGGCCATCAGCACCAACAGCGCACCATTATACCCCCGATTTCTAAGGACATTGAGGCTAAGACTTGTACCTGTAGTGTCTCTACGAATCCCGCAGCAATGCCGGGGTTTGATTACAAGTTTCTAGAGAAGCCGAAGAGAAGGTTCCAATGTCCCCTGTGCAGTAAAGCAATGCGAGAGCCTGTTCAAGTCTCAACCTGTGGCCATCGATTTTGTGACACTTGTCTACAAGAATTTTTAAGGTAAGGTGTGTGTGTGCGCGCGCATGTGTGTGAGATAAACAGAGATACAGCCACACGGAGGTAAACAGAGAGGATACACAGAAACTGCTGTACAACCATGTCCAGTTTCGGTAGAGCAACAGTAAACAGAGGAGCTGGAGGTGTGCCCTTTACCTTAACAAAGGGACAGGTGACACACGCCATTGATCGTGCAATGTTTGCATTAACTGTTATTTGAACTAGCAGATTTACTCTTAAAGTTTTGCTTTGCTCTTGATACTGTGTTGTGCAAAATCTGTTTCATCCTGAAACACCTGACATCAAAGTATGCTACCACTGCCAAAGGCAATGTTCTCATGCAAACTTCATATTGACAGTCACCCCACCCCATAACTGAATTCAAATTTCCCACTGCCAAAGGCAATGTTCCTATGCAAACTTAATATATAGTCACCCTCACCCCTCCTCACAACTGAATTCAAATTTCAACTGGCAGATTTCCACCTCTGATAATTAGCACTGTAACCATATCACAAATAATCATTTATTTCCTTAGCACACTGTGTAAAGGAAGATTAAGAATACTACACGATTGAAGAGCTAGTGCTTGTTTTTTTGTGAAATTAATAACTTACTATCGTAATTTAGCAAATTGCTATGATATTATTGTGTGCATCTAAAGTTTATTTGGCTTTGAGGACTGGGAGCAACATATAAGTGTCTTGTTTTTGCAGACCTTGCGTGTTTATCTGTTCTGTGTCACATGTAAAGTTATCTCAAGCTGGGGTCAAGGATAGCCTGGAGAGTTACTGTTTTTACTGTTTAGGTTGTGTATGTGTGCTCCCTGTGTGTTTTTGCCTGTCTGGAAATACCGAGTGTCCACATATGTAAGTGTGCAAACACGCATGATAAATATGTGTGTGTGTTTTCACTCTGACGGAGGGGACCCAGACCTCCTGCCCTGTCTGCCTTTTTGCCCTAAGGCTGTGGCTGTGTGCCTGGGTTTTGGGTCAGGGGGAGGGTGGGCCACAGGGGCAGTATGGGACTGTCTCAGATGGGGGATTAGAGAGATTCCTCTATTGGAATCAGGGTAACAGGGGGTCCTTACAGAGGTCCTGTGTGTCTGAGACTGTCATATGTGAGCCACCTGAGCTCACCCCTACACCACCCAAGCCTCTGGCCTGCCTTGCTTGAAATGCAATTACTGCAGCAGAAAGAAAGCAAATGTTCAGTTTATCTGAACTGTGCTCCATAACCTTGGAAGAAAATGTTGTTGTTCTTCGCATCAATCTGAGAAGACAATGATTTTCCTCATTCACCAAAGATGTTTAGTTTTCTCACATATCCATTGTCTTATCTAGTCCTCCTCCACACATATTTAGACCGTCTGGGGATGATTTGTCAGCTGCACACTGTAAACATGGCAGATGTTGATCGTTTTGTTCAAGAAAATATAGCTCTACAGGTATGCACAGACAGTTTGACCCCATACCAAAAAAGTATTGCACACATTTTTTATGCCATACCTATGAAAAGAGTTAATACACACTCATATCAAATGATCAAGGCATAGCCCACTTGACTGCACAATGTTTAGATCATTTTAGTAGGCTTAAAACAAATAGCCTTTATCACTGTATCAAGATGCCAAGCTCAAATGTGGAGAAAATCAAGTAGTACGAGAGAGACTGGGAAGAGTGAGAGATCATTCTGATCAATGAATAACCTGCAGTATTATTTTGTCTACCTTATAAAAGGCCTGCCCCTGCGTGTTCTCATGCCCAGTAAAAAGTGAATTCAAGTTATGTTTTACATCCGACTCAAGGCCTCTTTTTTTCTTTTCTTTTTTTTTTAAACAGTCATTGATTGTTAGATTTACAGCAGGAGCACTCATTGTTCAGCATGGAAAGAATAACCAGACATTTTGAGAGGTTGTGACAATCTCATTCCTGAGCCTACTAGAACAACCAGCTCTATATTCACCAGCGTGTTCAAAAGACATGAACGCCTGACAATGTCAAAGAGCAATCATCTCTCAAATGCCTTTTATTAAGTGACTAATGGAGTATTTGTTTGTTGATCAGCCTGCAGTACAGTGCACTCCTGGTGTAGCCGTGTTGGACGTTATAAGCGATTGATCGGCATAAAAAAGCATCTGTGCACCGTAACAGAGTGCACTGTATCCGCAAGGATTCCTACTAGCAGAGGACTTTCCCCATTGTGAAACATGGTTAGATCCCCTCCCATGAGTGGTGAGGACTGTGTGAGTTCCAGTCCAGGCTTGCCAGCCGGCTTTTATTCTCACACTTGACAGTTCTGACAGCTTCTCTTTCCAGGACCCACCCCCTTTTCCACACTTTTGCAATATGCCTCCTGGAAAATAAGAACATGAATCACTTTATTGAATGCATGGGGATTAACGCGCCTTTATATCAAATTTGCCTATAAGAAACATTTTCCAAAGTGGCTTTGTGGCTTGATACAGGAATAACCAGTCTTTTTCAGGAGACACGCTGACCTGAGTGATTCTGCAGAATCCTGCCTTTAAGAAATGCCTCAGCCTGGCCAGCCTGTCAGTCTGTCAGGTGTGTGAACATGTGAGTCTAATAGGCTGTGTTTCCGCTGGGGGAGGAATGTGTAAATGCAACAGTAGTCCTGAAGGCTCACCCAGATCTGAGGGAAAGTCATGTGGCAGAGGGAGCCCAGCCCTGCAGCTTATCGCTGCTGACAATCTACTGTGATCCACATGCCTCAGCAAGCCACGCCGCTAGCGCGAACGCCGCCTCGTCATAGGGGCGAGTTAGCGCACTGCCTCGTTAGCAGAGGAGAATAAACACGCAAATGGTTATTGAGAACCACTCTCCCCTTGGTGCAGGTCCGGTGCCATGGCTGAACCCCACCACGCACATGCCACGGCGCATACAGAGATCAATCTTGGGTTAGTGCTGGTGAGCCAAAGCAGTGTCAGGCGGGCTAGTGTGCCGTCTCTGTGAGAATGATCCAGTGCGGTGGCCCGGCCTTGACAAGGGCTGTAATTGGTTTGTTCTGCTCCATAACTTCTTCCTGGGCCTCAAAACTGCCACTGTAACGTTTGACTTCCTCCGGCGTCCCATAGAGCTCTAATACGGGAATTATCCACGGGGGGGCGATTACTCATCCCCACAGGCCAGGAAATGTACAGCATGTGTCTTACGAGTGTGTTATGGGAGGGATGATGATTCATTTGATGGTGACGCATCCAACATCAGTTTTTTGCTGATGCGGCGCTATTAGTCGTTTTATCTGCCCTCTTTCCTGCACGGCGTCTCATTCTCCCACACACCCCGAGCAACACTGAAGGCCCTTTGAGGCTCCATCCGATTCACAAATAGATTCAGATTTTTATTCTGATCAGGAAGAAGGCATCATCGCTGCCTCCGCCGCCTCGGTCCGCTCCCCCCTCCTCCTCGTCCCCCTGTCTCCTCCGCTGTCTGGGGGAGAGATTTTGCAGCAAGTGCACAAAGACCTTATTGCGAAAGCGGAGACGAGTTTAGAGGAAGAAAGAAAGGGGATGACTGATACGGTCTCAGACGACAGAGGACCAGAGAGAGGTCGGCTCTCGTCAGCCCGGGGAAATCTTGAGTTGAGAGGCATTTCTCTCCATTAAAGGCAGATGAATTGACTTCTGTCCATTGTTTGTGCAATTGATTGGCAAACGCAGAATAGAGGCATTTTGACTGGTGAGACAGTGAGTGTCTCTTAAAGGAGTAAATAGGGTTCGGTAGAACTGGTGCCCAGTGCGCCCTGTATGTCCGCCAGGCGTGCTCTGGCAGCTGGACCTTTTGTCTGTGTATGTGTGTGTGTGTGTGTGTGTGTGTGTGTGTGTGTGTGAGAGAGAGAGAGACAGAGAGAGTGTGTGTGTAGGTTCCTCAGTAGGACCTGTGCCTTGGGTTCCTGATGAATAGCTGTCTGTGCATCCCCATATCCAGCCCTCGCTCCCATCACAGAGGCCTTATAGTCCCCCACAGGTGTCCGAAGGCATTCATGCTGCACCTGATCTTAGGAGGAGGCGGTCCGGAAGGAAGAGGCTTTTCACTCCATCCTCCCTCCAGCGCTGACTACAAGGGAGGTCACTGAGCTGCGTTAAGGGGGTCTCTGTCAGCGGAGCGAGAGCTCCGGGCCCCTGGACTGCACTCCGGCTGGTGGTGGTACTGTAGGCCTCTCAGAGTCTGACTCCAGGGCTGCTGCTGTCAGCGGATGTATTACTGGAAGTGATCGTTGGAAATGGCCTGGAATCACTGAGGCAGCAGCAGCAGAAGTAGTAGTAGCACAGTACCTTTAACTGTTAAGATAAAGACCATCAGGAGGCCCTGAAGAGTATCCCAGAAACGATTATCCATCCCAACCAGTATGTCTGTAGCCAAGTACCTAAAGTTTGTATTTTCATGCTGTGCCTCAAGCTCTACCAGTATTGTTTGAAATGCACTATCCTATGAGACTATGCGTTGCCTGTGTCTGTATGACTTGGGGCCTAGCTGTAGCCTACACTTGTTTTAGCCACAAGGGTTGTTAAAGTCGACAGCATTGACATGTGTGTTCCCAGCAGACCTTGTACTTCCTCACACGTGCGTGGACTTTGAACAAGCCCCCATTGTGCGCCAGTTTGCTGATCTTCAAAGTTCAACATGGCTGTTAAACTTCACCCTTTCAACGGTAGATCAGTAGAGGGACACGCAGCACCTGCTGAATTACAAAAAAAAAACTCTGTAAACAGCTGAATTACAGGTATGGTGCATCTGTCAGGACGACTGCTTATCTGTAGCTCATTCATCTAATCAACTGACGAAGTGGCTGTTTCCATACATGAATGGATATGTCCTTAACGGTCCTTTCCCATGCCTTGCATACTGCTGATGTGCACTTGCTTCAGAGAATGCCTAAGATAAACAAGGGAAAACATATGTTCTTGATGTGGGGAGTTTTAAAAGGCAGTAAACTAAGAATAACAGTCCAACTCGGATGGTTGTATTCTGTCAGCCTCCTTGGAATCTGACAACCTGTATGGAATTTCTATTGCCCCGATAAGAGGTTTCTGTTTGGGCGTCAGACAAGGTGTTCCAATGGTTCCAAGGTTCCAATGGTGTGTGTCAGTGTTTATGTTTGTGCTAGTGTGAGTGTCTAGACTAGTGTTTGTGTGACTGACGTATACTCCGGGGGTATGAATGTTTATGTTTCACATCGCATTGAATGATAGATGTGCTGAAACTGGAGAAGTCACACGTCACTTTAACTCCAGGGCACCATTTCTCTCATTCAGGACGCTGGTAGAATCTAATCCCTTGTCCTCAGCCGTTTTCCCAGAGGACCCACGTCCCACGGGGAAGGGAGATGGATGTGAGCCAGGTCTTTTTGCAAGATGATGTCATTGTGAGGGTCTCACTGGAGGAAGCGGAGGGGCTTTAGAGACCCAGCTGTGAGGGATGACATCGCTGAGAGAAAGTCTTCTGACCGTTTCACACAGCTGTGGTGGTCCCACACTCAGACTCTACCACATGGATGAACCAGTTGTTATAGTGTGTGTGTGTTTGTGTACGCGTGTGCACGCATGCCTGTGTGTTTTCGGGCAGTTACATTCTTTTTAAATGATAAATGATCAGGATCAACAATTTTCAGCATCTCCCAGGCTTAAGGGCTCAGTGTGTATTGTTGGCATATGCAATGTGAGCGGAAGCACTTATTAACAGGTGAAATTCACACCTCTCAAAAAAAGAGGGCACTTAAAATTCTTGGCTGGATTTTCTCCCCCATTGAAATATCCAGCCCCTCCAACACTTCGGACACATTCCAGCGTCAGGCCCCCGTTCTCTCTTATGTCAGCTCTTAGTGACGTCGTCTGTGCTCTACAAAGGGAGAGTTTACAAACAAAATAAGACTGAGACTTGCCTCAACTTGTCCTTGGCTATAGGAGGCCTATTCAAACGGTTCTCCCAGCCTGGAGAGTTAAACAAAAGTCGAAAACATTCCAGCTATGCAACGGAGCACCTTGCCCCTCTCACGCAGAGAGAGCACGCTTGGGCCCGGTTGCCGAAGCCCAGCCCAGCCCTATCCCTGGAGCTCAGCCAGCTGGCCCCCTGCCGCCCGCATGGTTGGCCGGTGCCTACATGCGCATGGGTAATGTATGTTACGCGAAAGAACTTTAGATAACACCGCGTTTATCAGAACACATGTACTGTAAAGCCCCTTCAGGCTACTCTGGAACCCCCGTGACGTGTGTAATCTGCCGTAGCCCCGCCATAGCAGTCGCTCTCCAGCAGCTGGTGCGGCGGGAGTCATCTTCTCCAAGCCGGCACATTTTACGGTTCTACATCTCATTTAGATCGGGATTAATGGACGATGTGGAGTCGAGGAAGTTGGAGCTAAGGATTGTAAGAAGCGATGATGGCTGTTCGGGAGTGGATGGATGGGACGATTAACCCGGCGACTAATTCAAGGTCACGCGGCGGATATGGGAGCGTGTAGGCCTAGTCTGCCGGGGCGCAGCTTGCGCTCAGCTGTTTCAAACCATCCCACTGCTCAGCTTGACTACATCTGCGCACTGCTCCCTGTTGTGATAATTCCAATTGACTCCCTCCAATCTGTCTCTGTTGTGCACAGGTCATTGCACTGGCTGAAAAGCTGAAAGCCCCTCTGCACACAAACACACATGGTCACACAGACATACACGCACGCACACACGCGCACACACGTTCAGATTCTCACAGATATTGAGTAAAATGCATTTCGCTAATGTATTTCTAAACAGTTGTCTCTTCTTAAGGAGTTGTTAGAATACTGCAGGGTGTGTGATGGATTATGTTAGGAGAGGGGTCAGTAGAACTAGGCAGCTGAGTGACCACTGGCTCTGGTTGCTGAGTGGCCAAGCAGGCATGTGAGGAATCTGTGTCTTGGATCTGAAAGGGGAGCAGCTGGGTTGGAGCGAGAAGGAGGTTGTGAGAGTGGGAGAGAGAGAGAGAGAGAGGGGGAGAGAGAGGGGGAGAGATGGAGGGAGAGATGGAGGGAGAGAGAGATGGGGAGAGAGAGAGGGAGAGATACACGGTGCGAGTAGAGTGTGTATGGGGAGAGGGGGGCGTCTTGTTCCGCAGAGGCACCTGTTTCAGTGAAAGGCCCTACTATGGGGCAGAACAGGTGTTGGCAGAGCAGTTAAGCTCCTTACTATAAGCACACATACACACACACACTGAATTATAGTCTTTACTCCTGGGGGCCCAATCAATATTAAGGTCATTAGCCATTCACCCCTGGTCCTTCCAGCCTCTCCGGTCGCGTCCTCCGCCCAGTGAAAGGCCTGTGGGGATCGCTTCCTTGCTTCCCACATTCACCCACCCTCTGTCCCCTCTCATCAGATCTGTCCAGCCCTCTGGTCTGACCAACAGCTCAATGACGCTCTTAGCTCCACCAGTTGCACTGCGTGTGTGTGTGTGTGTGTGTGTGTGGGGGGGGGGGGGGGGGGGCTATCCTTGCATAGCTCAGTTTCATATATGTCAACAAGGCACAAAGCCCTGAGCCCCGGCTCCCCCCAAACAGCCTATTGATCCTTTGATACAACCAAGCGGAGGAAGTGACTGGGTCACGTGCGTGTCCAGATGCATCATTCACCAGGCTCGTTAGGGATGAGAGGGCGCTTGTCTCGCTCGCAGCCTGCCGTGTCTCACTCGCCGTTCTGTTCATTTCCGATCTCACCCTCTTTCAATTCGACTGTGGCTGGATGTCGCTCTCATCCAGACTCCCCAATCAATACGCTGTTCATCTGAGCCGAGCGAACCTGCTGAAGTGTGTTCCCGTTCTCTGCTGCTCTCCCCTGAGTGACAGAGACACAAACACAGACCGACCCCAGACAACCACTCTAAACCGGGTCACAGTGGGTTGTTTTTGTTTTGCTAAATCCACATGGCTAATTGTCCTCTCTCTTCTCCCTCGTTGCACTCGTTCACTGGCTCATTGAAAGCTCTCGTCATTCAACAAGGAGCAGGCTGACGACTGCATGCAACAGGAGCGATGCAGCCCGGGCTTTAGGAGACAAAGAAGCCTCCCGGACGTGATCGCCTCGCCTGGCTAAACAAAGAAAAAGCATCGCCATATAAAGGAGCAGACTGCAGCACGAGCTGCAGCTGAATGCTGGCGTGGCTGGCCGCCTACATGCGCGGCAGAGGAGGCGGAGATGGGAGGAGGAGGAGGAGGAGGAGCGTTCAGGGAGGATAGGATTGTATTTCCCTGGTAGATTGTTTTCGCCCCTACATGTGGGCTTCAGATTCTGGTTGATAAGGAGAACGGGAGCCATAGCATGTCTGGAGACGAGCTCCGGGCCTTATCGTGTGTGTGTGCGTGTGTGTGTGTGTGTAATCGCTGGTGGCTAAACTGCAGCCCCCCATTTGTGTACTGCTCTCTCTCCCTCCATCACACATCGAACCTCACCTTACTTCACTGTTACCATGGACACAGACATGGCGCCTCTCCAAACTTCAGTCTGTAAGGTGCACAGCTCAGAGGCACAGAGGAAAACCAACTGACTAACAAATAAGGAAAAGAGCTTCCGCCCTGTCACTTCAACAGGAATGCAGGTGAGGCAGAAATATAAATGTAGATGATATTATGCCGTCTTGCCTCTTGAAGCATCACCTAGGAAACTTCCGCAGTAGGCATCTTTTTGAAGGCGCAAGTTAACTAGTGTTTTTGAAAAGACGAGGACGAAAGTTTGGACAGTTTTGCGGCTGAGAGGAAGCCTGTGAGTCATGTAAGACGCGTGGTTGTCTCCTGCCATCCGAGGATGATGATGACTCATGCGGAGGCAGGTCACACCGTTAGGGAAGGGAGAATCTACAGGGAATCAAATCATTAACTTCTCCACCTCTTCGTGTCGTCTCCGTTCCTCACGCGCTCTTCACAGCTCTGTGGGGAAGTTGGAGGGAACAGATAAACCTGCTGCTTATCTGCAAGTTACTTTCAAAGTACTACGATCGATTTCACAGTAGGCGTCATGGTTTATGAGCTATTCACATTTTTCAGTCTTTCAGTCACTGCTGCGGGATTGAGACATCTCTCCTAAATACTCTCTAATTAACAGACTTGGCACCGCATGGGGCGTGGCAGGATTTTTTCCACAGATGTTCCATTGGGAGTGAGCTAAATTAAGCCTCCCACACAGGGCCCACGTAGCGCACTCACACCTTGTCTTACGCAGGCAGTCGTACAGGAAGTCAGCTCTGCGTTGGAAGGGCAGGCAGAGCTACCCCTGCATGGCCTCGCTGTTGTTAAATCATTGAGATACAGCAACACACACTCTTCTTACCTTGGCCAAGGGCAAGGAAGACAAGAGTTTGCGGCACATTACTTTGTAGGTACTTTATTCAGTATGACTAGCCATGGAATATCTATAGATTCTCCATTCAGAGCACCCAGACAGGCCATTGTGTGGGCAGAGAAGTGCCATGGGGGACGAGGAGGACATTTCCTTGTCTCCTTTGTAGGCTGACGCAGATGCAGTCTTTACAGAGTTCAAAAGGCTTTGATGGTTGCGTGAGCATTCATTATAAATCTGGAGAGTTATGGTGGTGAATCATTGGCCAGTCTCAGCACACGATGCCTTTACCAGCCCTGTTTATATATATCTTGTTTGTTGAAAATGTGAAAAAAGAAAGCTATTACTAGCCGACAACACAGTTCTGTAATTCATTGGAAAGCGTCACAGCCTGTTCAAGCTTCAAGCTGTGTTGTTCCTTCTTTCTACTCCAGACATCACATTATTTTTGTCAGACTCAGGTAGGACCTCAGTTGAAACCTTTTGCTGTATTCACAGAGTAGACATTCTTTAGAAGTACACCGTGAAGCTTGTCTGATTGAGTCCCTGTCTGAATTCTCTCAATAGTGTTTTGGTCGACATTTACACATCATGACTAGTATCGGCACAGGGCAGATGCAGGCTAATCAAAAGATCCGTTGTCTATAAGACGTTATTGGTTGCAGGGATTATCTGGCCGGCCCACCTGCTGCCCTGGGAGAGCGGGAACAGGCAGTGTGGAGCTGGCCACGTAATCCGCATTTAGCCACTCCCAACCCACTCCCTGGATTAACAGCACAATTCTAACGTGGACCTGCGATTTCTGGCTGCTTGGAATTGTTGTTTGCACAATCATTGTCAGCTTCTGTCGTTGTTGCATAGCTTTTCCTCAACCAGGGAAGTCCCTGGGCCTTGGGAGTATAGTGGGAGGGACATGTGAGATCTTGTTTCATGTTTTCCTCTGTAATTTTTCCTTTCTCTGTGGAAATAGCATTTGTTTATGGCTCATTCCTTTTTCTGCCGGTTAGCCCTATAGGAGTGACGGCCACTGTGATGAGTGCATAATCTCAGGGATGTCTGAGAGGGGCAGTGTTTTAGTGCAGCCTTGTCCCACGGGGGACGGTCGTCCATGCATTCAGAAGGGCTGTGCCCGGCGGCCGTGTGCCTCAGTGAGCACAAAATAATGGACTCACTAAAGAGTGTGCTGAACCAACAGAAAGAGTAAATGACTGTAAAATGTGGTCTGTGATCTAGGTGAGCAGGTAAATGGGGACAAAGCTCCAGGGTGCATTCAGCCCTGGTCCAGTGGCTAACTGCTCGAGTCCACCCTTAGATATAGTTACCATAGACCCTTCCAGAATGCCAGATTGAGAAATTGCTCTGATAAACGGCCAGTGATTGAGCCCTTGCTTCAAGTGGCAGAGCCTCCAGTAATGCTCTTGAAAGAGAACCTTCTCTCTTGGCTCCTGGGAGTAACAGATTGCAGTGATTCTAAAACTCATAAAAGGCTTGCTGGGGAAAGCTGAGGGAGGATGATTCTCTGGGAATGTGTTGAGGTAGCAGACTCACTGGCCGGGGGCATATTTATCACTCAGTCCCCTGTGTATTATCAGTGGGCTTGGTTTATTGCTGTTGACTTAAGACTTAGTCGAGATTGTATTTCACTTACGTATTTCATTCATCATGTCAATAAATGATTGACATTACACTTATTCAAGGCTATTTATTGAGTGCCAATTGTATGTTGTAGGCTACCCCCCACTTGGCCTGTGTAACTTTAGTGCTGAGGTCTGAAAGTAATGATATTTAATCCATTCCACTCTCAAAAGATTTTGAAAGTGTGCATGGATTTGATCTTTTTTTTGTTTTTGTTTTTTTTAAAGGCTCCAGAGGTCCCATAGTGTCCTTATTGTGTAGAGCAGAAGTCCTACTGTACCTCTGGGTTGTGTACAAAGCTGAATCCTCAGG
This sequence comes from Borostomias antarcticus, assembly GCF_949987555.1. NCBI lineage: Eukaryota > Metazoa > Chordata > Actinopteri > Stomiiformes > Stomiidae > Borostomias > Borostomias antarcticus. The sequence continues at coordinate 55,575,475 of NC_140234.1, read as the reverse complement.
CAGGATGTTAACCAGGCAGTGCTTTAGGAATCAGTGTTTTATCCTCCAGGGATGAAAGACTATCCCCGTTTCTCTCGTCTCAGGATTAACATGATCAACCTGAACCCCCCTAGTCTGCCAGATCTCCTGCCGGTAATACTTGACATGAGTCAGGAGACGGTTGGACAAAACACCTCCAGTCCAGTGAAATTTGGGGGAGAAACAGAACATTTTCCTCTCAGATATGCGGTATTTGAATCTCATGCTCAGCCTCGTGAGGAGAACGGCTAATATCGCTCCCTCTGTGTCTGAGAAGGGATGACCTGACTGTCTGCATGATGAGCGCAACTTCTGAAAAGCTAGTCAACACTCTGGCGCTCTCAAAGCCTTTCTGCCCAAACGCTGGCATTCCTCTGGATTAGTGTGGCGGCACGGCAGCTCTTGAAAGGCAGAAGCTGTGGCAGCAGATCACCCCCCAGCAGACATCTGGCCCCGGAAAGCAAAGCTAAAATTAGATCCTCCATCTGTAATTAAAACGGCCCTAATTCACATATGTTGGGGGTAAATGCATTTAGCGCAGACCCTAATTTGAGTCCCATCATGGATGACTAAAGATTATCAGCCTGGCTCTTCTTCTCGTATCCATGCTCCACTTTGCCACTGTGTGTGTGTGTGCGTGTGCGTGTGTGTGTGTGTGTCCATCCATCCAATACCTTGACCGCAGCTTTTAGCAGCTTCTCAGACACTAGTGTCCCCTACCCACGTGTGGGTCATGTAAAACCGCAGGGCTTTCAACGGCCCGAATGGGTGACGAGGAACCACCGCTCTCTAGATCCAAACATACAGTAAACCCCTCTTGTTTAAAGCCCTCACCACAACCGTCTCTCTGGGGACGCTTTCTCCTGGGTTCATCTGACGCGCTCAGTGGAGTGATGCTGGCTCCGGTGGTCTCCTAGCCTGCCTCTACTTAATCTGGGCAGTGAGTGTGAGGGCGAGCTCAGCTCCCTGTGGGATTGATGGGGCCGCTCTCCTCCACCCCCACCCTGGGCCCAGATCAGCAGGAGTTAATGAAATTGAATTGATTTTTTCCTGTACCTCCTGCAAGAAGTGCATGATCCATGGGGATGGAATCGGTTGGAAGAATTATCAGAGAATGCATTACATTTGTGCATTTATTTATAAGAGAACCGCCCAAGGCCTGTGTGTATGCAATGATACAATGCAATCTGTGAAAATGGAACATTTACTCTGTGTCTTGTGTTCACTCTTCTGCAGGACAGTGATTGGGTCAAAACTGTGGAGCACATGACCCTATCAGTAAGCTATAGGTCACTAGTCAAGGTCAGGGCATTTGAGGAAACCATACTGTAAAATGATTGAGGGTATATCAATGTTTTCCTCCAGCTGATCATTAGAAAAATACGAAGTCGACAAGAATGCCTTTAATATTTCTAGGCTTGCTGAGAACTGATTTGATTTTGATTTGAAGGACCTTCCTTTCTTCCTGTCCTGTCATTTAATGGTGAATGGCCAAATGGATTGTGAGAGTGTAAGCTCTGACTCTAGAATGGATTATGACATCTCAGAGGCTTGAGCCCAAGATGGCCGCACCTCTCCTCTATTCTCTTCTATCCTCTTCTTTGCTCTTACCCTCTGCTGTGCTCTTTTGCCCTCTCCTCTGTTTTTGTGCCTGATGCTGGCAGGTGGCTCACCTCTTTGGGGGGTCAGACATTGTTTGGTGTGAGGGCAGAACACAGGTGTTCTTGAATCAGAGCAGGGCCACTAGCATTTTGATGAGTCATTATTGTGTTGGTTGTGTAGCACCACATTGTGTACCTCAGGTCACCGTTTCAACTGTGCACAAAACCTATTCCAAAACCTATTCTTACAGCAATTGCCTGTGCCTCAGGAACATTTGTGTAGGCTATGCCTTTTCCTTCTTGAATATCAGCATACATGGTTTTGTCATGGGTTTATATATATATATATATATATATACAAGTTAACACATCAAAACATGACAACATTTTTATATATATATATATATAAATGTCATGTTTTGATGTGTTAACTTGTTCCCTTCAGCATTCCCAAGATAAAATAACTTTTCTGTATGCAATTTAAATTCCTGATGGAAATGTAATTGTTATACTCTGAGAATATGTATACCTTAACACATTATTACCCTTTAAGAACTGCCTGCGTTAGTGCTGAGAAACAAAGTTGACATTTGAAAAATGAATTGATATTTTGCTAACCTTTTGATCGTGGCAGGACTGTGTGAATTAGCTCACAGATGGCTTGTGCTCTCAAATGTCAGCACTGTGAGTGCGAGGAGAGCTGCAAAGAAAAATTAATATAATTTAGTAAGCCATAAGTACTGTAATGAAACCTGGGTTGTAGTATCAAAATAAGCACATTCTAAAGTAGGATTAAGGTCAATTAGGGATTAAAGTGACTGTAACTTGGTGCATATGATGTCAAAGTTTAGTGTCTAATTCAGCATCCACAATAATCTGAGTGAAAATAAACATTCACAACTATTCGAAAACCTAGTTCAAAACACATATAAACAAATCTTGGAATTCACTTTACAGTCACTTTAAATTACCAAATTGTACAATTTTATTCAGCGCCGAAGATTAATAATTCCCCCAAAAATATGTTATTGTGAATTCTGAATTGATGGAACTGAAACTATTTTACCCCAATCCTGTTCTGTATGATCTCAGATTAGGCTCTATGATCTTTTATTAAATTATATCTTCAAATGCTAGCCATCGTCCGAACCAGGAAATGGGTAACCTGCTTGCCTATTTCTTTTCTTCATATTTCAAGCTCTTCTCTTGGTTTTGAGATGTTTATCTGAATCCTGTGTCTGTACGAGCTCTCAGCTGTACCTTTTACCCATAGCATTCTCAGTCAGTCATTTCATGCAAGTGAGGAGAGTTTGTTTCAGGATGAGCAGGAAAGAGAGCTAGGAGAAGGCTGCCAGACAATTGTCCACACACCCGTCGTTGTAGTATTACGATTTCTTCCACTTGCATCATTTTGTGCCAGATCTGGCAGAGCAGAACAGTAAAAATACATTTGAAAGCATCTGTTCCTCCAAAAAGCCAGTCTGCTGTAGGGACCTAATGCAATCTGGACAGGCATGGCCAAACTGAATTTTAAGCCATTGCACTAATCTTAGTGTGTCTCACCTGCTTTATGGTTGACAGACATTCAGGCTTATTTTTTCTGCTCTCCTGTAGACGACCGTGACTTCCAGATAGTCAGGCATGGTGGCTTCACATTAAGCTGTCAGTGGTCATTGGAAAACCTTTATGATGTGAGTCAGATAGGATTTTACAGGTGGCATTTTCTGCAAGAGCATAGCCAGGGGGCCTGATTCCATCAAACAACAACCAAGTTTCAGATACACAGAAGTCCAAAACACACCGTCTGAATTCACAGCTTGGAATAAAGCTTACTTGGTGAGAAAACAAAAACACAAACTAACACCCCTTCACCCTCCCAACCTATCGGGGGGGAGCTAATCCGCCTGTGTGTCAGGGTGACATCATCCACAGAGAAAGTAGAGAAAGACACTGCCCGTCCCCCTCAGAGACAAATGAGAGGAGCTGAGGTGAGGGAGCCTTTGTCCCAACTGAAATTTGAACCTGCAGAAGAGAGCAGGGAGCTCTACCCTCCCAGAGTATCACGTGTCACAGGTTAAAACACCGGCTCCGCCCCCTCTGTCTCCACCCCATTCATGATACTAGTGCAGTGCCTGTTCAAAACACGCCTGTTCGGAAGGGGCCGATTGCTTGACCTCTGCACTAGGGGTGTGCCCGAATACGAATACGGTATTCGGATGAGCACAAATAGTCGCTTTTTCCCGAATAGTAAATTCGTACGAATATTGTAATAAATATTTGGGAGGGGGGAGAACAGTCAAATACTGTATGAGCGAGCGATACGCGCACGTTCTGTTTGCTTGTTGACATGACGCGACGAGGGAGAGAGAGACAGGCGCACGCGCTTGCAGTCTCGCACCTGCTGTCTGTGACGTCTAGACAACGCGGAGAGGGAGAGAAAGTTTGGAGCGCGCTGAGGAGCCAGATAGTAGGCAGGCAGCGACCGTAAGCAGCACCGAGGGCTTTTGTCCCTAGTTAAAGTTAGTCTCTTGATTGAGACAGTTAGTGGATTTTGTTTTCTTGTCGTAGCCTACCTGCTGCAATAGCCTATGTGAACTGTAGCGTTTGTTTGAGCAGAGGAGCATCGGTAGCTAGCTTGTTAGCTCAGTGTAATATAGCTAACGCTAGTTATTTCAGCTACGCATGCTCAGCCTCTCACTAGCCTATATAATATCCGGCTATTTTGAAATATGAAATAATTATGAAAGTACATTTTAACAACTGAAACACAACTGATCAAATGTTTGATCCATGCCGTTCAGTTATCAGCACAACAGAGTAGTCTAGTGTAGGCCTAAGATAGGCTATAATCAAAGTCCTTATGTCTGATATAACAATACTAAACTATTTAAACAGATGTAAAAAAATAATAAGAATAATTTCACTACAATATCCTTACCCATGGTTTAAGCATTGTTGAAACTTGAGTAGGCTATAGGCCTACAATTAGGCCTATAGTCATGTTCCTCGGCTTATTAGCCTATAGCCTAGGCTACATTTTATTTTATAATTAATTTCAATTATATGTATAGTAATACATGTTTATTGCTGGGTTTGTGAAAACCATTACTGCTGCCTGTGTCACATGGTTGCAGATAATATATTAGATATTATGACACGGGAGAAATAGAGCTACTATAGCTGTTCTAGCAAAGTTGCTATGAGGACTTATATTTTGATTTAGAAAAATGTTTTTCAGTTTCTAACTAAATATAGAATGTCCCCCAGTTAAGGGTGGTGGTGGGGTTCTGACACTTCATAGTTTGTTAAAATAAAAACATACAGGATGATGATGAGGAGGAATTATACTTAATAATTAATGATAATAATAATAATAATATATAAACAGCAATTCTGATGCATTGAAAGCATAGCAATTACAATGCCAATTAATATTAGGCTAAAGAAGTGACATTTCCCCTCAGTTTAAACCGTTTTGAAACGACTTCCTGTTTAAGCCCCGCCCACTTCCGAATACGAATAAGAATAATTAGCTGTCAAATACAAATACAATTAAAGCTGCTACGCAGCGATGAGGCGGGGCCAGGCAATTTCCGACAAGTTTAGGAGCAATAAGCGAGAGAATAGGAAGACAACAAGAAAGTTGACATTCCAATGTTCATTTTGTACATTCATATGGTATAGTAAAACATTTGTAAAACCTTTTGATGCATTGTAAGCTCGATTTTGATAATTCAATAATCTGGTCAATGAGTTTGTGAATTACAGTCTGAAGATCCAGTGTAGCAAGTTTGGTGTTAATTGATTGAAAAATGTGGGATGAGGTATGTTTATTAATCTTTACAGGTTTTGTTTGCTTTTCTTCATATTTGAACATTGACTTCAGCAGCTGTGTGCTCAGTCAGTAGCCAATCAATCGATTTAGTCATTGTAATCCTCGGCGGGGGTTGGGTAGGATTGCCAACAGCGATGTCTCAGATTCGTGGAGCTTGCGTTGGATTGTGGGTAACGCAGTTTTCTTTGTATGAAGTGTTGGTTTCAGAGGACAGAATTAAACATATTTTAAAAAATTCAATTTTTGAGAAAAAATTCTGAAAAAAATCATACTACATCTTGGATATGTGGCCAATGTTGTCACCTTTTATGAGGATGATCAGACATTGATTTGGCGAGAATTAATAGGAACTGTATACAGAACTGTTAACAGTAAAACTTTTTGATGTGCTGTGGGCTCAATTTTTCATAATTCAAAAGTCTGTGAGGATCGTTTGGTAAGGACAGTCTGACGATACAGTAGATCAATTTTGGTGTCAATTGAACAAAAAATGTGGGAGGAGAAAGGTTTGATAGGTTTTACAGTTTAGGAAGAAATCAGAGTGATGGACTTCAAAATTCCTGCAAGGTCAAAGCATATGACAGTTTTGTCTCAATTGGGACTACATTCACGTGGCGGTTTTACAGTGATAGCACCTATGGCTGATTTGTTATGATTTTTTAAAGTTTTAAACTTTAGACTGTTGCTGTAGCGCCACCTTGAGGTTTATTGACCTACAATGCAGGTTGAGGACTTTGGGTATAGTACTGGAGCTATGTGCAAATTTTGGTGATTTTTTGTCCACGGGAAGTTAGACTTCAGTGGAAGATGGAGAATAATAATATAGGCAAATACAATAGGGTTCCGGCAGCTATGCTGCCTGGCCCCTAAATAGTGGGCTACCGGCACACCCCTACTCTGCACTGCACTTCAGACAGGTACTCCTCCCTTTATGGAAGGCTAGTGCACTCCTTCACCTGCTCACTGATGAACAACCCTCCCTTCTTCTTTCAACCCCCCAGCTTCTCTAATACCCTCTGCCTGTCTTGGCTCCAACATAAGAACGTCATTCATTACCCTGTTGTTTGTAGACTACTAATGGACGTCAATGTATTGATATCGCTGGAAATTCAGTTGTGGGAAGAACAACAGAGGCAGTTCTCACTACTGCCGGAAACTAGAAGGTGGGAATTAGACAAGAATACCCTCCTTCACACACACACACACACACACACAGATAAACACACACACACACACACACACACACACACACACACACACACACACACACACACACACACACACACAGATAAACAGAAAAAATGGTTGGGTTTAAGGGATTATGGGAACCCCTGCAGAGATGAAACAAGATTCCCGTTTTCTCTAAACATCCTGAGAATAAAAAAGCATGGAATTGGGATCAGCTGGGAGACATAAGAGCCAGGAAGCCTGAATGGAGACAGCTGATGACATTTAAGGTTCTGTTTGTGTACAGAAGTTAATCCAGTTCTTTACTTGAAAAGAAAGGGATTTTGCCAGAGGATGAACATAAAACATTGTGGTAAGCTCCCGGAGAAGATAGGCAAGCCCACCAGACGACCCAGTCAAAGTTTCTCTGAGGAAATACCTCCTACGACCAGGCTGGCTGAAGTCTGTTTCGAGTGCTAATGTGTCACAGACACACCCGTCCTATGATCTTACAGACGAGCCCTTCTCATGCTCACACTCTACATGATGTTGATGACGTTCCAACCACAGCCCTGACGTCTACAGTGAAAAACACTGGGGATTCGATTGGCAGTCCCTGCTGTGATTCGGCAGCATGGCAGGTCCCAAAGTCACTCTAGGGTGAGGAGGCAGTCGTTCCGACGCTCTCGCCGTGTGTGGTTGCCATGCCTGTACTGCAGAGAGATCCTCTGCTTCACACACCGTAACACACCAGGGTCCAACCTGGGGGATTTGTCCTTCTCACTGTCTCGCCTGTCAGGGGCTGTAGAAGGTGTGACGGAGCAGTGTTTGGACTGCTGTCCTCATTGCTATCACTGGGTGAACGGATGGCTGTTTAATATGCACCCTGCGGAGGAAGGGTGGGGGGGGGGGGCATCATCGGCCATGCTGTGGGACGCCTTTAGCCCCCATAGCAGGGAAATGTGCCTAATTAGTGTCATGTTCATGTACCTTGTCACGCGCTAACTCGGCCAATATGACGGTAGCCTTAGTCTGCCTGTGAAAGTGGGGTGATTTGAACATGTAATTAGCTTTGGGCCGTGCCCATCCAGCCTGCTGCTGTGTTGGTCCGAGGGTCCGGATCTCACGTTGGCCTGCGCTGTGCCACAACAGCTGCGGAGCCTGCTCTCACGGTGAGAGAAGACAGAGGAGGCCATTGAAATTTTAATTGGGTGACTGCATTAAACACGTGCGGTTACAACTAGGCTACTCTGCAGTGTGTCCCCCAACAAGAGTGATCGGTTGGCTCGTCTTATCAGCCCCTCTCTCCCTGGATAATCATTGACTGGGCTGGGAGCGCCGTTGTCTCTGTCCCAAGTATCACAGCCGTATGTTTCTCTGAGGTGACACCGGAGCTGCTGTGAAAGTGTATATCAGTGCTAGCGTCGTTGTTGCTAGTTGTTGCTTGTTGTTGAGTTCAGTGGATAAAGTACGAGGTCCCTCCCATGAGGCTGTGCGTAAAGGAGCGTTACCTTTTCCGAGTCAGCGTCATGACAATAGTATGATTTACCCGCTCACAATTGCACAGTGCTTCATAGAACTGCACACACACAAACACACCATCAGAAAGTGAAGAGGGTAGCTGTAAAGAATTGTAAAGACGCTTCCATGCCCCCCCCCCCCACACACACACACCTTTCACTGCTAATGCGCTGTCACATAAAGGCAACAAGCTCTACTAACGAGCAGGCAGCAGGGTCAGGAGGGATTATCAACAGTGGGCCTTAGATGAGTGTGTGGCTGCAGGACGTCCTCTGCAACTCAGGGGGGGGGGGGTTCGCCTGACTGCCTCTCTGTGGATCAGGGAGGGGACCAGGGCTGGATGGGGCCTCCAGCTGTAGCCCTGCTCACACACAGGAGAGCCCACTTCCTGTTGTATCGGGGGAAGAGTCCAATCTTCGGTCCCTTCCTACACTAGGTCTGTGTCTCTGTAACTAGTCCCGTCATCCTCACTGTAGAGTAGATGGGTCTGTAACGGCGGAGGTGAGTACATGATGTCACAGTAGGCAGGCTGTGAGTCGTCCTGCCGACTGGGCTTTTCCTTCGGCTAATCGATTGACCCTTTTCCCCCCCTGCCCCACTGTCGTTATTCATTTGTCCGCGGCTCCCTGCTGACACAGTGACCCTAATAGACTAGAATGACTGCTGTCTCTTCATGCATTAACCTCTCCCTCCACCCCTCTTCTCCACCATTCCTTCTCCCTGCCCGCTCCCCGGTCTGTTCTCCGTGCAGCTGATTTGGTAGCCGCTGGGGGGCTGGGCCAGAGAGTACAGCGCACGCCCTCATGGGTCTGATCACATGACCCGTGTGTCTCCGGGGGCCCGGTGTCAGGTGACACTGGGGCCAATCAGCTGAAGGCACTATGGCTCCCTGGTTGGTCAATAGGGACTCACTGCCCTACTCTCCACACACTAGAATTTTACATTAGCCTACTTATTTACCTCAGGGACAGCGGGGTCAGGAAAAATTGGTCCATTAAATGTTGTCTGTTTATCTCTCCATTGTAGGACAGATAGGGCGTTAACCCAAAATACATTACGACTACTAGTCTGTAACTCCAGTGTGCTCATGAAAAGCTACAGTATGCGAAGTAGGATCTCAGAGTTACAGCATCTTCACTCTGGTGCTGGAATGATGGACCCGTCTGTCGCAGTGATATCGCAATAGGCTTATGGGACACGAGGTCAGCATGTCTGCGCAGCTGACCGCCCCTCTCGATCCCTCCGACCCCTGACCTATATAACAGGCGGGGCCCTACAACACAGCAGGGGCCTCAGAGGATCACAGCACCACAGACAGAAGTCTCATTAATGCATCTCCGGGGACCGTCCGCTGATGGCCTTTTTAACGTTCTCTCCGTGTCGCTGGCTGACTGCCTGGCTGCCCCCCCCCCCCCCCCCGCCCCTCCTGCCTGCCTACTGCAGTCAACTCCATTATTTACCAGAGTGAATATTTCATGATGACATCAGGGCTCGGGACGTGCCGAGTTGCCAGGGGGCTGCCCTAATGAGCCGTGCCGCCCGACTCATCTGGCCTCTTAAAAAAAAAAAGGAAAAAAAAGATACAAAAAACAGCCCTAAACCAGGGCAGTTAGACTGCTGCTCTTTTGTGTGGCTGCTGGATAAAAGAACAGGTCTCGGATCTTAATTTGGGCTTTTACTGCCTCTGCTGCTGCTAGGGAAATTGGAGGGAGGGAGGGAGGGAGGGAGAGGGAGAGAGAGAGAGAGAGAGGGAGAGAGAGAGAGAGAGAGAGAGAGAGAGCTGCCCAGACGCCACCAGCCTCGCTCTACAGACAGACAAATCACCAATCAATATCTCCCGTCCTGGGGGAGAGGGGAGAGCTGAGTACAAAGACTGGGCTTAGGGCTCCACACAGGCAGCAGGAAGACTCCCTACCCCCCCTATCTTAAGACATGAGAGCAGGAAAATGGGGGAATGAGGGAGGGATGGGGAAGCGTGGGCCCCCATTAGATCAGGCTCCAGAACGGGATCTTTTCCTCACTAGTAATAAAACTCCGAATTTGTGGAAATAAATCCTCGGAGGGAAGAGAGATGCAAGGGCAACTACATAAAAGCCAATGGCTCAGAGAAAGTAATCTGGCTGTATGTCTTTGGATTGTGTGTGTGTGTGTGTGTGTGTGTGTGTGTGTGTGTGTGTGTGTGTGTGTGTGTGTGAGAACAGGGTCGGGGGGGTGGGGGGGGGTCCATCGTGGACTGAGTCACAGAGCTGCTCTGATGTACAGTAGAAACAGGAAAGGCAAGGGCACTGCAGATCTGTGCAGGGAAGGCTGACCAGACCGTTAATATAACATTAATACATCCAATTACGTTATTAACATGTATTCTCCTTTTTGTGTCTTACAGTGAGGGGGTCTTCAAGTGCCCGGAGGACCAGTTACCCCTAGACTATGCTAAGGTACAGTAGTGCTTTCAAAACCACACTCAATATTCACGCATATCTGCCTGTCAAAACCACACTCATATTCACACACATCTGCCTGTCAAAACCACACTCATATTCACACATAGCTGCCTGTCAGAACCCACATTCACACACATGCCTCAGAGCAACATTTCACTCCATGCTGGTTGGTCAAACTTGGCGACCCTGTTACAATTGGTCATACTATTTTGGAAGATATGTTTAAGACAGTAGAGCCATTCCAAAAACCAAAGAGAATTTAAATTCTGTCCCCAGGACATCCTCATGGATACATACTCTGATTATTAATGGGTCACATGTTGTCCCATCACATATCCTGCTCAGGGGGCCTAAGAGGAGGCCGCAGCTGCAGATCAGGGGGTCATGTGAGTCATCATCATGTCCCTCGCCCCAGGCTGCACAGTGACCTAGAGAGAGAGGGAGTTCAGACTACTAGCCATCCTATGGGAGAGGCCCAGTCATTTTCTTAACGAAGGACCACGGTCTGCTCATCTCCACTGGAATGTCGCTGTCGATGGAGATCCATTTTTGGGTGCTGCTGACTTTGACAAAACAGCCATTTCTGGGACAACAACAGCAAACAGGGGTTTGGCTGTTTTACTGGTGTGGATATGGAGCTACGTATAAGTTAACACTAGACTGTGTTGTGGCTGATTTGGAGTAGAGTATAAAAGCAATATTTCTCCTCGCTGCCCAAAGCTAAAGATTACAATACAATAGTTTAACGTATTTTACTGCAGAGGGAAAGCTGAGCATTAGGTTGGTTTGGTACAAAAGATAATCTGGGAAACCACTTTCAAACAGAGGTTTTTCTAAATCTCTTCCCCACTCCAGAGTAAAAATACCGCATCCAAATCTCTTTAATTGAACTCTTGACTTCTTTTCTTTTTTCTGTTTTAAGCATTTAATCAGATTGTAGTTGATGGTGGCTGACTGTGATGAAAATGTAAAAAGAATCGTCTTTTTCAGACTTGATTTCCCTTCAGCGAAAGGATAAGAGCTTAATACTTCACTGTGCATGAGACCAAGCATAACAAAAGTATCCAAAGAGCCAATGACCAGTAATCTATCATCTTGGTTATTGTGTGCGGTTGCACTGGCTTCATTTTCAAACGGTTCCATGATGCCAGTGATTCCTCAGTTAAACACACAGTCTCCTCTATCATAATGAAGGTGTTGAGAGTTGAGAGGCGGTTCTTAGTGAGAGGATCTGGCCCGGCTGGGGGGTCGGTGGGTTAGGGCTGGTTAGCCTGTCCCGCTCTGTGGAGCCGTGGGCCCTGAGGAGGACTGTTATGAGCTAGTCAGGATGGAGCACACTGCACACACACACACACAGAGAGAGGATAATGCTCGCGCACACCTGTCAGACACTGTTATTTACCCTGGGCCTGACAGGCTCCCAGTCGCCTGTAAATTACCCCCTGCTGGTGAGCAGCTCTCTGGGCACTTCTCATCACACACCGGCCTTGGCCTCCCATCAACAGGCTCAGTAAGAATGATGCTGTGGTGTCACCCAGTGCAAAACATGCATTTCAAACATGTCTCAGCTGAAAGAGAGAAGCAAGACTGTTGTTATGAGGGGGATTTACTATGGACCTGGCTGCAGCTGACTGGCCAACACAGACAGAGTAAAACCAAGTTTGAGCTCCAAAGTGCTTACTACCCTGATCTGCCCAAGACCATGTTATTAAAATGTCATTATTGCGGTCCCTGCGGATTCCAAGGCTGGAACAATGAAAGAGTGTTTGGGGTTTACTTTTGATGATTTTTTCCTTCGTCTTCTTGCCTCAGAGCACGTGATTATGCTTGGAAATTCTTTCATTGCCATTTGGATAACCGGCTGGCTAGGCTGCTAGACACATCACTGTTTAATTTCTCTCAGATTTGAAGTCTGAAGATTTTAACATAAAGATTTAAACTAAACATCACCGGTAAGAATTACCACCCTCTTTGTATTTGTTTAAACTTGAATGGTTAACAGAACAATTAAGTTAGACAAGAAACATTTTACCTCAGAGATCCAGTATAGATACTCTCATTGTCATATTTATTGCGCCCGGACATACTGTATACAGTACCCTTTTCCTAAGATCCTCTTATTCATTCACAATGTATATAGTGTGTGTTGTAAATACTTAAATAACATATCAATGCTTTGATCCATGTGCTACAAAGAAAGAGCTGTGTGTCTAGTTGAGCTGTTCAGTTTGTTTTGGGGGCTGCCGCGACATTTTGAGGAAGTGACTTTACTTGTTTGTTCAGTACTCTCATGTGATAGGCAGCCTGTACGCCATGGGGGACGGGATGCATGCAGAGCAGCCTCACGTGTTGACATACTGTGTGTGTGTGTGTGTGTGTGTGTGTGTGTGCGCGCATGTGTGTGTGCGTGTATGTGTGCGCGCGCACACGTGTGTGTGTAAATCCAGAGGATCCAGTCCTATAGGGAGAGGATTTGGCTTGATTGGATAGAAACAGGCCTCATCCCTCTTAATCAGCGACTGTGGGAATTGAATTGGACATGTCTCTTCTGCTCTGACTCCCTCATTTACCGAATATGATTCTATAAAATGGCTGATGGTTGGTGCATGTATTAATCATCAGTCTCATGACGGTTTTTGAAGGTCCTCTAATGTTATATCGTTGTTGCATGACCCTCGTTGCCTAAAGCTTTATTGAATAGTCAATGTATTTCAGCATTGACATGTTCCTCAGTACTGGACTGGTAGAAACGTCTTTGTTGTTCACTTGTGGTACCAGATGATCTTCCGTTTTATAAGACTAGGGCTACATTCTATTAGCCTATAGTTTGAGCACCAACCTGGTTGTAGCCTCTTATTCCCCCTCTCCAGACACATCCTCCAGGGTGTTTGACCTCCAGGGTGTTTGACCTCCAGGGTGTTTGACCTCCAGGGTGTTTGTCCAGAGGTTGTGCGGATCTTGCTTGCGCAGACCTACTGTACATACAGTAGACTCACGAGTCAGTCTCTAAACGCTGCGCTCAACTAGAGACTGAAGACATTAAAGACTGAAGACATTAAGTCCAGGTTTCGTTGCTAAAACAGGGTGGAAACAATTTGAGAGATTGAAAAAAACCTGCATTGCAGAACCAATCCAATGTCTAAAAGGCGGTCCTTCCTAATGATTCTCCAGTTTTCTTGGAGGGCATCATTTCCGGTAAGGCGGGTCCTTCACTGTAGGCAGTGGTTCTGATTGGTAGCATTTGCTTTCAACGCTGTTCTAGCAACAATTTTCAATGGAGACGTCTCCAGACTTTCGGAGGCGGAGACCTTGAAAGTCTGGTATCAGGAGAGCCAGTGCGCAGACCCAGGGCTGACCCTGTGGTGTGGGTTGTGCTCCTCAGATCTACCCAGATCCAGAGCTAGAGCAGCAGATCCTGGCTCTGCCCATCCGCTGCATCCACAGTGAGGAGGGCTGTCGCTGGACCGGCCAGATGAAGCAGCTGCAGGTTGGTGGTGGTTTGTGTCTCGTCTCTGTCCTCGCTCCGGCTGCCTCTCTGTCCCTGTAAGTCAAGTCTTCCCTTCTTACTCTCCCCAAAACAAAACATGGATCTCCTCCTCTCTCCCAGACTCTGTTTGTCCTGGTATCTCCCCTCTCTGTCTCTCTCTCACTCTCTTGTCCAGCCGGTCTCTGACCCTCGTCTCCTTCCTGCTGCCTGCTCGTTGGTGCGTCATGGCTGAGGCCTGCCTAGTTAAATGACGGACGAGCCGACGGTGTTCTGGCTGCCGCTCGCTCACACATTCCTCTCTCTCTCTCTCTCTCTCTCTCTCCCTCAGGGCCACTTCTCCACCTGCGCCTTTAACGTGATCCCCTGCCCCAACCGCTGCCCCATCAAGCTGACGCGCCGCGACCTGCCCGACCACCTGCAGCACGACTGCCCCAAGCGCAAGGTCAAGTGCGAGTTCTGCGGCAGCGAGTTCACCGGGGAGGCGTACGAGGTGAGCGAGCGAGCGGAGAGGAGCGGACGCCGCGTGGTTTCCACGGTCAAATGAAAGGGACTCTTTGTAGCGTCAGCTGCAGGACGCCCAGCGGGCTCGTGTCTCCGGCTCGGGAGGGCGGCAGCGTGTTTTCGAGCGCGCTCACGCACGTGTTGGCGTCAGGGAAAAGAGCAGAACTGTGATCCTTTCATGCTGTACAGTATGGGTTTTTCTCTCAGTCCCAGAGCAGAAGTGCCCCAGGGCTGGTCTCACTAACACCTCTGTTAGTCCTAATAGGCCAGGCCCTCCTCTGTTTACACAGGCCCAACGTGGCCTCTATCTGCATACCGGAACAGAATAATGAATGTGCCTCCAGCTTTTATATAGGACTTATTCACCCATTCCCAGCCGCAGATCATAAATTTACCCCAGGAATGTTATGAAGTCAATTTTATTCAACTAATTAGAAAAAGCTGAAAGGGTATGATATGCATTAAGTTATTATTAGATGTAGTGTCTCTCCAATATTGTGACCTGTGAGTGTGTGTGTGTGTTTTGTTGTCCCTCAGAACCACCAAGGCATCTGTCCCCAGGAGAGTGTCTACTGTGAGAATAAGTGCGGGGCGAGGATGATGCGCCGGCTCCTGTCCCAGCACAGCGTGGCCGAGTGTCCCAAACGAACGCAGCCCTGCAAATACTGTGGCAAGGAGTTTGTCTTCGACACTATCCAGGTCAGTCAGACATCATACACACGCACACACACACATTCTCACAATCGAATCTTCTAAGATTGCATAACGTGAAATGTACGGGTAGATTCTCTCCCATGAGTATTGTATATTAATAACCACTGGCCAGACTGGGCTATTAAAAGCTCGTTTCAGAGCCGTGAGAACCTCAAAGGTTCGGGGTGTCAGTGCTGTGTTTAGTGGATGGTACACTGAAGCCTCAGTTGGAGATGAAGCAGGGTTTCCAGGCTCTGTAGAGAGGCGGGGTGGCAGCATGAACGCTGGCGTTCACGGCGCCCTTGCCCCCCGCGCCGGCTCACTGCGGGCTCCCACAGCTGTGTTTGCTGGCAGGGCTCACTCCGGCACCACCTGCCGTTACACACAGCCTGTTTGCAGGCACAGAGACCCATCACACTCTCCTCCC
The DNA here is from genome assembly GCF_949987555.1 of Borostomias antarcticus. Lineage (NCBI taxonomy): Eukaryota > Metazoa > Chordata > Actinopteri > Stomiiformes > Stomiidae > Borostomias > Borostomias antarcticus. Next base: position 55,559,784 of record NC_140234.1, on the reverse strand, counting down.
TTCCTCTACACTCAGCTGATTCATGAGCCCAGACAAGCCACGCCCCCCCTCGGTGGGACCAGGTTTTATGGTTCCTCGATCAGGTCCACAATCACCTAATTATTCCATTCATACGTTTTTATAGACGACCATTTGTTCCACTACATACACTGTGTGTTGTTAATGGTTCATAATGTCTACAAGGCGCCAAAGGGCTTCTTGTCAATTTACCGTATTGGCAGTGACAAAAGCACGGCACTGAGATGGCTTTCTTTGAGAAATAGATCTCAACGATTATTTTTCTCTCTGCCCCACAGAACCACCAGTACCACTGTCCACGGTTCCCTGTCCAGTGCCCAAACCAGTGTGGTACACCCAACATCGCCAGGGAGGATCTGGCCAACCACGTGAAGGAGAACTGTGGCAGTGCCCTGGTCCTCTGCCCCTTCAAAGACGCCGGCTGCAAACACAGGGTAAGGTTGACCCCCCCCCCTCCTCCAGAGTTTCACTCTCTACCTCTGCTCCCATCAAACCCTCTTTCATGCATTGTTATTTGCTCACATGAGGCTTCGTTCTATTTTGGATTACAGTCATCGTTCTTGACGGTGTTATCAAGTTTGATTTCCCTCCATTACTAGCTTGTTTGTTTTAACGTTTCTCACATCATGTTTTTATTTTGTCTTTTGTGCCATTTTTTGCATCGCAGCACTGCACTGTTAGTTATTGGCTGTCTCAGACGAGCAGCAGCTGCGGCTGTGGGCTTTATTTTAACGAGAATCACAACTCTGCCACCGTCTGACGGCAGATTTCTGTCTATTTTTGAAACCGACGTGAGTACGAGAGAATACAAAACGAGCTCATGGCGAAGGAGCAGACGAGCACCAGGCATTTTGCCGTCAGCTCCAGGACTGCTTTTCAAATAGCAAGGCTTCTGAAACACTCAGAGCGTGTTACCAATGCAGATGGTTCTGACAAAATGCATAAGTGCCCCTCCCCCGACGGGGAAGGCTTCAGCGCAGGGCACATGCAAGCGTGCAGATGTTCAGCACAGGCTCCAAGCGGGGCAGCTGATCAACAGACACAACATTCGCCGACCGCGTCGAGATGACTGCGCTGTTCTGTATGTGTGAAATCAGACATCTTTGACAATGCACTGCACATGTGCTCAGTCACCACCCCCGCTGCCCTACCACTACCTACCACACACACACACACACACACACGGTGTACTCCTCCTAACCGCTCTCTCCTCCCCCCCGGCAGTGCCCCAAGCTGGCGATCGGGCGGCACCTGGAGGACACCACCAAGTCCCACCTGACCATGATGTGCAACCTGGTGGGCCGCCAGCGCCAGGAGATCCTGGAGCTGCGGAGGGAGATGGAGGAGCTGTCCGTCAGCCACGACGGCGTCCTCATCTGGAAGCTCAGCGACTACTCCCGCAAGCTCCAGGAGGCCAAGCTCCGGAACAACCACGAGTTCTTCAGCCCGCCCTTCTACACCCACCGCTACGGCTACAAGCTGCAGGTGTCGGCCTTCCTGAACGGGAACGGCAGCGGGGAGGGCTCCCACCTGTCCATCTATATCCGCGTGTTGCCGGGGGAGTACGACAACCTGCTGGAGTGGCCCTTCTCCTACAAGGTGACCTTCTCCATCCTGGACCAGAGCGACCCCTCGCTGTCCAAGCCCCAGCACATCACCGAGACCTTCAACCCCGACCCCAACTGGAAGAACTTCCAGAAGCCCTGCAGCACCGCTCGCAACTCGCTGGACGAGAGCACCCTGGGCTTCGGCTACCCCAAGTTCATCTCCCACGAGGAGATCAAGAAGAGGAACTACATCCGAGACAACTCCGTCTTCCTCAAAGCTTCCATAGAGTTCCCCCAGAAGATTATGGCCTAAAGGGTCAGGTTTTGTAGAGTAAGGCTGAAAGACAGGTTTAGGGCTGACATGGACACTTAAAACGTGAGGACTTCAACACACACTTATCCTTTACACACTCACTGGCCATAGTCTCCCCACTGCGGGACTTGGCGCGAGTCTGTTGGGTTGTGTTGGCTGACCAGCGAGGATCCCGAAACAGAGGACAAAGTGTTTGGTATGCAGAACCACCACTCTGGGATTGAGTTTTTATATTTGTTTTCTAACCTTGTTTTCACAATCTGCAACAAAAAGCCTTGGAAATCAACAGTGCCTAGAAAGAGTTTATTTTAAGTTCTATTTTTGTTTTGTTTTTCCTGCACCACAGATGTACAGATGAAGAGAGGAGAGGTGGGGGTGAGGGGCTTTGTTAAGCCTTTGCACTTGCAGTAGAAAGAATAGTGGAATTCGGTTGGAAACATCCCACTGATCGGATCACCAATCTGATCACAATGATCTAAGGAGTGAAGAGCTCATTACATATACAGTTCGTAGCTCAACGCCCAACTGCCTTTTGTTGACATGCTCTTACAGGTTAGCACATTCAAAATGGCTGGTAAGGCTAAAGCAAGTAAGATTACAGCTGTGAATGAAGTATCCTCTAGCCACTATTTAGTTGATATCCCAGTCTTTGACGACTTGTATACAGAGACCCTAATGTCCCCCCCCAAAAAACACCTCTAAGCGATTGCATGTAAAATACTGTTGTGGATACCTGTTGGGTGCTCAGAAAGCTCCCTAAGTGTTGTCAGTGAAAGATGCTTGTGAAGAGCTGACCATCTAAGCCAAGTCAGTCCTATCAGAATAGATATGGTACATGTGTACTTGAGGCTGAAGGAAAAGCCATGAGGCCTGGGCCTGTTGACTCCTCTGGGTTTCGCTAGTAGAGGGATGTACTGGAAGCATGTTTCATGCGATACAACTTGGACCACATTTTTGTACTGTAACCTGTATTCTTGAAATCCTCTCCCCGAGAGGGCTTTCTCGTGTTTTTGCAGTGGAGGAACTGTTTAATGGAACCAAATCCTTTTTTTATGTGAAAAATGTGAGCAACTTTGTTGATAACAACATGTACTAATTAGATAGAACATTGGAAGGATCTTGATCTCTTGGCTGTGAATTGTTTTTAACCTCAGCCTGGGCACAGAGGATGTGTTGATAGTGGTTTCTGCCTTGGTCACTCTGAAGACACGTGGGCGCCTCGGGACTGACTGCCTCTCAACAGTGTGGCCCTGGTTACCGTGGTTACAGGTGTGCATCTTCACCTCAGTAGACACAGGCGGGCCTTGGTGATTGGTTGAAGAAGAGCAGCCTTGTGCAATACACCTGTCAGATACACCTTGATTACACACTCATGTATGTGAATACAAATGTAAAAATGCAGAAGCACATTCTCTGTCTTTTTATTCTACATGGAAATTCCTGGTCTCTAACTATAATACCAGCCAACATTTTACAGTGATTTTAAGAAGTTAAAAAAAGAAGAAAACTTTTGTAAGATTCTGTATTTTGCAAAGTACTTAAATGTTTTATACAACAATTTAGTTGGAGGATTGAGCTTGGGAATTCTGTGGACCATTTTTATGTTTCGCCTCCGATATCTGAGCTATTAGTTTGTTTTTTGGGGGTTTGGATCTCACCTTATTCTGTCTGTATTATTTCTTCTTAAAATATTTATTTTGAGGAGCCATCATGTAAGCTTGTTCGAACTGATGGCACACATGTTTTAATATGTTGATTGATGAGTGCTTGTCAATTTCCTAATTTTAAATAAAATACTATCTATTAACATCTGCATACTAAGTTCTCAGCAGTCATCTCCACACAACTGTCACTCCACACACTCTCACTTGCCCAACTGGTCTGTCACGGTTTACATTCTGCTCTACACAATTATTTTCTGATTATATTCATGATTTAATTTGTCTTGTAGCTCAGACAACCGCCACCGATGTCAAATAAACAGCTAGTAATTACTTGTAAAAGATAATTGTTGCAAAAGTTGTAGCAAATATCAACATCTGTGTTGAAGGAAAAGCGAAAATGTATATTTAATGACTGCAGTGAAGTTAGTTGCAAGTCCTGCCTCTCACACAGTTTCAGCAAGTTTGTCAGTGACGTGTGCCATTGTGTTTTATTTGTCTATAACACAAGGTGCCAACTCCTAGTGCCAAGTCTGATTTGACTCGTCACACTGAAGAACAAGGCCCATCTGATTAGAGCAGGTTAGGCCTCCCCGACGCCTCCGTCTCTGTTCCAACACCTCGAGGGATGGACACAACAAACGGAAGGGGAGAGAGGAAGTGAGGCAGACACTCACACTGCTTTGATGTGCTGCCAGGGTTTTACCAGCTCTCGGCTTAAAGGATGTTGAATGTAGGGTTTAGGAAGGAGGGAACAGAGTTTTTACCTCAAACTTACCCAAATGTCGCGCAAGAAGAGTTAAGTTGTCTTTAAACTTAATTTTCACTGAACTCTTCCAAAAAAGACTACAGAAGTAAACTTTGGAGGTCCCTGGTTGTTTCTGAGTGAAACCATGCAATTGTAGTCAGATGATACAGCAGTTGTCTTGTATTGGAGGCGGTTGGGAACCACACTCTTATGATTTAGACTACATAATAGCAGTACACTTACTTCACTACAACATGCATGTTTTTCATATACCTAATTATATTTTTCTACTAATGGCCACTCATTTTTCACTCTGGGAAATTGCTCCCTTGACCAAACGGGTTTCCCTGCTGTGGGTGCTGAGAGGGATGAGAGGACCCTGGCTGGGACAGACCCCCTCTCTGTCCTCAGGCTTTTCCACAGAGCGGGTTAGGAGCGTCTAAAGTTAAGCATAATAACCAAAAGCCAAACTGACAGCCTCAAAGTTTCCTGGCACTGGGAGTTCAAACAGCAGCCTCGTGCAGCTCTGGGGGCTGTGCTGTATGAAAATAGCAACGGCTAATTACACGTTAGCTTTGTGTTCCCCGTGTCGGGCGAGGTCAGCAGTCTCATGCAGCCCCCCGATCTGTAAACAGTCCTGCCCTTCTGCTGCTTGGCTCTCTTTCACACTACACACCAGTAATGAGCTGTAAGGTAGGTACACACATACACTTTACACATTGGTCAGTGTGAGTGATGGAAGTAGTTTAGGTAACTGGGTTACACAGGGAGGAGGAGGAGGAGGACCCAGCCCATAAGGTTTTCCCCTCTCATAAAACACATCAAAGAGCGCTGGTTGTGGTTTGTGTGCCATGCTTCGTCCCTCATGTTAAAGTTAAACAATGGCTGCTCCAGAGGGAGTGGGTGAGGAGGAGCAGGGTGTGTGTGTGGTGGGTGTGGGGGGTGTGGGGGGTCGGCATGACGGTGGTGAGAAAACATGTCCCCTGGGTGATAAACATCTGAGCAGAGAGGGCAGCACAGCAGTGGTCCACCTCACTACTCAGGGCTGGGGGTGAAGATTACTCCTCCTCCTACTACTACTCATTTATAACAGTAACTAGTACTACTACTCATTTATAACAGTAACTAGTACTACTACTCATTTATAACAGTAACTAGTACTACTACTCATTTATAACAGTAACTAGTACAATCTGGCCTATCAATTGTACATCCCACAGAATATTCATGTTATTCTTTATTATTCATTGACCACAGTCTCTCTCCCTAATGTAACAGCTGTGGTGTGGTGTTGTAGCTGGGTCTACTCAACAGGGCTGGCGGTCAGATAAGAGTCAGATCAAAGACCCGTATCTCAGGAACACAGAGCAGCCGTCTCACTCTCCCTATAACATCGACCATGGCTGGAGAAGCCAGCACAGGCTCCTCTGGTTCCAGAGGGAGCATCTTGGAACCTGATTCTGAATCAGATTCAGATATTTTTCTGCAGTTATTCCCTTGTTGTTGGTGTTATTTTCCTCTAGCCGACTGAATCCAGAGGAAAAGCAAACTCGAATCCCACAGATCTAGTGGGATTTTTTTTTTTTTCCTATTCACCTCAGCTTTCCCTCTGATGACAAACAGACCGGACATGATCCTCTCTACTGAATGTAGTAATGGATATGATAAGCTCCGCCCACCCCCCTGAACACACTGACCACGACCATGGTCATGCCTGACCACACACCGACAGACTTTCCCCAGCTGTGCTTCCTTGACATGGGGAGTGTGTGTGTGTGTGTGTGTGTGTGTGTGTTGGAGGGTGAGGGGGGGGGGGGGTCAGGAGCTGTACAGTTGTGTTCAAAATAATAGCAGTGTGTTTACAAAAGTGAGTAAAGCTCAAAATCCTTATAATAGCTTTTATTTCCATACACGCAAATGCATTGGGAACACTGCACATTCTATTCCAAATCAAAACATGACGAAACTTTTATTAAATTTGTTATTTCTTTACAGAAAGTGAAGAAAAAGGAATATTAGGCTGTTCAAAAAAACTGTCTGCATTTGTCTTTACAAACTCAAACATTTACTGTATAAACTGAAAAATGCTTCAAGATTTAGCTTTGCTGTGAATCACTGAACTAATATTTAGTTGTATAACCACTGTTTTTGAGAACTGCTTCACATCTGTGCTGCATGGAGTCGACTTCTGGCACCTGTGAACAAGTATTCCAGCCCAGGACGATTGGACTACATTCCACAATCCCTCTGCATTCCTTGGTTTTGCCTCAGAAACAGCATTTTTGATGTTTGTTTGATGTCACCCCACAAGTTTTCTATTGGATTAAGGTCCGGGGATTGGGCTGGCCACTCCATAACTTGAATCTTGTTGGTCTGGAACCAAGATGCTACTCGCTTACTGGTGTGTTTGGGGTCGTTGTCTTGTTGAAACACCCATTTCAAGGGCATTTCCTCTTCAGCATAAGGTAACATGACCTCTTCAAGTATTCTGATGTATCCAAACTGATCCATGATCCCTGGTATGCGATAAATAGGCCTGACACCATAGTATGAGAAACATCCCCATATCATGATGCTTGCACCACCATGCTTCACTGTCTTCACAGAGTTCTGTGGCTTGAATTCAGTGTTTGAGGATCGTCTGACAAACTGTCTGTGGCCCCTAGACCCAAAAAGAACAATCTTGCTTTCATCAGTCCACAAAATGTTGCGCCATTTCCCTTACGGTCAGTCAATGTGTTCTTTGGCAAATTGTAACCTCTTCAGCATGTCGTTTCTTCAACAATGGGACTTTGCAGGGGCTTCTTGTCGAAAGCTTGGCTTCATATAGGCATCTTCTTATTGTTACAGTACTCACAGGTAACTTTAGATCTTCTTTGATCACCCTGGAGCTGATCATTGTCTGAGTCTTTGCCATTTTGGCTATTCTTCTATCCATTCGAATGGTAGTTTTCCTTTTTCTTCCACGTCTTTCTGGTTTTGCTTGCCATTTTAAAGCATTTGAGATCATTTTAACTGAGCAGCCTATCATTTTAAGCACTTCTTTATATGTTTTCACCTATCCAATCAACGTTTTAATCAAAGTACGCTGTTCTTCTGAACAATGTCTGGAACAACCCATTTTACTCAGATTTTCAGAGAGAAATGCACTATAACCAGCATGTACAACATCTGCTGCCTTCATCCTTAAATAAGGGCCACCTGTTTGATACCTGTTTTTTCACAGAATGAATGAGTTCACTAATTGAACTCCACGCTGCTATTATTTTGAACATGCCCCCCCCCCCCACTTTCAATTAATGATTCAATTACACAGAATCAGCAGTATGCATGTCTTGACTGTTGGGTCTGTTGGTTTTCTATTACTCTACCCCACCTACTAGTAGATTATTTGCCATGTAGAAATATCATTTCTACCAAAAACAGTGATTGATCTGGTTAGTGATGTTGGACTGCTATTATTTTAAAAGCAACTGTACTGTTTCCTAGCTCTTAGCGGCGACCAGTGAATCAAGGTTAAAGGCAGTGACCTGGAGCCAGAGGAGTCTCCTACTGATCACAATGAGTAAGCTATACATTGTGTCACTCAGCCGCATCATCTGTCCGGAGAGGGATTCGTGAGATACTGTATGGACGGGCATCGGGGGTTAGTGCTGCGTTGCTATCGATTTGGAAGGCATGTATTTCATCTTACAGACATAATATGTGACTGGAGGGGTGGAGTTGTTATTAATGGAATAGTTTTTTGTCAATACTATCTGCATTAAGTGGTATTGGGAAAGAAAAGCTGTGAGGAGAAAGGCGTTTATCTGTGAGGAAGCACATGACATACTTGTCCTCCTAACCTCACGCAAGCCTGTCATATTTGAGCTCCCTGCTGGTCTCGCCCAAGTTGCAAACAGTAACACAGATGACTAATGTTCCTCTCCTCTCACTTGCTCTCTAAGAAAACACTGGACACAAGGTGACACGTTTGTACATCAGTCCTGGCCAACCTGCTCTGGCTCAGGCCACTGGTCGGTCAGTGACTTGGGGTTGCTGGGGTTAGAGAACACTCAGATGGGTAGGGTCACCTAGACCCATGAGAGCAGTCTCTCTCTCTCTCTCTCTCTCTGTCTGTCTCTCTCTCTCTCTCTCTCTCTCTCTCTCTGTCTGTCTCTCTCTATGTCTGTCTCTCTGTCTCTCTCTGTCTCACCTGTGTGTTGGACAGGAGCACCAGTATTTGACACGTCTGTGAGAATTCCCTAACGGCTCAGATCCGAACGAGCACCGGGTTGTGTGACTGGGGAGTTTACAGCCGGAAAATAGAGCAGATGGTGGTTAAAGAGTGTCAAGCTGTGTTGTGGTTGGTGTGAACGATTGATAGTTTTTGATCTTGAATCTAGGCAGGCATCTGAGAATGGGATTTGGCACTGAAAAACATAATTTCATTCAATATGTTATACTGTTAAGTTACCAGGACAGTTACATGTACACCACACAACTCTCTGCACATGAATAAATGATAAGAAAACTCCCACTTTAGTTCACACACACATAAATGCCTTAAGATTAAGAGACTTTATGAAGCTGACAATGATCAAGATGTCAGTGATCAAGGCCTGTTGTGTGGGAGACAATGAAGCACTGATTTGAAAAGGCTTGTGTGTGAGCTCTTCATGACTGCGTCTGAGTCTGTGTGTGTGTGTGTGTGTGTGTGTGTGTGTGTGTGTGTGTGTGTGTGTGTGTGTGTGCGTGCGTGTGTGTGTGTGTGCACGCGCATGGATGTGTGAATGTGAATTAAAATGTGAGAGCCTGTGCTAGTCAGGAAGGACTACATTACTGTACTCGAGATAGAGAGAGAGAGAGAGAGAGAGAGAGAGAGAGAGAGAGAGAGAGAGTGGCACTGTCAGCCACATAGGATCCAGCTCAGCTCAGCTCAGAGAGGGAGGCAGCTGTGGGAGTGTATATGCGCTTCACTGTCACGACCACCAGCAGATCTATGAGAGCCCTCCAGCTATCACTGAGAGAGCAGGGAAGCAGGCAGAACAGAGCAGATCAGGCTTTCTCACTGATACAGAACTTGTCTCAGAATAAATGATTGCTTCAGGGCAGGCCATCGACCTTACACTACAGTACTGGAAAGTAAGCAGGAAGAAACTAGGTGGTGGGATTGCATTTCAATGAATTCTAGCACTGCACTGCTACTTTTCCAAGCAGAAGTGCGTGGATGGAGCTAATAGAGACTTGTGGAAAATAATCTCTCAGTGCCTGTGCACACAGGCTGTGTGGTGGTTAATGTTCATTTAAAAGAAAGGTATTCCTCTGGAGGCAGGCACTGTTTGGGCAGGGACGGCATGAAGTCAAGGAAGAGTGGTCTAAACTTCAGTAAAGTGAGCTTTGAGGTTGCACACTAAACTGCTGCTTGACATGGAGATGAGAGAAGTGGGGGGGTGGCTCCTTGGTGAGTGAGTGATGTTGTGTCTGCTCTTTCCTGCACACATCATTACACACAGGATGACTGCTGTGAACTGGAGATGTTTGAAGGTGATACTGTATCTCTCGGGTAGTCCCTACTCTCCTAAAATGTCTAAATGTGTACTAGGCCTAAACTCTTATATACTTCCACTGTAGAGTGTCGGCTATGGTGTACTGTCACACAATGGCGTTCTGGGAAAGCCTTGGATGACCTTGAATTGCTCATCCACCAGTGCTAGTTTATGTGTGTAATCTTTGTTTGGGTTAAACCATTGTCACGCTAGAATCCCTCTTATGAGGGATAAGTAAGCACAGTGCAGAGTTGCACCTGACTGTACAAATCTCTTTGGGTGGAAGTCCTATAGTTAATCTTGAGTGTGGTCTTTAGCCCTTAAGTGAAGGCTCTCTGCGGCTAGCCTTCTAACCCATAATCTCTGGCCTTATGGGAGAGGACACATGGCGGATATCTGAGCAGAGAGGACAAAGACACTTCACAGCTCAAGATATTAAGCACATGACATACGAAACACACAAAATAATGTTTGATGTCGGATGTTTCAACCCCTTAGCTGGTTTTGATTGTATTTCCTCTCACTGGCTTCAATCAACAAATTGAAAATCCTGTCTGCGTGTGATGTATGTGACTTCTGACTAAACTGTGTAAAATAGTTTGTAAGAGTAAGTGCTAGAGTATCTCATGCCTCCATACATTACCCTGAGCCTCTTATCCTGGAGACAGGGCTTTGGCCTGATTAGTCAATTAAGGTCAAGCAGACAGACAAGAGCATTGCCAAGACACCACAGGTGGCCGTGTCCTCAAGATAACCTAGTTTCACCTGCCTGCAAACACAAAAACTGTTAATATAAGTGCCATTCTCCCCTGGAATTAATGTGCTGAGAGATGACTCACCATGCTCTCTCTCTTTCACACACACACACACACACACACACACACACACACACACACACACACACACACACGCACACACACCAACACATACTCAGCTCTAAGTACTGCAGTGTTTTGTCAGCTTCACGCTACTTCCTAGTGGTATGATGCTCCGTAACTATATTCCTCTCCCTCTACCAGGCTTAAGGTTAATCATATTACATCCACTTTCATCAAAACCAAAGCATCCATATTTCCCCGCTAAACCCCTTCTCACACATGGGTCTGGGAGCTAGCCATTCAGAGAGGAGCCACGGTAGCCTGTGCGTTTACAGTAATGCAATGCAGCAGTACAGTCAGTCAAATGGATTAGTCTCTCTCTCCTGATACTGGGAACGCAGCCAGCCAGAGGGATGACGTGACGACAGAGTCACCGCTGGATCCGAGAGCTACAGTATATACAGTATTAGACCTGCTCTCTCCGCCTCAATTATCCTTTTCCATCTCATTTGTTTAAATGTTCTGTTGTTGTCCTGTAATCATACGAAGAAGACACTCTAACCTAAGTAACAGGAAATTATTCTGATTTGCTCTCTGAGATTACAAAAGGACATTTTAGTTTGGAGTCGGAAAAAGAGGAGGACACCAGAAACATGAAGAGAGAAAATATTGACCAGATGGTCGGGACAAGATTATCCTCTAAACATGGCCTGCCTGCCTGCCTCTCTATGCCCCTAATGGCAGTAATGCCCCTTAGAAAAGTAGGAGAATAGGCAGGTACTGCAGTGTGAAGACTAGAAGAACAGCCTACTACTCCACTTGACTGCTTGTTAATGAAAGCACACACCATAGATACACTATAAATTAAGCACCATATATAAAGCAATGTTACTTGTTCATATCCATTTGCAGTACCATCCACAGTCAAGCATTAGCCGGCTTTGTCCGTGAGCACACATATCTGTTTGCGTGCGTTCGTTTGTGTGCATGTTTGCTGCATGGGAAGGGTTACTAAAAAAAAGTGTGGTTTGTGTTTTGGTCTGGGAGACCCTGGTGTATTGGAACACGCAGCACCACCCACACTTGTCCTGAACAGTTCTCCCACATCTGTGCTGTGGCTCAAATATCACAGCTTCAGCCACCAGCCAGCAAGCTCTGCATAAATCTCACTCTCCAAGTTGGTCTGTTTCATTTTGTTTCACAGAAGTACTGCATCATCCTCAAACCAAAAATAGATGCTGCCAAGGAAAAGGAAAAGATTATGATGAAACAATGTTGGGAGGGGATGATGGGGATAATAAGAAAAACCTGCAGTATGACTTCAGTGATAGTCAAAAAATCAATAAGGTTTATGCATGAAAAATCAATCACAGTTTCCAATGTAACCCCACCATACTACATATCTGTGCTTCAGAGTCAGCAAGGGAGTGAATGTATTTTATTCCTCTAGCAAGCCCTGCCTTCTGGGGCAACACGGAACACCACGGTGGGTTAACTCTTCCTGTGCTGCAGAAATGACCAGTTACAGTTGGCTGCTGGGCGCAGTTGTGACCGGCTGACAGAGGGAATGGACAGCATGAGAGCCCCTCAGCTGAGAAGGGTAGAGCGGAGTGGTTGCCAGGGTGAACATACTCTGTTCCACAAAGCCGTTCTCTGATAGGCCAGAGCTGCTACTGAGGGAAAGAAATCCTGCCAATTGGAAACAATTGATGTTTTGTTGCCGGGCCAAGCTGTCCCGACACAAAGCTGACATTTATTGGCAAGAGGGCTTCACGTTTGAAAAGGTGACACTTCAGAAAAAAGCTGTCCATTCTGCACAACACCGACGTCTCTTTTGGACAGACTGATTCTCTTTATTATAACTGTTTTCAAATCAACTTGTTTCGCCATGAAAAACGTTTAGTTAGTAATTTAGCTCTTTCATTCATTCATTCATTCATTCACGAGTGTCCTCTCATTCCCCTTCTCCTTCCTGTTACACAGCCCTGAGTGAACTGGGGTTTTCTACCAGGTGCCATCAGTGCAACTTGGCAGGACTGCTCATGTCAAATTGATAGAAACCAAAGTGTTAATTGCAGACAGCTGTCTCTTTCATTAATCTGACTATTATATACAGTATCAGACTCCAGTCTGCAGGGATATAATCTTAAGAGAGCAACGCGGCACTCCAAAAGAAGATGGTGGAGCCTGATCTAATCCTAATGTACTTACTGCGTATGAAACGGATGTAGTCCTCCCTTCCCCTCAAACAGATAAGACGTCAACTAAACTGTGCAATGTTTTGGTCTGGAACATACTGGCGCTATTTACATATTTTATTGAATCAGAGCCACATCACAGACAGACCCCTCTCTTCTATTTATAAAACAAAACAAGAGAACAATACTCCTCTTTGATTCCAGGTCTTTTGAAGTCACAGGACTTCTCTAAACATGTCAAGGGAAACAAAAGCATTACAGCGACATACTGTAACTGGCTCACAATAGATGAGAAAACGACGGGCTAGCATACACCTCAGTCAGCTTTCTAGCCCGCTCAGCATTTTTTTCCCTTTTATTACATCCTTTATAACTTTATTGGAGCTTGAGCAAGACAAAAGTTATTGAAGTTAAGCTTTGATGGCTGTCTTACAGTGGAAAACTCCAGACAGAGTTGGTAACAGTGCGCACTGCTGGGTGTGAACACTAGTGGCTGCGGCTGAGCTAAACTCTACTGTTTTATTAGGAGGCCCTGTCATTATTGTCATCCCAGAGACATGCAGGCGACATTAGCGGAGCGCTAAAAAGCAACACCAGAGGCCACCCCTCTCTTTGTCCCTTCCCCAGGACCCAGAAGTGAACAGCAGCAGACTAGACAGGAGTGGGTCATAACCGTGTCATTTCTTAACATGATTATCTCGACATGATGATCCCATGTACACACATGACGAAAGGTCTCCTCCTCAATGTGGACTTAATTGACTTTCTGTTAACGAGCGGTTTTATTTTCCGATGAAGGCGTCAGCGGCATGTCGACCCTGCCCTAATACGGGGTGGCAGCATGTGTGTCATCCATGAGTCCTTCTTCAAACAGCCAGGCAGTAATTGTCAGCTGAGCATGAGTAATTGAATTGGGCAGGCAGGCTTAAACAATGGGCTCTAATTGCATCACTGTTGGGCCATGACAACAAAAGTCAGACTGAAAATCCTCCCCCTCTGCACTAATTGCATATGCTAATTAGCGGTATTTGGCCTTAACGAGAGGGGAGAGTTAATGTCATGAAGGAGGCTCTCCAGAAACTCTGATCAACCACAGGACTGGCAGCTCTAGCGCGAGGGAGCCTCATACAGGCAAGGCGTCTGTGTTTGAACTGGTCTGGATTACCACATACATCACCATATTGTCAAAAGAAAGTGCTGATTTTACTGGCTTCATTTTGAGACTTACAGAGCTAATCCAACCTTCTCGGGTTTTACGGGCTCACGTGGCCAAGTAATGTGTCACGCTGGGCGGGAGAACGATGGGAAGTGGAGGAGGTCACATAATTCCCCCTCGCGGGAGTCCCTCCTCCTCCGCTTCCTCCCTTCTCCGCTTTCTGCCTCTCTTCCCTCCCACGGTTTTCCCATTCCCCTTCTTTTCTCTGTCCTCCTCCTGTGCTGGTGTGTGGATCTGACGCTGGGAGACGGAGCACATCTGGAGCTGTGGCCTTAGGGCCAGCCCCGCTCTGAGCCAGCACCACAGCACCACAGAAACACACACACGCACGCACGCACACACACACACACACACACACGCACGCACGCACGCACGCACGCACGCACGCACACACACACACACACACACATACATATATAGAAACACACAATGATGCTGCACTGTGGTGACACTGGTCAAGTTGCACTCCAAGACACTTACTCTCTTTTGAACCACCTCATTCATTATGCATACCTCTTCAGATATTTAGAATTTTTTGGTCACACAAAAAACGATTTTAATTTGGCTCTAGATAGCAACAAAACACGGCCTCCCCCTTTCGAAAACCAAAACAACTCACATTGAAGTGCCCCTTTAAGGCCTCATATATTAATCCTGGGAAGTTAAGAAAAGCAAATCCCATTCTTATCTCTTAGGCTATTCAGACCCCCATGCGTGTTAATTGTTCACAGCTTTTATAATCCATCCCTGTTCACCATATGGGAGCAAATGAAGTCAGTCTGGTTTAGATTAGGATGCAGCCACGTGTCTCTCTAACAGCATCAGGCAGGAGCTGTGGAAGAGTCTCCAAGTTGCAGGATCCAACACCATTGCCTGGATGGACTGATGGAAACCTTCCAGAGCTGGAATGGAAACATCTCAGAGCTGTCATTATTACTAATTTGTCCTTCTCTACAGACGTAATATAAGAGAGCATTTTAATTATCATTGTGGAAAACTGGACTGAAAGTTTTTTAGGAGAATAGATTGATTAGATTGGTCGTTGACGAGGCCTTTTTGGGCACTTGCAGAGGCTTTGATCTGACAGTTCTCTTCATCCTCCTCGACGTCGCTCGGGAATAAAAAATGCGTCTTGCCAGTAGAAGTGTGAGCAGCCTCTGTTTGTCAGCTTGTGAGTTACGAAGGCAATTAACTGAAGAGGAGAGAGAACGTTGCCTGCTGTGTTAGGAAACACACAACTGCCACAGCGACGTGTCTCTGTGTCCCACAAGCCTCTGCAGGACCACATATCATGTCTCCCACTCTTCCCCCTCCCCAGAGAGGGTCTCAAACCAAACACAGGGAGATGACATCCCATCCCCTAGCCTCTCTGGTTAATGTGCCTGTGGGGCAGCCCAGACGGACGGCTCAGGGCTCTGCTGGGTCCCAGGCTTTACGGGTCCTGGAGCAGAGTAGACTGAGGGAGGGGGAGACGAGGGGGATGGAGAGGGGGGGAAAGTTGGGGCTGTTAGGCAGCCGTGCTCAGGGTTGCCGGGGCACCGGGGGAGTCCTCCATCACCAACATGGCTCCCCACACTGTTGTGCCTCTGCCTGGGCTCCGCGTGTCAGGTTTCAGGCACATGGAGCGCGTTATCCCCCACACCCAACTGAGCACGAGCGACACCGGACAATCCGGCCCCCGCGTGTCGGGAGGTCTCCCTCTGTTTTCTCAACAAACAGACTTGTTGTTGGTGTAGGACAGCAGAGGATCACTCCAACTGAAACCCGTATCCTGTATCCCCCCAACTGCTGAAACCAGTGTTGTAAAAAGTCAGTTTAGCAGGTTGAGGAATGTTACTGGAATGTCCCTCGTGACAGTGGGTTATTTCATTAGGAGTAAACGGCTCTAATTGATTACATTTTCATGACTCTGGTTCAGTTGATTTTCGTTCGGTGGTTGGTATCAAGAGGAGGGCAAACCTTGTTGTTCTCTGCATAGTAGTGTAACATATCAAATCCCATCTGTTTCCAGTCCCATAACAGCCTTGTTGGCCTCTCTGTATCAACGCCAATCCCTCTTCTTCACTCTAATTGAATAACGCTCCAGGGTCCGCCTCCTCTTCCTGGGCTGTCACTGCCCTGATCAGTGAGGCAAGAGAAGTTGTGGGAGAGATAAGCACTGTAACACATGTTGTCAAGTTGCATTCCTCAAGTATGTATCATTTATTGATTTTGGGCCGGGTGAGGGGAGAAGTGTTAAGGTGTGTCACAACTTGGCCTCTTCCTAAGAATTCTCGCTCTTTTTTTTCTCTCTCTCTCACTCGTTCTTCATTCCTCAATGACCTTAGTGTCCTTACAGTCCTTGTACTGGCCATTTACCTTGATTCATACATTCCATCTGCGTAGACTCACACTTTACAAGCGGGGAAACAGTCAAACATTAAACAATGTCAAACAACAGGCGGGACCAGGGACTTTTTGTGTCACCCAGACAATGATGCACTCAGGATGTCAGTGTATCATTACATCAGAAACCCTCTCCTCTTTGTTAAAGTGCTTGGCACGAGTCCCAGCACCTCATCCGCTTTTGGTGCCCTCCTCTGCCGGGGACTTAGGAGTGCACCCCCACTTTACCAGTGAATTGTGAAGTCAAATGACAAGTGGACCGGGCGGGAGTCCTGCTGAGCTCACCCAGGCAGCAGCACCTGTTCCCTGGGTCTACAGCAGAGAGGCAGCCATTGTGTTCCAACCCAGGGCCTGCCTTGTGACACTAGGTTTCCAATTTCATGCTATAATCAGTGCGCAGCTACCGAGCCCTAGCCTTGGGACTTAAATCGAGCAGGAGGAGGCCATCTTATGAACACTGTAAGGTGCTTTTACTCTGCTTATGCGCTAAAAAGGCACCATGAAGCCAGGCTGCTGTCATTAATGAGAGAGAGGAGTCCATAAGTGGAAGGGTTGAGAGGGGGTGCTGACTGATTAGAGAGACCTTAGTGTAACCAGGCCAGGTCCAGCCTGGCTTATGTGCGGGGCTGGCTTGTTTCTGTTCAGGACTGGTAGGACGGAAGCTAGTCATGCCACTGAAATAGCTGTGAATTGAAATGACATGAAATAATGTCTGATAAATTAAGATAGGTCTTGTCGCTTGGACACATCAGTTCCAATGCTTCTAATGCTACCAGCACAATAAGAGCGGGATAGCCAGTTAGCTCATGAGCTCACAACAACTGGCAGCTTCCATTACATTAATGGTAAAATGGTAAATGGACTGCACTTATATAGCACTTTTCCACCTTAGCAGCACTCAAAGCACTTTACAATGGCCTCTCATTCACCCATTCACACACCAATGGCGGTAGCTACCATGCAAGGTGCTAACCTGCTCATTGGGAGCAATTTGGGGTTAGGTGTCTTGCTCAAGGACACTTCGACATGTGGACAGTCGGAGCTGGGTCAACTGCAGTTCAACACCGGGACGGAGGGAGGGAGGGATGGAGGGAGGGAGTGACAACCAGACAAATGCTATCTATGGTGCGCTGGCTTACAGCCACGCACAAAAAGGGGCAATTATCTCGCCAGCCTGCTCCTGTCCCCCGTCAGTCTAGCTGTAATCACAGCCAGGGAGAGCTGACGGCTCAGCAATCTCACCTTGAGAGACCCAAGCGATTCAGCCCCGCTGCAGAGGAGCGCAGTGTCTGCCATGTTTCCTCCCGCCCAGGTCGATACCCTGTCTACTGCTGCCCCTCAACTATGCATCTTCAGTTCCAAACGCGTAATCACAGGGTTGCTGATGTACAGCCTGCTCAGAATAGATAATGATGTGTAATCGGAGTAGTGACGGGCGCTTCGGCGAGGACGTATAATGATCCACATCCCCACGGAGTGGGGGGTGGGGGTGGGGCAAGCTGAGAAGTTCTGTCCCCTGTTGGATACATCACACAGCCCTGCATATCTCTGCCTCCAATAGGCTGTCCTATCAGGTCATATCCTCTCCTAGCCATGACTCTCTTGTGTCAGAGTGAAGGTGAAGGTGTGTGTGTGTGTGTGTGTGTGTGTGTGTGTGTGTGTGTGTGTGTGTGTGTGTGTGTGTGTGTGGATGGAGGAGGACACAGCCAGCTAATAAGTAAACTACCATGGAACATTGGAGACTTGTTATGAATGACTCAGACAATGTTATCTTTCGATAGATATGTGGAGAGAGGAGGATGAGGTCACTTCATTCTCTCACACTTTGTTCTGCGACAATGAATCAGTGAGCATGAGAAATAGATGGACTTGTTTTTCACTAGCACAGTTGATTATTAAGTGGCCCATATATTCAGTTTTGAAAGACCCTGAAAAGGTTCCAGTATTTTTTCCTGGACTGGAACAAAATGATCCCTTTATGTGTTTTGAGCAGGAAAAAGACCATGATACCATGATACCACGCCAGCTGCTCAATGTTGTTCAGAGGCTATTAGTTGATAAGTTGCAATTATGTCCAAAGTTAGTCATACCATGGTTCACTATAATTTTGGTATCATCTTACAGCTTGTAAAACAGAGCAACATTTTACGACCTCACAATAACATTGAATGCCCAGCTCTTCAGTCTGAGACATGAGGATGTTGTTATGTTGGCAGTTGCTGAGTTTGATAGCCTCTCGGAAGTACAGTACCCAAATGTACTGTATATCATGAATATTACATTAAAATATAGATTCAAGGGAATAGTACAAAACAAAATCAGTAATGTGCAGTATACAGTGTATTCTGTACAGTAATGCCCCCCAAACATGCAACAACACTGTCCCTCTGGGAAGAATGAAATGAAGAATGAAGAATGAATGGAAAGAAAGAAAGAAATCTATCTACAGGTATCTATTTGGCCTTAACGAGAGGGGAGAGTTAATGTCATGAAGGAGGCTCTCCAGAAACTCTGATCAACCACAGGACTGGCAGCTCTAGTGCGAGGGAGCCTCATACAGGCAAGGCGTCTGTGTTTGAACTGGTCTGGATTACCACATACATCACCGTATTGTCAAAAGAAAGTGCAAAGATGTCAATTTAAATGGTCTAAAGATATAAATATTTTTAAATATCTTTATTTATAGATGCTATAGCTATCTGTGTGTGTGCAAATTATGAGGAATAAAATATTGTGAAAATGAGATAATTGCATTATTTCATCACTTCCACAATTGTAAGACAGAGGATTTAAAACCCTCATCTAGACTGCTTAAAGATATGTATTATCTTGATACCCCTCCTTTTAAATTGTTTAGCTTAATTGTTGATTACTGTACTGTATTTTCTACTGATTATTTGTATTGTATTTTAAAATTGTAATAGGACATAATTCATCCTGTGTGAACATGATGCAAGTTGTCCTAATATATAGGACAACTTGTCCTATGATAACTCAAACTCAAACTCTACAGCTTCTCTGCTACTGTAACTGCCTGACCAACAGCTGAATTGATTTGCATTTTTACTGATCTATAAAGACTGGATGAACTGGCAGTGAGGATTCTTCGGAAGCTTCAATTACCAATTACTATTGGAGGAAATGCAATGACCTTTTATTCCTAACCGCCAACTTCAGTGTTTCTCTCATTCATGTCAGCTTCCTCCTCACTCACTTTTCACACAGTGATAATCTACACTCCAGCTGCAATCATCCTTAATCTCTCTAGGGCAGTGCGCAGATTAAAGCACTTCCATGATGAAAAAAAAGTTCTGCGTTCTGTGAGAAAAATAGAGAAAGCCATTGTAAGTTGCTCCGAGCCGCTGAGGAAATGAACTGCCTCTCCAACGGAAGACAGGAGTCTCTCAGCAAAGTTATGGGGGATGGGGACGACCTCACATGTCCCCTATGGGTCCTTCACTGCTTAGTGATCAACTTGATAAGTAATATGTCGAGAGGCAGTGAGAAATGGGGCAATAATGGTGTAATGGCCGTGAGTGGGCATAAATCGCTGCCTTCGGCCGGCAGCTCAGGGTGGGAGCCTGGGTTGGGGGGGTCACGACCTGTCTTTATGGACCTTGCGGTGACAGAGGAAATAAAGACGGATGAAGGGTAGAAGAGGTGACGCGGTCCTCTGCCCCTCCCTCCAATCCATCCTCTGTCAGCAGCTCTTCTCCCGCACCTCCCAAGTACAATGGCACAACCAACACACCTCCACACAACATGGTTTTCAGACAGCGTCGGCTCAACCTGCAACACCTACAGCTAACTTCTATTTCCCAAGAGGATCCAACCAAAAGCGTAGACATAGACATATTCTCTCGGAGCCCAACTGGACAAAAACGGCGAATGGGGGTCAGAGAACGGAAGAGTAGTAAAAACAGGGCCTCCCTCACCACCCACAAAGCTTGCTCAGTAAACAACCGGCCATGTTTGAACTCGAAGCCTCAGCAGGTCAGCAGGAGGATGAGCAGTAACAAAAGCTCTTCTGCTCAGCAGTCCCGTTGGTGGATTGATTTCAGCCTGCAGATGGACAGAGTGCTCAGTCAACACTGCCCCTTTCCGGCAGGCATGGAAGGCCCTGACCTTTCACCCCGACAGAACGCCCCTCCTGGAGGGCCGGCCCCCCTGTTGCTGCCCGGCCGCTGTTTGGAAACAACACAAGGAGCGGTGCTGTGGTCAGGGAGAACAACCATCTGTCTCTTCACAGCGTTCCTCTCACACAGGAAACACCTCTCGTTTTCATCCGCTAGCCTGTCACACGCTGCTGGAAACCACACCCAAAACTGGACCGAGTATTGATTCTGCTAAAAGCTTTACAGCATCTGCCAGAAGTGAATTAGACTTAAGTCATGGCAGGCTGGTGGTCGCATCACTGTGACCCTGTCCCCTCTGGGCCCAAAATACTGAAGAATAAATCCCTGTGGATGACACTCCAATGGGGCTCCATGTCCCGGTAATGTGCAGGTGAAATATTGAGCCTCTTGTTAGGGTTAAACACAATGATGCGACAGTGAATTATAAGTGATTTTACACCTAATCCTATGAGTCGTGACCAGCTGCCCTTTAGGTTCTCATTTTTGGGGCCATCAGCATTTATAATTTTCCTGATATGCTTTTTGCACAGTACTTACGCCATCAGTGAGCGGGGCTGAATAATTGCAGTGGACATGGATGGTATGAGTGGTGGGGAGGATGGGGGGTCACTGTTTAAACCAATACACTGACATCGGCATTAAAGCACTGGTGAGAGTTGTCGCTTCCTCATGAATAAAACATAGTGCCATCAAAGCCCAGAGAGTGTTACTTCGTTGAACTCAGCACTGGAGAGACAGCTGGGTCCACGCAGTATACACTCTAACAGAGTACAGCCAGTTAGCATTAGCATATGCACTTACAGCTGCTCACCACAACAGTCACAGAGTACAGTATTTAAAACCAAGGCTATGCATCCATGGGCTCATTAAGAAAAAAAACTAGGCCTCACGCAGGCACAGCACTTCCCAAAACATGGTTCACTTTCAGGATCAGCATTCTTCCCCCTTTTCTCAACTCCCCCCCCACCCCCCAGTATGTAGGCAGGATGTTGTAAAGAGGGGGAGGGGGGGGACGTGGAAGAGGAGGAGGTGTGAGATGAGCCGGTGTCCTAAGCCAGGACACTGGGGCTTTCATCTGGGCAATAATATGTCAGTGTCACCGCCAGACTCAGGAGTTCCTAGAGAACCAGTGATCAGGTACAGGAGGCCGGGGTTGAGCAGAGGCTAGCGTGTCCTGAGAATAAACAGCTGACTTTCCTGTTTCGTTGTTTTCCCTTAGCAGCTTGCCCTTGCAGGCCCCTTGAGGCAACCGAGGGGCACTGCTGGGAAACTAATTAGTGCACCAAAGCACTACAAGGCTACATTTCCATTTGAAAGCGCCAGAGTACAAAGAGTGCGGCCAGGTCTCACCCTCTCCACGCGCGCAACATTTTGATGTGAATATGACCAACCTGACCACATCCTAATATCAGTGGGTTCAGGGACCTGGGCACAATGCCATGTCCTGTGTCATCCTATAGCTGGTCCAACAGAAGAGGCCTGTGCTGTCTAGAGGCTCTGTGCTGTCTGGGTGGCAGTGCTGGGCAGACTGCCTCAAGAACATTTGGAGGAGCATTAGGTGTCTAGAGAAGGCGGCTCTCGCTGCCAGAGAACAGTATGGCCAGAGCGCTCATATTAAAGCATGCCAGCAGCCCTGGCAGCCAAGCAGGCTTTACTACTCTGAGTTTACTGTGTCCAGTATCAGCCCGCATCCCGATCACACTGCCCAGTTCAAATCCCACACGCGTAGACCTCTATGTTGTTTGTGTGTGTGTCTGTGCATGAATGTATGCTATTTTAATATGCTTGCGTAAAGTACTAATCTAGCTTTGCATAGCGTGCGCCGTAACTCATTCTCATTCACGTGTGTGTTGTGTACTGTTCTGTATGCACACATGTAAGGAGCAGAAAGGAACTTGGTAGCCTCTAGATATGGAGGTACTTTGCCGTGTGTGATGAGTGAGATAAGTGTGTTGTTCACAGCTTGTGTGCAGCCAGGGGGCCATGCAGGAAGTCCTATGGCACATACAGGAAGTGTGAAAACTGAGCTGGGACAGGGTGAAGAGGAAGTGGACGATGGATTAAAGGTTATCAGCAGCAGAGAGAGGACATACCCAAGCCTTCCTCACTAACTCGGGCAAACGGCCAGCTGGCTGTTAGACGTTGGCGGGTCAAGGCAGGAGCAGCCGTTACTGTGGCCAGGTTGGGTTTGTCCATTTGGCTCCTTTACTAGTTTCAGGAGTTGCTCAGTGAGTTTCATACGGTTTGGAATGGATCCAAAGACTGTAGCCTCATGTCATGACAACATTTAAAACTAGAAAGGATTCCGTGCATTAATGCATTTTGTTGGTGTAACTCGGTTGAAATGGTTAAAATCACACCTCAGTTTAGTATTTTACCACAGGATCAAGGCTAAGAAAATTTAATTTTTCCTAATAGTGAATGAGAATATTATTTTGTTTTACATGCATAGAAAGATGTTTGCTTAAACAGCAAATAAATAAAGTTGATATCTATCTATCTAAAGCTCATTTAACTCCTCACTGTAATGAAGAGGAAAAACAAATCGTGGTCCGGATTGGATCCCAGGTCTACATGAATTGTGGTATTTCTTTATATAGTCCAGTCTGCCTATCAATTGTTCCTCAATAAACAGTTATGTCCTCAGAGTCTGAATAAGTAGGCTATGATTTGACAGGCAGCTCTAAATGCCTTCCCAACCAATGAGATGTGGTTATAAAAATGATGTTTTATTGATGAAAATGGCTAAACTGGAAAGAGAAAATAGAAAACTGACATTACTGGTGTTATCCCAAACAAACTAACAGACTTGCATAATGTGGAATCCGTGCATTGATCAATGCAGTTAAAAGTAGCTCTACTTTAGGGTAGAGCTAATGGGGATCCTTCTAAATAAACAAATAAACAAAGCAGTCTGTTCAAATAGGCATCAAAAGATAAAGTAGTCCTACTTAAAATGACCAATTAAATCCTGAAACCCGATTCATGCTATAAACATGTTAAAGTAGCCTATAGCTGTAATTCAAAGTAGCAGGGTGACTAACTAAAGTGAAAGGCTGCCCAGTGAAGCATTCGAATTCCCGGGCATACAGTAGGCCTAAAGCGCATGCGAGTCATGGAAGCCTAACTTATGGATAACAAAAGGTATGGCACACCAAGGTAGTCTTGTGAGGTGTTGATCACTGGAAGAACGTGAAAAGTGTCGTACCCTCTGGCTCCATATGCACTTATTTTATTTTGACGTTTCAGCATGTTTTCCTAATAGATTCTGAAGAAGGCTAACGGGCTTCAAAATAAAATAACGAAACGTCAAAATAAAATAACTGCATATGGAGCCAGAGTGTACGACATTTTTACAGCCTAACATATAGCACACATCTAATCGTATCGGATGAAAAATAGATAAGATGGCATATACTGTATAGGCTGGCAGGTTGGCCCATGCCCGGCCAAACACCTCAAGGCCCTCAGCCTCTCCATCCACTCCCTGTCTCCCATGGCCTTGTGACTCTTAGGTTTAGTGCTCATCTAAAGATAACATGGAAAGAATAAGAATAACAATAGTTACAACTATGTATCACAGCCTAAACATGGTGTAAGTAAACTACACTGATAGCATTTGTTTTGCATTCAGATACAGTAACAGCATTCTTATCTAGGCTTCAGTGGGGTAATACATTGTGTTCCATCTAGCCAAGGCATTCCTCTAGTGATCTGTAGTGCCAGGTTCATGTCTTGATGAAGATATTATTTTTCTTTAGAGAAAATTGGATTTTCATTACAATGAGGAGTGAAGTCAGCTTTAGATATCACCGTAGATATCAACTTTATTTATTTGCTGTTTAAAAAACCAATACTATCTTATGTTTCTATGCATGTAAAACAAAATAATATCTGATTCATGAGAAACAAATTAGATAAAACCTGTATTAGGAAAAGTTTCAGTACATCTAAAAGTTGCTGAACTACTGGGTGGATACATGAATTGAAAACAACTTGGCCATTTCTTGGACCAGTTCCCTTAACTTTTTTACATATTCTGCCAAGTTTACCATACAGCAATGCTCAAACTCCCCAGCTTCGCTCTGTAACATTTTTGTCTCCCGACACAATTCATTTCATAATTTTGCTGTGGGGTGCTTCAACCAACATCAGTCAGCATCTATAGCCTACCTAGACTAGTTCAAGGAGCTGTGTTGACGGGGGCGCCCCGGCATCTCAATGGGCTGGGGCGCTTACCTTTTAAAGGCTAGTCCTTTCTGCAGCGGCGTGGGTTTGAATCCGGGGTAAAACACACGTGTTTTGCTGTGAAATTTCTCTGCCTTTGAAAAGCAGGTGTAATCCAGTTGGGCGTAACCCACCAGTCTACACATAACCCTGTTAATTATGAACATAGTTTTATGAGCTGCATACATGGGGGAGCAATTATTATTAAATATTTCTGATAATCTGATATTCGTGCAATACTGATATTTATGAGGTTGCATAGCCAACTAATCAAATTGGTCTCACATAGATTTAATATGTCCCAATGTATTAAGGCCTGAAATTATTCAAATGCGGTAAATTACGATTATAACGTGGACTGGAGCATTCACAATGCCGACATTCACTGATTACAATTCAGGGCTACAAGGTTTTATATTTAAACAATTGGCTTTAGAAAATGAATATATGCCAGGGATACCCTACAATACACTTGGCTTGCAAATGAGATACACAAGGCCGATGCGATCATCGAGTTACACCATCAACAGCAATGACCACCCTAAAGATAGCAGTCCTCATAATTTCAAGCAGTCAATTACAGAGGTAGCCTAATTATGGACAAAGCAAGACTGCGTACTGCAAGTCGCTATATTTTCGCCACGCACATTATGGTTTGAGGGCGGTGACATGCATGCTGTGCTCGCAAACGTTAGTACATCTGCCCCTCAGTGTCATGAGGTGAACACGTAGGCCCGTACAGACAATCCTAACCCTGAGAAACGTCCCTGTGGACAGAGAAGCTTCCCAGCCCTTGGTGGTCCCTGGAACATGGACACCTGTGCTAGTCAACGGAGACAGGTGCCCTACATTTATCTGAGGCCACTGCATCTGCTGCTGACAGGAGACCTTGCTGGGGACCTGCCTCCGAGGGACACATCGCACTGAAAACCTGACTGGGGAGATTCCTCACATTCCCTGTGTTCAGCGCCAGAACAGCCTCTCTCTGGACCACCAACTCCTCAGCATCCAAAAGTGCTTATTGTAGAGAAGTAATGCATCATCAGCAGTGTTCCTAGCTCATGAACTTTATGGTGATGTGGAAACCTTTTTTTTTTTTTTTTTACATTGTGATTGAGGAATGGTCCGGAATATTTAACTACGCTTCCTCTGCTAACCAGGAAGTTATATATCTAACGAGTCCTAGGGATTTGCATTGAAATACACTCCCTTGGTACAGGAAGTGAAAATAAATCTGTAACCAGCTCATTAAAGGTGTTAGAAATGGACAGTATAATTCATCCAACTGGTAACATGAAACCCCTCAGTAATTATACGAGCCCCCCCACCCACCAACCACTCTCTCCCTGGGAAAGCTGATGCTCGGGTAAAAGGGACAAAATCTGTGTCTTTAGCATACAACTACCAAATGGTGCCAATTTTGTGCCAGGAGCCCCCCCCCCCCCCCCCCCAATTTTGTGCAGATTTCAGGGATAGGATTATTCATAATTAATTCAGGAGCTAATTAATTTAGGTATGGGCTGGTCTAGGAGGGAGGGGAGAGGGACGGTGGGCGGAGGTGGCATCATGCCCGCGCGCGCTGCAGCGGACGAGGCGGAGAGCGGGGCTCTTAATGAGCTCTGTTTCAGGGAGATAAGCCTGTTAGCATTCCCTCAATCCCCCATTTCAAACCTGCTGATGAAACAGACGCACAGGAGGTGGGCTTGGCTGGCAGGAGTCCTGGCCAGCACCGCACTGTATGTAAACTGTCCGTATATCCAGCTCTGTGCAAAGTTATACAGTACAGACAACACATGCAAATACACGCACAAACAAACAAACACAAACACACACTATAAAGACCATGTGATCTTTGTTTACAACCGTTTTCCTACAAACAAACCTCAGATGCCAGTGAAAACCCCCCCGATTCAATTCATCCCACTATGTTAGTACTCTGTGATCGAAGGTGCAAAATCAGTTTTACAACACCAGCCGGTGGATTACTGCACTCGTTTTCATACCAGCAGAATTGTTAAAGACACTGCCAGGGAAATGGTAAAAGGATTAACTATCGAAACACATAATACGCTGCCTGTCTGCCAAGTGTGGCACTGTCTCACAGCCCAGCAGCTGTTTGGGGTTTCTCTGTGAGAGCTGCTGTCCAGGCAGTGTTGAGTGACCCCTCAGTCCCTGGTCCGCCGTGTCCATGCTCACCCCAGCCACCGGGGTCGGCTAGGGCAATACCTTACCTTGGCTGTCCGCTGTATCCTATTCCTCATTGAAGGCATTGAATATTAAGGAGTAAATATAGCTGGGGACAAGGGTTGGACTTTCCCTTTGACCCTGAGAACACAGCTGTGGTGGCTCGAGGGGAGCAGTCCCCCTTCACTACTAACACATTAACACCGGTGCCAAAATACCAACCCTCTGACCCCTCACACCCTCCAGATTCCATTTCAAATTACATTTCACTGGCGTTGAGATACAATATTTTTCTACCGGACAGGCCTGCCAGGCCAGGCGTGGAGATGACTCTACATCACAATACCTACTAGCTCCCATTTGATTGCTTTGGGAACATTGGCTGAAATAAGGCACTATTTCTGTCAAAGTCACAGAGGCCCTTGCAAACAACAGCACTGTACAGTAAATCTGAGCCCAAACCCCTTAGTCAGGCAAATCAAACCCATGTGTTGGTTGTGCTGGGTTGCATCAGCCGTGAGGAAAAACAGGCCCCTTTCTGAAATGTGCAGAGAGGGTCCTGTGTGGCTCTGTGACTCAGAGGCCCGATATTCCGCAGCCAGTGTTCCATCTTTATGGGCCCTCCGACACAATCACACTGGAACATGTGTTTCTGATCTGCTCATGTGCGAGTCTGAGGCCAGTTAAAGCACCAATACACAATGATTACTCTCCCCACTGTGCCTCACCAATCAGAACCACATGCCCATCCCAGCTCAAATGGCCCAATCCCACTGTCTGTTTACTGTTTCCGAGCTCAAACAATGCCTCCATATTCATTCATGGTTTCAAGTGGTTATGCGCCTGTCGCTCTCAGGCGTGGTTCACTGTGATATCGGGTT
Organism: Borostomias antarcticus; assembly: GCF_949987555.1. Lineage (NCBI taxonomy): Eukaryota > Metazoa > Chordata > Actinopteri > Stomiiformes > Stomiidae > Borostomias > Borostomias antarcticus. Next base: position 55,531,924 of record NC_140234.1, on the reverse strand, counting down.
ATACTGGGTTTATGTGTAAATGATAGTGGTTGAAATAATTCTGAGTCTGTTTTACCACGGAACGGTTTGTCTCCAGAGAGTTTTAACTTAAGAGTAGCTAGAGTTTGCAGTTCACTTAAATAGAGTTGGTGATTCAGCTTTCAACACCTTTGACAAGGTTAAACTCCTGTCTCTTTAAAAGGTATCCATGTATGCTTGGAGAGACGGCAGATGTAGCTCGATACTGAGGCTTAGAAGGGAGACTATTAAGAAAAAGAGAGCAGGGAACAGAGAGAGAGGCAGACAGAGAAGGGGGGGTAGAGTTATGGACATGGAGCTGTTACAGGATCCGCTATCTGAGAGCTTGTACATTGTTCATCTGTCAGAGGGGATATCGTCATATTTCAGGGCGTGTGTGCGTTCCCCCTCCCTCTCCCTGAGCTGATTTTTCAGTCTACAGGAGAAGAAACGGGCCACATTTGTCACGCTCGGCTGTACCGGCATGTTAGATACAGTGCTGGAGTGCGAGACCGGGCACGCTGAATGTAAATCTGTTCAGCCTTCACAACCTGCTTCTCACACCGTCCACACTTCTCCCTCTCTCTCTGTTCATCTGTTTATGCCACATTGTGTCTTCCTCTCTCCCAGCTGCTCTCGGAGAAAAGCAAAAGACACATTTCCGTTGTGACAGATGGAGCAGTAAAGCACCAATTTTCTGTTCTGATTTCATCAGCACTTCTCCGTACAGACGACACGAATCTCCCCTCCTCACTAATCTCCCATCCTTATTCAACTTCTACATCTCTGAATGAGACATTGACCGTTGAAGTCTTTAAACTGGCTGACCTTTGAAATTCCTTTCCAAATTCCCAAATATCAAAGTGAGTATAAAATGAAACTTGCTAACACGAGACTATCGATATTGAGTGGGTCTCATCTTATTTCAAATACTAGAAACAATAGGATTCATCCCCCTAGCTTAATGGTGTGTCCTACTCCTGGCGTCTCCCCTTGGCCTGCCTATAGACCCTGGTCCCCGCCCCCCTCACCGTGAGCTGGCGTGTCGGCTCAAATGCTCTGCCAGGTCACTGAGGTGCTCTAATTTAGACCCGGCGTTGGGCTCATTGACTGCTAACAGTCTGTTAATAGCACTTTGTATTCTAGTGAACTTTCAAGTGCTTCAGATCCCCCATACTGGCAGCTGCCCCCCACTGACTAGGATGTATCCTACACCTCCACTGAGCCCACTACGACTAATGCCGAGGGTGCTGCGCTGCACGTTTCTGCTGTGAGGTAGAAAGTGATAGGCTGGAAAGGTCATGACCCCTAACTGGTGGGCAAGCGGCAGAATGGGTGAGAACCGAGTCCTGCCTTTCCCTCTCAGCTGGCTCCGTTTGAGGTGTGTGTGTGTGTGTGTGTGTGTGTGTGTGTGTGTGTGTGTGTGTGTGTGTGTGTGTTTGAGCATGCGTGCGCCGAGTGGCAAACCTATGGTTACATTCCGGTCCTGCTGACCCTAAGAGGCTGTCATTGCTTACTTCTTCTTCTCCCCAAGTTCTACACTTCTTAAGAGCAGGTGGCAACCGAGAATACTTTCTCTCTGCTGACAGGCTGCATACCGGAGAAAATAGTGAGTGATGACGTGACTAACATTTTTCTCAGCCCGTGGGAAGAAGTTGCTGTTGACTTTAGCAAGGCTCTCCGTATTTGCGAATGAGGTCATTGCATCTGCAGTGACCACCTACTGTAGCTCGAGGTCCCAAAGCTATCTCTGCTCGTACAGCAACAGTTCAGGCCCTTTTCAAAACTCTTTACGTTGCCTTTACAATGGCAGCGCCCCATGATTCAGTCAGACTCCACCACAGACAATGCCTAATGCACACACAACCATTCTTCTCTCAGATTAGGCCAGGGGGATATTGTGTTAGGGAGCCGTGCCTCGTGTGCTGAGACCCGGAGAGGCTGAATGGTCTAGCCAGCCTGGCTGGCCGGCGGGGGCGTCTCCGCATGGCGGTGCTGGAGGGTGGGAGCCGTCGGGCCCTCGCTGTTGATGCGCTCTGACAGTGTTGTGGCAGAGTCGCTCTGCCGTGCGACGTGCAGGAGAAACACGGGGCGCTTCGCACGGGGGGGGGGGGGGGGGCTGGGGGGGGGCTCTCCGTCCCTCGGCAGGTTTGTCTTAATCTCAGTGGGCTGAGCAGTGTGTGTGTGTGTGTGTGCGCATGTGTGCGAACCGAACGGCCGGATTTCCTGATTCCAGAGACACACATTTCCCCAAGTCCATTCTTAGCAATCCCAATGTCATTCTCACTCCTTCCTCCTCTGCTCCAAAATTCGTTCCTCTCCTCTCTCCAGAGTGTCTGATTTAAGCCAGTGGCTCCTCAAATACTTAGGCCCGTCGCCCGAGGCCCTGGGGCAGCCCCCTGGCATTCCCCGTCTGCTGGGCTGGGGCCCGACACATGTTTTCTCAGCGCCCACAGCGTCCACTGCGTGGGAAATGCGCACATTCCACACCCTCTTGTTGACCTTCCTGAACTCTCGCTCTCGCTGTGCAGGCTCCTCAAGGGCTACCTTTGGCCAAAGGGGAGCGGATGTCCAAGCTCTCAGCATGTGTGCAGTAGAATCCCCCAGGCACCGCCAGCCAACAACACACATCTGTGTGGAAGCCGTGATGGTGCCTGGTTGGCTCCGTGTGATATCCCGATTCTGAACGACGCCTGTTATCTCTGTGGGTGTTGAAGGAGATTGAGACAGATCCCTCTCTGATGATATTAACTTTGCACTGGTGTAATGACGCCTCAAGGACCCTCAGTCCCAATCTCTCTTGATGTTCTCTTTATACTGTAGGCTATATCTCTTCATTAATGAATGAAAGGTCATAACGTCAAACAGCTCACATGCTTTGTTCAGACAGTAATTAGTGTTGTCAAGTGACATGTCATTAAGCCAAGTGTTAATACAATTCCCAAATGATCCCACTCCCCCCGTGAGCGATACTCACTCTGCAATACCACATTGACAGGAAGTGTCAATGAAAGCAAAGACACAAAACAGGAAGTTAAACTACAAGGAAGACTCTCACTGAGGAAAAACCTAAATAGAATTCCCCCCTGGTCACATTCAATCACATACCCTCTCTATCAAAGAGGCAGTGTGCCCCAGACAACCCCTGAATAGCACGTGGAAGCTGTTCCTACATGTGATGGTAGGCTCTCTACAAAGCTGAGGGTCAGGGTTGGAATGTGAGCTTCTCTCCATGCTTCTTTGACCACATTTGTTATGCACCATAAAGGCTTCTCGGACAGGGGGTATTGACATGTGATTAACATGAGCTTTATGAGGTAATAAACCGCAAAATTGAGTTTTACGATTACGTTTTATTTGTGGTTGCACTGCTTTTGGGGGTTGAATTTCTTACATACATTTTACTGTGACCGTTTCCACAGACGTTTTAATCATTTATTTATGTCCACATAATGAAACAATGCATACAAGGACACAAATACTAAAGGCACAGATTAGTCTACACTCACAATTAACATGGACAATGTCTTTCACATACAAAACACATCACTCATGGGTACAAGTAGCAACGTCTCCGCCATATATGGCGGCTGCCAATAATTGCAGAGAGAGAGCAGTACTTGGTGAGCCTTTTAGCTTCCTTCTTGGACATCCCAAGTAGACGTAGTCCTCTGATAACCAACCTATAAACATGTCCAAGGCTGCCAAATATAAAAACAAGTAGTGTACACCTTTAGCCTAGCTCTGAGATGGTATTTACACACACACACACACACACACACACACACACACACACACACATAAACAAACACACACACACACACTCACTCTCTCTTTCTCTCACAAACATAAACCCACTCACACATTATTAAACGCAAACATCTAACCTTGTAATAATTATTTGGTGCTCGAGCCCATCTGTTGGCCTATGTTACCAACATATAAGGTTCAAGGGCCACTGCTGCCGCTTCCCCAGGCCTTCAGGCTCTAGGGACTAATGAATGACAGAAATGTCCTTATTCATCTTCATTTTACTTGTGTCATGCCTCATCATACCATTATGCCTATAATCTTTTTCTTAATGAATTATTGACTTGTACTCTCCTAATGGAAAATATTTGTTGTGTTGAAAGGTTTTGATTGATGGGAGTTAATTTATTAGTAATTTATCTTGATTCAAATCCTCTGATTATTATCACCTAATTGTACATAATGAAGGTTGATTTGATGATAGATATTGTAAATCGTTGAAGTTGACGCTTTCAACTTTGCCAACATGAGGCTGACAAAACGCATGGCATGCGTGAGAAACTATTTGTGACAAGTTCATTTTGTTTACTTCCGAGTTCTCCTCTCACCTCATTCAGGCTTGGGATTCACAGTAAACAAACACAGTCTCTGTTGCCGGTCAGTCATTGTGTGTGAGTGAGAGCAGATGTGGTCCGCTGTAGAGGAAGAGTGGAGATGAAGAGATAGGGAGGTGTAGATGGAGAGATAGGTATACCTTCCTCTCCTCCCTGCACGTGTGCCGCTCATTAAGCTGCCTGGGTGTTAATTAGAGCCAGTGGACAGATGGGGGCAGGTAGTTTAATTACTCTGATGTGAAAGTAGCCTTTACAGAGTGATTACACAATTACTGATGACATGTCAAACTCGTCCTAAATTGAAAGAAATGAAGACAAAGAAGTTAATGTGAACATCCAACTGGTTCGTCCTTGCTGCACAAGCTGATTGATTCAATCAATCAATCAATCAAAGCTTTATTTGTATAGCGCATTTCATACCCAGAGGCAACACAATGCGCTTTACAGAGAACAAGGGAGGTGGGCATACGACCCACTCTCTACATATTCCAGAGGGAAGCAAAAAAACAGTAATCACCCGGGGGCCAGATAAGTGAGCTGTAAAAATTCTTCCCTGACCCCTCTCAACAAGGCGATCGAGCAAGCTCCAGGAGTATGTTTGTCTACCGGCTAAGAACATTTATAAAGCAATACATTACATTAAATTACATTTCAGAGTGAGAGAGGCTAAAATGATTAAAAAGATTCAATCACCCTTGATTCACCTACAATATCTGTAATCAAGAAAAAAAAACATATGGGCAGAAAACATGCAGGCACGCAAACACAGATGCGCGCACGCATGCACACCCACACACACACACTGATACTGTAGTCATCTGAGCCTCAGATACAGCTCTCTGGTCTTCTCTGGTTCATTGATGTAGCAGTGGTGAGGTCATCATAACGTTGATGCGCTCATCATCATTAGGGGACTGCTTGCCTGTGAGGGACTTCTACAGCAGGGATGCTTAATGGATGATCACACTTGAAAGAGGAGAGATAATGAGATCATGACTGAGGAAAGAGTGTTAATGAATGAACACGTCATTTCTCTCCTCTCAGAGGGTATGCAGTCCACACCCTTCCTCGCGCCCTGTGCAGACCAAGAATTCAGTGCATAGAACCTTCAGGATGCTCCAAGTCACTTCTTAATCTTCTAATTGGCTGGTCTCCATATGGCTCTTAATGCAGCTCCACAATGAATCTCACATTTCACAATGACATCATCCAGGTGTCTCTCTATGCCATCTCCATCCCCATGCCTTGCTCAGTCCAGAGTGTGAACACGCATCCCTTCAAGCCTCACTTTACTTTTTCAAAGGGCCTAATCTCGTTACAGTATATCTCCATGAGAGGTACTGGTGGGGGGGGGGGGGACAGCCTCAGAGGCGCGTGGCAGATGCTTCCTTTCGACTGAGGGGCCCTCGTATTCAAATCCCAGCAGCTGGGGACTGCAGGGGTGAAGGGGTGTGAAGATTGATGGGGGTTGGGAGTGGGCATTTGTTTGGCTAGTGTATAATCTGGCACACGTCCATACAGAGGAACCCCAAGGCTCAGAGTTTTTATCCCCGTGAATGTGGCGGACGGGGGGGAGGTTCGGTCCGTCAGGCCCAGGAGGGGGGGGGGGGGGGGGGGGGCAGTGCCGAGGGACAGCAGGTTGGCTGCCCGCAGGCGGTGAGGGGGCAGCAGGGGCTGATGAGAGCACGCGTGTCAGCCTGTGTGAAGCTCACATCATTCCCCTTTGTTGGTCTCCGTGGATAACGGCTGCAGCGTGCGCCCGCTGACTGGATGTGATTTCAGACGGCTTTGCATATTTTTGTCCTGGGGTGACTTGCTCTGAACTGGCTGACCTGTGGAGGGTCTGCATTCTTCTGATCGTTCTTCAGATCGATTGAGCCGCGGGGTTCACTTCACATTTGCTACTTCATCAACAGTACTGCAGGTCTGCGGGTTCCATTTTATCAAGTACCGAATTCTCGCCAAGAAGTTGTATGAGCTCTTGTGGACAGTCAGTGGGACAATAACAGGGTTGTGGAGGATATTCACTTTAGAACTGGCCTCTCAAGTGCATAGTACTAAATGATACACTGATCATGTGCTTTAACGGGTTTGTTAAACAAACCTGTGGCCTGGCAGTAAGCAGTCTGTCCCAGTGACAGTGAAAGTGTCATTATCCCTTTATTGTGCGCAATCTGTCGGGAGCCCGCCCTTTTCTGATGGGATTTGAATGGCTCGGCACACTCGTGCCCTGTAGCAGCTGTTGTGAGGGCAAGTGAGTCTCCAGCAGATTCACAGGGACCCCAGGGGAGCAGTTAGAGGGGTAGAGGGGCTCCGGGACCCACTTGACTGTGTGGGTCCCTCAGGGGGGAGTGCAGGGGAGCCCCCCTACCTGGGCCAGGATCTTTGTTTCTTTTTGTGTCCTACAGCTTGACAGCCACACTGCACCTCTTACTGAAGAAGGTTCTCGAGGAAATTATCCGTGTGTGTGTGTGTGTGTGTGTGTGTGTGTGTGTGTGTGTGCATGCGATGACATGGTTATGTTCACTGCTCCGCCTCTTTCTTCTTAATGATTGGTGCAAGAGCAACACTGTGTGGCAAAAAGGGGAATTACCTTAAACATTCTTCTGTTACTGTACTTCCAATTCAAACTATATTTTAATGTTTGAATATTTGAGAATAATAGCGAAAACTCAATTATACATTTCAGTCACCAGTCATGATAAAGTTTAAGGCCCAATAGAGCAGGTTTGTTTGTATGGTTCAAAGCTTTTATCATGTAGCAGGAAGAGCAAGGAGGAGTTCAGCTGTTATCTACCAACCTCACTGTCTAATTCACTTCCTGTTCTTGCGCAACTTCCAAACAACTAGTATGTACAGTATGCAGAGGAAATTATTTTTTATTGTCAAGCTGTGAATCACTTAGCTCTGAAGAAGAGGAATGTCATCTACCTTTAACCAATTTATTTTGTTCAACAATAGCCCATAAGAAGTAAAAGAATATTTAAACAATGGCCAAAGGACACTTACTCAAGGGCAACATGCTACGGTAAGGGATCTACATTGGTCTCATATACAATCTTATTTTCAGTATTAATTGCTCAATTAAGTTCTTTAACAGTTAAATGAACACCATTTCAAAATACTTAAATGTTCTGTATGTGTACACTTTTAGCTTTAGATACAAATGTCATATTGGTGAACTTCCATTTTGACGTTTTACATGATGTCGACAGTAATGTGTGGCCATTTGTAGTGTGTGGGCGTTGCAGAGTGGAACATGGCGCAGCAGCAGGAGGTACGTTCTTTTTTACGCACTTCATTTCGATGTTTAGTTATCTTGTTGAATGAAAACGGGGCCACATTTGGTTATCTAAGGTAAAAATCCATCATTGAACCCTACACAGGCCTATGCTGTAGATCTTGCGCATAATTAAAGCCTGGAGCTTTTGTTCGACTGTCATGTTGAGAAATCCACAAGACGTAAAGCTCCTTGACATGGCCAAACAGCACTGGAAAATGAAGTGGTTGTATATTATATTTGCACCTCTGATAGGTTATGTTCTATTGTACCGCACAGCAGTGATTAGTGATTAATCATAGATTGGTTGAGACAGTAAGACCAAGTCTACTAGGCCTATATTCACTGAAACATTTCTGGTCCACATGGCACGATGGGTAAAACAAACAATCAATACAGGAATAGCATATTATGGACACAGTAAATAAATGACATGATATGCTATCTAAAGCATCCTAAGAATGATACTGTTACTATTTCTCGTGGACATGTTTGACAACAAAATACATTTTCTTTTTGTTTGACTCAAATCAAATTATGGAAAACAACAAAATATGTTACCATAGCTATGCAGATGACACACAAATTTATATCACCATATCACCAGGAGACTATAATCCCATACAAGTGCTGAGTAAGTGCATTCAACAAATCAATGATTGGATGTGCCAGAACTTTCTCCAACTAAACAAAAATAAAACTGAAGTAATTGTCTTTGGAGCCAAAGAAGAACGATTAAAAGTCAGTGCTCAACTTCAATCAGTAATGCTAAAAACCACAAACGAAGCCAGAAATCTTGGTGTAGTCATGGACTCAGACCTGAATTTCAACAGCCACATTAAGTCAATTACAAAGTCAGCCTACTATCACCTGAAGAATATATCAAGGATCAAAGGATTTATGTCCCAGAAGGATTTGGAAAAACTTGTCCATGCGTTTATCTTCAGTAGACTCGACTACTGTAACGGCATGTATACAGGTCTCTCTAAAAAATCTATCAGACAGCTGGAGCTGATTCAGAACGCTGCTGCTCGAGTCCTCACTAAGATTAAGAAAGTGGAGCATATCACACCAGTTCTAAGGTCTTTACACTGGCTTCCTGTCTGTCAAAGAATTGACTTTAAAATACTGCTGTTGGTTTATAAAGCACTGAATGGTCTAGGGCCAAAATATATTTCTGATCTGCTCATATGCTATGAACCATCCAGACCCCTCAGGTCGTCTGGCACAGGTCTGCTTTCTGTCCCCAGAGTTAAAACAAAACATGGAGAAGCAGCGTTCAGTTTTTATGCCCCACATATCTGGAACAAACTTCAAGAAAACTGCAGGTCTGCTGCAACTCTTGGTTCTTTTAAAACAAGCCTGAAGACTTCTTCTTTTTGCCACTGCTTTCTTAGAGGAGTTATGTTTATCAGTATACTGCACTGTGACTTTTATTCCTGTATTCTATTTGTCCTGCTTTTTGTTTTAAATGTCTATAATGACTTGCTTTTTGTTTTAATGCTTTTAATTTGTCCTGCATTGTGTTTTAAATGTCTTGCTTTTTGTTTTAATGCTTTTAATGTCTCATGTAAAGCACCTTGAATTGCCCTGTGGCTGAAATGTGCTATATAAATAAACTTGCCTTGCCTTTGACTAGAGCTTATCAACAGTCAAGCCGGAAAGTCTCCACACCCCTTTCACCTCCACGTTTTCTTACGTTATCCTTATTCTACAATAGATTGAGTTCATTTTTGTCTCAATTCTACACAAAATAGCCCATAATGACAAAGTGAAAACTGTTTTTTTGCCATTTGTGCTAATTTATTAAAAATCACAATGTAAAATATGTATATGTATGTGCTTTGGCTGGGCCTCTCATTTACCATTTACCTCCCAAGGATATTTCACACACTTTCTCCGAAGCCACTACTTTGTTATCTTGGCTGTGTGCTTCGGGTCATTGTCATGTTTGAAGGTAAACCTTTGCCCCAGTCTGTGGTCCAGAGCACTCGGAGGAGGTTTTCTTCAAGGATCTCGGTGTACTTAGCTGCATTAATCTTTCCCTCCATCAGGACTAGTCACCCTGTTCTCACTGCTGAAAAGCATCTCCACATCATGATGCTGCCACCGCCATGCTTCACTGTAGGGATGGTATCAGCCCGGTGATGAGCGGCGCCTGGTTTCCTCCAGATGTGACACTTGGTATTCAGGCCCAAAAGTTCAATTTTGGTTTCATCAGACTAGAGGATCTTGATTCTCATGGTTTAAGAGTCCTCTAGGTGCCTTTTGGAAAACTCCAAGCGGGCTGTTATGTGCCTTTTAGTAAGGAGTGGCTTCTCTCTTGAAGTTTGAGTTTATTTTCCCACATGGCAGTATGATACTGAAATACATGGGCATCACAATTCAAGGCACTAAAATTACATAAATATCACATAATAAAATCAACACATTGAGAATAGCAAGTACAACAGGCAGTTCAGAGAGGCAGTCACAACTTTGAGACAGAGTGAACTATGTGCAGTCAATGACAGTCCTTGGTTGATGAGGGACGTGAGGAAGGGGATGGGAGATCTCTTATACCGGTCGGTGCGTGCCCGTGGGACGACCAGTTTGTCCCCGTTCTGAGAGCGTCTTCCTGTCACCTCTGCCCTAGTGGGAGGAAACCAGGACCGGAACTGGGAGGTGAGGAGGGACTTGGCAAAGTCACAGCACAGTTTGGTCCTCCTGTCCTGTAAGGTGCTGAGGGAGAGGGTTTGCAGGGCCTTCTGATATCCATTATATACCCTCCCAAGAATGATGCGGCACGCCCGCTTATGAACCTGCTCAAAGTCCTGAGTTCGGGCCTGGTTCAAAATTGCCATGCCATGCAGGTGCAGCATACTCGATGCAGGGTCTCACAACCCGAGTAGATGGCCACGAGATCTTGTCTAGCAATGTTGGATCTTTTGAGACGTCTAAAACTATTTTTTAATTTCCCTTTTTTATCATGGAGTTGACTTGTTCGCCCCACTGCAGGTCATTTTGCACTGTGAGCCCCCATATCTTGATATTCTCACAGAGCTGCAGCACCTGTCCCTGGATCTGAAGGGGACTAGGTGTTGGCGGCTTCCTCTGGAGGGTGATGGAAAGGACCATGCATTTGTTGGGATGGAACGACATCTTGCTTGACTGGACTTACTCATCAAAGCTATCAAGCATTGTTTGGGGTGAGCTCTGGTTGTTGTTTTAACATGAGTAGGCCAAGTTCAGGTCATCAACGTACTTCCACCTGTTGTCAGCATCCCGGGCAGCACTGTCAATGAGGGCTAGGAAAATGAGTGGGCCAAGCAGAGTCCCCTGGGCCACGCCCCCTGTCATCTCCTGCCAATCAGACACTGCATCCTGGTACCGGACATGTTGCCTGCGGTCACTCATGAAACTGCCCTAGTCCAAAACCTAGTCCCTTTCAGATCTCTGATCTCTGGGTGGAGTGCTGCCTGGATGGTTGATCTTCTGAAAGGTTCTCCAATCTCAACAAGGATACTCTGTCAGAGTGACCCTCAGGTTCCTGCTCACCTCCCTAGCCAAGGGCCGTCTTCCCCGATTGCTCAGTTTGGCCGGGCGGCCAAGAGTCTTGGTGGTTCAAAACGTCTTCCACTTTCTGTACCCTTCTCCAGATCTATGCCTTGACTCAATCCTGTTTCTGAGGTCTGCAGATAATTCTTTTGACCCCATGGCCTGGAGTTTGCTCTGACATGCACTGTCAACTGTGGAACCTTATATAGGCAGGTGTTGGCAATCCCAAATCATGTCCAATCAATTGAATTTACCACAGGTTGACTCCAATTAAGTTGTAGAAACATCTCAAGTATCAGTGGAAACAAAATGCACCTCAGCTCACTTGTGGGTGTCATATCAAAGGGTGTGCACACTTGTGTACATATGTTATTTTACATTTAGATTTTTAATAAATGAGCACAAATGTCTTTCTGTCGAGATCACTTTAGTGGGTTGCGTTATACGGGGTCTGACTTATTAGCCCCTGCCGATTATCCCGGCATTGACGTCCGTGCCTCGCCTGAAGTCGGAGACTTCATTTGTCATTATGGGCTATATTGTGTACACATTTTTTTTTTTTTATAAACTAAATCTACTATAGAATAAGTCTTTAACGTATAATAAAACGTGTGGAAGGTGAAAGGGGTGTAAAGACTTTCCGGCTTGACTGTATTTACTAATACCACACCCCTAGTTTCTGAACCGTTGGCTAATTTGTTTTCAATATTCCTACTAACACTGTCATAGCACTAATATTTGTTGATAAATGATTTTATACTCCAGGCCCCTGTCCAATGTGAAGATTATGCAGAGCCCAACTCTTACGTGGTTGTGTATGACACTGAGACATACAACTACAAGTGTCATGCACAAAATGTGAGTCTATATTTTAACTAATACAAAAACTGTACTTTGGGTTGAAATATTTGTTTTACCCTTTAACTCCAAATCGAAGCGTGTATTAGTCATACTACATAGCGCTCAATCAAGTACTGATATGAATCTGAGACTGGCTACACAGCCAAAATAGCCTTCCCTCTACCTTTCCCAAACATAGAAAATAACCTTCCCTCTAGCTTTGCCAAACATAGATACCTGTTGAAAATAATGATAATAGACCCTTTCTCCAGCAGCCATTCTGACATCATAGCAGGGTAAATACATCTATAACTGATCAAATTAATTAAGGTCCCGATCTATTTAGTGTGTCACAGCCATTCCAGTGAGCCATCATGCAAAATATCAGGGCCCTGGCCCACTAAATCCTAAATAGAACAGGGCCATAATTACTGTTATTATGGTGCGTTCGTTTGTGGTCGGAGGTGGCAAGTCGCAAGTGGCAAAATACCTACCTCCGACCTGTGTGCATTCGAGCTATATACCATTATATCACAGTTACCTAGTTATATCTAGTGCATTCGAGCAACTGGGGGCTGAGAAACATATCCGAATTTGCGACAAGGAAGTGCGAGTTCATGCGGTGTTTTATTTAATCATTCCTAGTAGCAAGTCGCAATTTGCCACCTCCCAGTTATAAACGAACGCACCATTAATTACACCTGTGTTTACCCTGCAATGACATGTCAAAATGGCTGCTGGGAAAAGGGTCTATTAGACCTTACATTTAAATTACTATCAAGTTATTTCTACCCTATCTACAGTAGTACAGTATACTATACAGTAACATCTTGTACGTGTATTATCTTTTCTAGATATTACAGATGTGTGAGAACACAGTAGTTGTTTGGGGAGATGAATCATTTCCTCTGAGCAGGACTCCAACTTTCATCCCTGCCATGTGAGTTGTATGGGCATTGTCTTTTTCAGAAATTAATGTGCAAAATGTTTCGTATTGATTGTAATGCACTGGAAGTGTCATTAACCCTTTGAATACTACTGTCTTGCAGGAAAAAAATTACAAATATCTAAATATCTAAAAACTTCCAACACTTCGTAAAAGCTGAGAAACTATGTATTGTAGTAATATAGGGAAATTTGAATTCATATTCGGAATGTTGGCACTGTACTTACTGTACTAAAAGGGTTAATATAATATGAAGTATAATGTGAACAGTGATGAATACTACAGTACACTGCTGATTTGAGCATTACACATGCTTACATAGAGTATACTTATCATCATTGATATCGCTCCCATTATCAGATATGACTGAACTATGACTATAATAATTTCGCTATGATCAATGAGAAGGTTTATGAAGTGCCTCTTCCTATAAACGCTTTATAGATATATTATTTCCTTTATAGGACACACAATCTTGCAGACATAACTGAAGATGCAGACCCAACTGAAGATGGTAAGTCTGGATTCCTGCTGCTGCTGTGTTTCCTCATGTTCAGATGTTATTCATCATGTTCAGATGCTACAGTATTCATCATCCCGATGACAGTTTGTTCTAGAAGATATGGACTATTTAGGGCTATTTGGTTTGAGTAGTTCCACATCTACAGAACAACGGGGCACTACTACTACTAATACAAATAAATACATAAATAATAATAATACATTTTATTTGAGGATGCCTTTCAGGACACCCAAGGTCGCCTTACAATGCATAAAAGAGTGCAATTAACAGTCAATTAAAAACAGCCTAACAAAGGGTGAGACAATTAAAAACAACCTAACATGGCAGTGACGTAGTATAAACAAAGGAGGACAAGAGGCATAAGGAGGGCTGACAGACACATGTAGGAGGGGGGATAAAACAGTGACACTAAGAATAATTAAAGGGGAACTAGTACAGTAAGAGCTACAAGAATAGTGTGTTAGCATATATACTGTATATAAACTGAATAGACCTGGTCAAAACCTAGTATATGGCTGGACCGTGTATGGGTGTGCGAAATTGTGGCCAATTTGTTACAGGGGTAGTCAGTGGTACTGTTGAAATTCCTCCCATTCCTGGATATTTAATGTTCATCTGCAATTTGATCCAAGTAATATTTGTACTGAAGTAGCATATCACATGAGCTACGCATATTTACAGTGCATCCGGAAAGTACTCACACCCCTTCACTTTTTCCACATTTCATTATGTTACAGCCTTATTCCAAAATTAATTTCTTTTTTTATTCTCATCAATCTACACACAATACCACATAATGACAAAGGGAAAAATGTTTAGAATTTTTTTTACAAATGTATTTAAAATAAAATAAAAAAACAATTCAAATATAATATGTTCATGGGTCAGCTCATGCCTCAAGTCTTCTTGAGTATGATGCTACAAGCTTGGCACACCTGTATTTGGGGTATTTCTCCCATTCTTCTCTGCAGATCCTCTCAAGCTCTATCAGGTTAGATGGGGAGTGTTGCTGCACAGCTATTTTCAAGTCTTTCCAGAGATGTTCAAGCGGGTTCAAGTCTGGGCTCTGGCTGGGCCACTCAAGGACATGCACAGACTTGTCCCAAAGCCACTGTTTCATTGTCTTGGCTTTGTGCTTAGGGTCGTTGTCCTATTGGAAGTTAAACCTTTGCCCCAGTCTAAGATCCTGAGCGCTCTGGAGCAGGTTTTCTCTGTGCTTCGTTCATCTTTCCCTCGACCCTAACTACTGTAGTCTCCCAGTTCCTGTCGCTGAAAAACGTCCCCACAGCATGATGCTGCCTCCGTCATGCTTCACTGTAGGGATGGTATTAGCCAGGTGATGAGCGGTTCCTGGTTTCCTCCAGACGTGACACTTGACAAAGAGTTCAGTCTTGGTTTCATCAGACCAGAAAATCTTGTCTTGAAGTCAAATGTTTAACCATTGACAAACATGTCCTGTATATCACAGTGGACATGGAGTCCAGACGATGGATTACAGACTGGGGCGTGATGGACATAGACTACACCGATGGACCAGAGGCAGTGGAGGATTTGAAGGAAGAAGAAGCTGTAAAGGAGGAGTGAGACTGTGACCATTGTCGACCTGGCCGCCAAAACCGAAGGGTCGCCTGCCTGGCGATCAACCGTCGGTTGCTGGTGCCACGGGAGTGGCATCTGTGGTGGCTGGTGCCACGGGAGTGGCATCTGTGGTGAAACTTCCCTTGACTGTATTGTTTCAATGTGCTTATACAGTACTGTACATTGCTGTATATATTGCATTTTAATATTATACTGTACATATTGTATTTTAATAAATTATAAATATGTATCCTATCCTTGTTATTCTCATTCATAATAAGACCTTGTGCACAAGATATTGAGGGCTGCAGAAAGCAATTTTGGTTACGTTACAATAGGTCCTTGCCTAACCTGTTTTTGTATTCAAATGTCAAGCCATTCGGTTTTGTATTGCAACAGAATTATAATGATGTGCTTGTGGTTAGCTCGTGGAGATGTTCTCAGTGTTTCAAAACAGGAAGTTTAGCTATGCAGCACAGAACAACAGAGCACAGCCAGTGGAATAATGAACATATGTTTGGAAAGAGAAAAAAGAGAGGTGGGTAATTATTCAATTGTTTTGACATCACTAGTCACTGAGGTTCAAGTTCAAAGCTTTAGTTCAAAGTCTTATTTGTCACATGCATCATCATACTAGTTACAATGTGCAGTGAAATTGTGTTTCAGTTCTGAACACAGAACACACCCTGAAGACGGAACAGGATCAGACGACGACACAATTTTCACTTCTTTAAACTACTGCTGAACAGTGGAGTAAAGCTGAGTTTGACTAGGGTACAAGAAAACCAGTTCGAGATTTTGGGATTGGTTGATGAAGATGGCACTAAAATCCTTGTGATGAGTAATGTGAGCAAGACGTGACATGGCGCACAGTAAGGGAATGTAAGTAGCTTTACTTTCAAACTGATGAGTCAAATATTGAAATGGTTTTTCAGTCACTTTACTTGAACACATGTAAGAGTTAGGACAGGCTATACTGGGACGATTCAAACGGATGAGTAAAATATTGAAACTGTGAGGTTAACCATGTAGACAACAAAAATGGTATCAGTTAGTGTCATACAGTTATCAGCACATATTTTCATACAGTTCAGTCTTATTTTCAGTTTCAGGTTTTCCAGTCAGTTAACTTAAACACATCAGGGATAGGAGTGGCTAGACTGTGACAATATGTATCACGTGAGATGTACAGTAGCTGAACCAGGAACTGCATCCAAACATCCGCACAGAAAAAGCTTTGGTCAAAATGGGAGCGTGTTTTTCTAATCATACGGTAATGCTACATTTTTTGAAACATTTAAGACCAAAAAATAGGCATGGGACTAGCAAATAGCGTATCACACCATGTATTTGGCATACGTTGAGTGTCCCAGCAACTCATCTCATAACAAGTACAACAAGTATAGAATGAGTACTGTAAGCACAGGTAGAAGACTTGGCTTTATAGGTGACCAAACCTGTAGTGTGAAAAAGCATATATTAATTTTGATCTTGTTGTATTGACTACACAATCTCCTTATTTCAACAGTATAATTGAGACAAAAAAGATAGAGCCTTTAGATCTCTTGAACAAATCCTTTGTTTAAAATCATTACAGTTGTTAATTAATTAATATGTGGATATTATTCTGTTACAGACCCCTGTCCAGTGTGAGGACGATCCAGAGCCCAGACACTTTGTGGTTCTGTTTGGTGACTATCTACAGCCTAAACACTCTCCAACTGTAACGGTATGGTTTCAAGTCACTGCTTAGGAAGACAAAACAAGTGTCATAAACACAGTTAAAGCCTAACCGTTAAATGTTGATGGTCTTCGCTGAGAATGCTTTCAGTTATTGGATTAGGTTTTGTCTGGGTAAGTGGATAAATATCATGCAATAACCTTAATATTTCTGACTTTTTGGCTGATTTCACAACAGTGTGAGGATGATATTTCCTTTCAAAGCAGTGGTGATGTATGGAAAGGAGTCCTGTCATCTGAGGAAATGTTCATTCAACAGAGCGTGAGTTTCATAATTTCACTTGGGTGGTTTCAGGTAGGACAAATGGGACAAACATTTGAAAATGGCCTTTTGACCTTTTTGATTAAGATAGGATATACAGGTATCAACCATGTTTTGGAACCTAGTCTTATTTGTTAACTCTTGTTCTCTTAGAAAAACACTTCTATGGGACCATCTCTAGTCCATCTCCAAATGACTCTACCTCACAACAAAGAAACCTCACACCATCTCTCAACATCAGCCTCGCCACTGATGGTACAGGCAACTTCACAAAAGCAATAAGCGCATCGTTTCATTACTAATGACATTAAATGTTGAGATGTTCTAGCTCCTGTCTAGGTAGATGCAAAACTGCAATGAGCATTCTGAAAAGCGGTCTTAGTTGTCATGGACAAGATAATTAATTTGTGCTTAAAGTATTATGGTTGTCATTTTACACCCCTTGAACACACAATGGGGTTCAAGATCATGGTCTAGATGTAGCCTAAATTCTGATGTGGTAATGTGGACAAGGCCCTGGTCCATTAGCAAAGTCAGACATTTTTTGACAAGGAAGAGTGGATAAAATTATTGATGACTACATGCTGTAGTCTTGTGAACTGTAATAATTTACTTACTTCATTCTGTTTCATACTCTTCCTGTAGGTCAAGAGATGTTGCCCAGCTGAAGGGTGGGGGGGGGGGTTCTCAGGGTCCTGGGAGTGGTTGAAAAGATGGAAAGTTGGAAAAAGTGCTGTTAAGTGAAGGATGCTAGCTGGGCCATTGGGCAGAGCATCAACTTGCTATATTAATCACATGACTGTAATGGCTATCGGTTCCAGATTCTGTGAATCAGTGTGTGATTAAGCCAAGTTATTTTATTCAAAGGCTATCCTAGTTCATCATGGCGGGTCCAATCATTGTTTGTTAAATGGACTACGCTGACATGGATGGAGTTCTTCATGGACTGCCTAAGTACATCAGTGAGTTCTTAATGGCTAAAACTTAAGGGCATTTGGGTGAGAGATAAGCTAAAGTTAATGTAACCCAGTGACAAATGTGAGCATTTGGTTTTGACAGTGTTATTCACAGAATGTATTAAGTGTGTTACAGCATTACAATACAACATTTCATAGTTTTTGTATGAGGTTCTATAGAAATTAAATGTTGTTATTATTAAATTATTTGTATATATAATTTTGTGGTGATGTATTGTGTTCATTTGGTGGTTATCTATATATATGGATATTTTCCGCCGAGACAGGGTAAAGGCTGATGAAGGCCGGAGGGCTGGAAAGTGTCCGTTCATTGTCTGCTGTATGTGCATTAAAAGCAGGTAAAACTTATACAAATCACAGGGTGGGTCCACAAGCCGCTCAAACACTGCCGAGCCGGCCATTCACCTGCATTCATTTTTTGGACTAGGATTTCGCAAAAACCATCAGATCGCTTTTCATGAAACTCAGTGGAGGGGGTGTAGCATGTGCCAATTTAAAACCCATTCAATTTTGGCCGCATAGTCACTACATGCTTTCAGGGGCAGAGGTCTGTGCTCTCTGAGCACCATTTGTAGTTATTTATATTCTCTGTAAAATTAGTGCTCAGTCATTTAAATTGCAAACTCACGTCAAGATGCAGCAAGTCTTTGTCCTGAGAGCGGTAAAAATCCATTCAGTATTCGTCGACGCTGGACTTGAGCACTTTCCTAAACATTTTGCAATGAATAGGTGCGATTAAGTACTCTGAAAGTCTTTCTTTCCTTGATCATTTGCACTTCCTTGCTGACCTCAAGCCTCTTGAAAGACGCTTTTGCATCACACAGGCTTCACTTTCCTAAATGGACCCACGAGCATGATTTTGAGCGACCGTACAGCTCTGAATTGTATATAGCCTAGAGTTTATGCAATAAACTTAACTAACTCTTTAGGAGGCTGTAGGCCTTTGCTATAACCTATGCGTGCTCCTCGTCCGTGTCCAGTAGCAACTTTCTCAACAAGAGATAGGCTACAGGTCGGATTCTTCTACAGTAGCTTGACACAATGGTAGGCTTGCTAGGTTGTTAAGAACATGGGATCACCGGTAGCAAACCTAATTGGTATCGTATGGTATCCGTATGCTATCACGAACCATTTGGAAGTTCACATCCACGTTAGGACCTCCACATGCTGCCATACTAGGCTGGCCCAGGCCAACTGTCCTTCTGCATGTCAACATCGTGATTTATTTTTGTGAAAAACAATGGTTGTGGAAGTAGCCGAAATATATTATAATGTCATGAAAAAATACTAATTTGTTCATGAACATGTATGTATGTTGATTTCATCAGATTTGACACGTTTTATGCAACCGTTGTTTGAGTTTGTCCAATTGAATAAAGAAACCTTCGACCATCGATTAGCTCTGCCTGTATGTTGCATCAGGAGTCCATGGATTGATTAGTTTTGCCTAACTAAACTAGCATACCAAAAGCAATTTTGTTTACAATCGCAAAAAAACAGATCCTCGCAGTGTCTTTTTGATTTATTTGTTTGTGTCTAATGGACCGTTTAGCATCTTTTGGAAGTAAGTAGAATACAACGTAGGATCTGGCGTGAATTTATAGCTAGCTAGCAGTAAGCTTAGAGACAATCGTAGTTAATGTATCACCGGCTAACGTAGGCTAGCTAGCATTGATAACTTATTCAGACGAATAGTGATTGTGGCCAGTTAACGTTATCCTCGTGTGTTATCTCAGGAACAGGTATGGTAGTTAGCCGTTAACTGCTAGATCCGGCACATAGCAAGTAATGTTAGGCTAAAGGTAGTTAATTTTCTTACTAGGCTAACTTAGCTAGCTGTAATAGATGCTAACTAACGTTACTATTGGCTGCTACATTACTATCTGGCTGTTACAGTAACGCAGTCCCGAAAGGAGCTAATCTAATGGCTAGGCAATCCTAACTGTTTCAGCCAATCACTATACACGATGTAAAGCTAGTTATCCGTGTTAACATTCGTTTTCCCCAGATGACCCTTTTGACAAACCACCTTGTCGAGGCTGCTCATCTTATCTGACCGAGCCTTACATCAAGTGTGCAGAGTGTGGACCATCACCATTCCTCCTCTGTCTCCAGGTCAGAACTGTTGAAAGCACATTGTTAGTTAGTTAGTTAGCTATTAGTCATGTGTTCTCTCCATAATTGATTATGAAATTATGAATTTCACAGTGTTTCACCCGAGGATTTGAGTACAAGAAGCACCAGAGTGATCACAAGTATGAAATCATGGTGAGACAAAAGGCAGATCAATGTCATCTATGGCAACATTCATGGGTTTGCTCTTACCCTGCCCATTCATGTAGCACCATACTGTATATCCATATATATCCAACAGCATCGTTTAGATCTAGAGCTTTTCAGTGCAACCTTTGCCCATTTGTTGGTGCCTCTTAGATATTAAACGTGATTATTGAATATAATCCCCCAATATTGTTTTGTTGACATGGATTCCTTCCAGACCTCAGACTTCCCTGTGCTGGAGCCTGGCTGGACAGCCCAGGAGGAGATGGCCTTACTGGAGGCAGTCATGGATTGTGGTTTTGGCAACTGGTGAGTCACCTTAAAATGCACAGCAATGTGGAGTAACTAACTAATCACCTCTTGTCAACTCCGTGGAGTAACATAACCGATCATTGGCATCTGAACATGTCTGTGACTCCCTCGTCGCCGCCAAAGCCTGAACGACAATGCTTGCTGTTTCCACTGCAACTGATTGATGCATCACTGTCCTGCTGCTGTTCCGCTGTCGACTGCAGGCAGGACGTAGCTTATCAGATGCGCACCAAAGGCAAGGAGGAGTGCGAGGACCACTACATGAAGAACTTCATCAACAATCCCCTGTTCTCCTCCACCCTGCTCAGCCTGAGACAGAGGGAGGAGGCTCGCACCGCCGACAGCACCATCCCTTTCAAACGTCAGTAGCTATCCTCCACGCCTCCGTCCGTAGCACCCCCCTCTGATGACGAGACCCGCGTGATTGACCTCAATAGATGCATCATCAGCTACATCCATTTTTGGAAATGAATCATTGTTCTGCTGATAAAGGGTCAATGATACTGTCCTTTTCCTCCATCTTCTATCCCAGCCACAGACGACCCACCCAGGCCCACGTTTGACTCCCTGTTGTCTCGAGACATGGCTGGGTACATGCCCGCCAGAGCAGACTTTATGGAGGTGAGGGGAACTATAGAACAGTCAGTGGGCCTCATTCCTGAACATTTTCTTAAGTGTCTTCTTAAATGTCTTCTTAAATGTCTTCTTACGAACTTCATAAGACCAACCCTAAGAAAGATCCCCGCCGGACTCATGAACGTGTGGAAATGTGTTCTTAAAACGCCAAAGTGTTCTCAGCTGTGCTCCCCCAAATGAGGAATGCCACTGCTTCTTAAGTTGAATGTGCGTTCTCGTACACCTGTATTTGTACAGTTTAGTTAAATGCATGAGTAGGCTACTTGTGGATCTTGATAGGCCCTATCTATATTATGTAGGCCCATAATATTTTAGTTATGGATATTCCCATGTTTATTTACAGAATGTAGATGTGTCCATTCTGACGACCATGGAATATAAGGTTTAGTGCTTATTTATTTATTCACTGCCATTTGCAGTGTTTGTTTAGTGCTTTTATTTATTTTAGGACACCACGATGCCTCGTAGAATCATGACTATAAATGTGAAACGTAATTGGAAATGATACAAATATTCTCATATTTATTATTATTGTTGTTATTATTATTATTATTATTATTTCAAGCCAAGGATGTCTGTAGAATTGATGTGAACGCAATCACCTCGGATTTCTCATAAATTCAGCCCTTGCGAACATGGCCGCACTCCAATCTGGCTTACCTAGGACTGCATTTCCACGTTCTTAAATCATGTTCTTGGATAAGAACAAATCCCAGATAAGAAACCATTCAGGAATGCCAGAATTGTCCCGGGAACTTTGTAAGTGGAGTGCGAAGAAATTTCTAACTTTTTCTTAACTGCGTTCAGGAATGAGGACCATTGTTCCAGCTTGCTGTTCGTCTTATGGAACTCTGGTATCGTCCCATTCCTGTCCTCCCTTACGCTCTCTGAGTGACTCATCCACTGTTATTTATCGTCCCCATCTAGGAGTTTGACAACTATGCTGAATGGGATTTGAAAGACATTGACTTTGTGGATGATGACTCAGACATTCTACATTGTGAGTTGAACAAGTGCCAGGATCTTCCTGAGAGAATAATGTAGGCTAATGGGAATACTCAGTAAGCATGCACTGTATCTTTTGACTCAGGATGAACATAATTATATAACATATTTTGTCTGTTTTTTATTTAGCTCTCAAGATTGCAGTTGTGGATATATATCATTCAAGGTTAAAGGAGAGACAACGCAGGAAGAAGTAAGTGGAACGTAATGATGTAATGCCCGTAGTCAGTCACTAGATGGGGTCAGATGTCTTGGTCATTCTCATCTATTTCAGATGACTTAGCATCTTTAAATTTAGCAAGAAATTTGATTGCTTTCCAGTATTAGAAATAATTAGAAAAAAGTCAATGGAATTGTGACACTATCAGCCCTTGAACACTGAGCACTGAGATTCCAGTTTTTACATGTGTTGATAAGACGGTAACTGAGCACATTGTGGAAAACAGTTTTGACAGCTGTAGTCAGTTTTGACAGCGGTAGTTCTGGGAGATGATCACCTATTCCTACTGAGTCTCTAGGGCCGGCCACACTCAGTTCCTATGGTTTCTATGGCCATCCATCAGTAAGTCACCATCAATGAGTTCTCCCTCCCAGAGCTCCGTGGTGTGGCATGGGGGCCCCTGGCCTACTTCCTCACCCTAACCCTCAGGGCTTTTTCCTAACCCTGCTGCCTGTCAGGAGGCCTTTCCCAGCAGAGGCCCAGAGCAGGGACCCTGGGTTCACAGGCGGACTGATTCCCCCCCCCCCCCCCCGGGAGCTCCGGTTTCGCAGCATGCAAGCACTACTTGCTGCGATGCTGCTCTATTTCACAAGCATTTTGTCTGGTTGAGGGGGCCAACCCCCCCCCCCCCCCCCCCCTTCAGTAAATCTCAACACGCCACTGTCATCCATCTCTCTTATCCTGGCTTACATCTGGAGGAGAGACACCTTATGAAGGCCATATTTTATATGATCCTCATTGGATGTGTTGATCATTGCCTAGTAGGAAACCGCTAGTTGTGTGATGGAGAGACTAATGCCTTGTGTCTTACAGGATCATCCGGGACCACGGACTAATCAACCTGCGGAAGTTCCAGAGTGAGTGTCGTCCTTATGGACCTGGGCTTGGCTGCATACCTGCCGGGAGAGGCATCTAATTTCCAGCAGCCAGATTAAATATGTATTTTGTGTTTCCATGGCTTCATGTAAACAACTCGGAAGCAATAATCATCAGCAGGTCTCACCCCAGGGAGACGGGAGAGTGGATTGGATAGTGCTCATTTACGATGGGGGCTCAGAATAGCCCAGTGAGCCGGAGTGAGTGTGCCGCAGCATAATTGGTCCACTATGAATAGACCCCTATGAAATGAACACTGCAGGTCTAATGACCAAATGGATTTGAGTTTTATGAGGTTTTATTGATCCCGTCGCTCTTCATGGGTCAGGTTTCATCAATACTGGTAACGCCATCTCTTCGGTGTCTTGGTTTTATTCATGGTCGTTGGTGGTTGGAAGCCGTGAATACATTCACCCAATCAGTTCTCCTTTCTTCTCTGACCACACGGTACTATCTCCAGGTGTTGCCCTGTGAAATTGGCTGAGCTTTTGGGGTGGAAGAGGACACCCTTATGTTTTATTTATTCATCCTCCAACCTCCACCCCCCCCTTATCTCTCTCTAGTCTTTCAAGACAAAAGAGAGCCCAGAGTTGCTGTGGAGCTGCAGCCTGGTTGTCATGGAGACTGCTGAAAGAGTGTGTGTTTGTGCCTTGTGTGTACTGTGTGTATGTATGTGCGCGCGTGCGCATGTCACAAGATAATGGAAGCCGCGTCCAAGCCTGTGTGGCTCAGTGTCATGCCGTGGTTGATGCTTCTGCCCAAGGCAGTTTGGCCAACAGTTTCATTGCCCTTGCAGGGTTTGTCCATCTCCAGGTCTCGTCCATCCTGGTTTGAGTGATTGAGTGGTCTTTGGCTTAGTTCAGCGGGGGACCTCTGGTATTTCTTTTGCTGCCATCTATGTTGATCAGTGGACTGTCAGGCCTTTACACACATCAAAAACACGGAGGCGCTCGGCCGTCAACTCGCATCAGCAGATGTAAAGCTCGCCAACCTTGAGCTGTCACTTTAACTCACATTCGTCTCATAGACCATTTTGAACGGATAGTGTATAGTGTCCATTTACTGACTGAGCCGCCAAAGTGAGAATACCTACATCCATGAACAGAATGTAGAAGGCACACAGACATATTCACATCTTTAAAGTGGCATTTAGGGAATTTGGCTGCGGCACAGAATATCTCCTCTCACACCCCCATGACGGCTTTCATTTTTGGCTTTGACACTGCTTGTTACTCAGCAACAGTGGCAGTACTTAGAGACGCAAGCTAGCACAGGCTCTTGAAGGGAGTGGTGTGTGTGTGTGTGTGTGTGTGTGAGTTAAGTGGTGGTGAAATGCCCAACGAGGGAGCTTTTACACTGTTACCACCAGCCACAGCAGGGCGTCTCGGTGATTCAGAGAGCACTTTCTCCGTCCTGTGCTCCTCAAAAGGCTCTTATCCACACACCAAGACTGACCAATGGCAGCCGGCACACCAATATAGTTTTTCCTCTCTAATTGCTGTGTTCTCACTGATTTTTTCTGGATCGTGCGGATGTTTGTGTTTCAGTTCTGGAGCGGCGCTACCCAAAGGAGGTGCAGGATCTGTACGATGCTATGAGACGCTTCGCCAGGGTTGTGGGCCCCATCGAGCACGACAAATTCATTGAGAGTCACGCATGTGAGTTTAATCTACACGGACCCACAAGTAAACACTTTTTAAGCTGATAGGCAATGACTAGTCTCATCCCCTCTGCCCAACCAGACATTGCATATAGGCTACAGCGGTCACACATGATGAACCACTTTTAATATTTTTGGATAGCGGTAATCTCATTGCCCTGGTAATGAGCCTGTCAGATTAGCCGTTTCACTTATGATGCAGTAAACTCCAATGGCTACTGTGTGCGTGTGTGTAAGTGTGTGTGTTTCATCGTCCTACAATGATGAAAGCTGCCACTTCAGGATGTTTTTTTTTATGACGGACTGAAGAAGAGTCGGGACGTCTGTCCGTCCGCGGTGCGGAGGACAGGGCCTCTCTGCTAACGCTGTGTCCCCTCCTTCCAGTGGAGTTTGAGCTGCGGAGGGAGATCAGCAGGCTGCAGGAGTACAGGAGAGCGGGGGTCCAGTCCTTCTGCAGTGAGTCCCCCCCCACTCCCCCCCCGGCCCGTTCAGCCGCCTTCATTTTGAGCTCCCGCCGCGTTTGCTGCCTGGAACGACCGGCTCGCAACCCACTCACGCCGCCCCGTTTCGCCCCGCAGGCGCCAAGGTGTACGAGCGGGTGAAGCGCGGCAGGGAGGAGGAGCGGAGGAAGAGGACCATGCTGTGCGACGTGCTGCAGTACATCCAGGACGGCCGCGCCTGCCAGCAGTGGCTCAGCAAACAGGCCGCCATGTGAGCGCCGCCGTCGCCCCCCCCGCCTCGGCCAGGGGCCTCCGTCCTGCCCCGCCCCAATCCTCCTGCCCCGCCCCAGTCCTCCTGCCCCGCCCCAGTCCTCCGCTTCCCTAGCGCCGGGCGGGCGGAGACGGACGAGGCAGAGACGCTTCAACACCTCCCTCTGCGGTTTCTAGTTTTGTGTGTCGGCTTGGCACTGACAGGCTGGTTGTCTCCCCCCCCCCCCCCCCCATCACAGAATGTAGAGCTGTCCTTTGAATGTAGAGCTGTCCTTATTTCCTATTCATCTTTAGTCTGGCGCTTGGGAATTCTCCAGATTCATATAATTATTCCATATGAAATATACAAAATGCGGGTTTGTGTGATTCATAGTCTCTGTAGACGAGATCCCAGAGAAATGATGAACAAAGGCTTATGTATTTGTGCATGCGCGTGTGTGTGTTCCTGTTCCTGTAGTGACAGTAACACTGTTCTGTCTCCCTACAGTGACGCTGGCATCACTCCTGTTGTCACCACCATCATCACGTCAGGTAAGGGAGGGCCTCTGCCTCCTTGCTCTCCCCCTCTCCCTCCATTCTAACCCTTTTCCTGGCATAGCCTCAGGCACAGTCACACTAATGTATTCTCAGAGACGCTCTCCCATAAATATGCTCAACAAATAGGACCGCTATATACATATTTATCTCTCCCAGTGTTTGTTCCCGTTCCTTAACCTCCTGTTCACAAATAGAAGAAGACGGGTATGCTCAGTCATACATGGCTATATGTACACAATTTTCTTCTGGTAAACATTTGCCTCGCTTTCCGTCCCAACTTAAGGATTTCGTCAAGCTGTCAGTGTTTCTTCTGAAGCGCAGAGCGGCGGTCAGGTGGACTGTGTTGACCGTTCTTACTTTTGCTCCCCCACACAGCCACGGGCAGGAGAAGCGCCCCTCCCCTCAATCTGACCGGACTGCCGGGGACGGAGAAGCTCAACGACAGGGAGAAGGAGGTACGCTTGTCCAGACACACCTGAGGGAGGCCGCTCGAAAACGGTTAGGGCTCGCGATTGGTTTTGCCGTGGTGAAAGTTGCGCGACAACAGTTGTCTCTCCTGTGCCCCCCCTAGCTTTGCCAGGTGGTCCGCCTGGTGCCGGGGGCGTACCTGGAGTACAAGCAGGCCCTGCTGAACGAGTGCCGGCGCCAAGGCGGCCTGCGGCTGGCACAGGCCCGGGCGCTCATCAAGATCGACGTGAACAAGACGCGCAAGATCTACGACTTCCTGATCAAGGAGGGCTACATCAACAAAGCCTAGGGCAGACCCCGAACCGGTCTGACAGTGTTGCGGCAGAGACGACCGGACACTCGCCACTGTTGCGTTTTATATCGTCTCACCATGGTGGAATCGTGCTGTCGTGTCGTGAGGGGTGCCACGGCTCTTTCTGAAAAAGTTTGAATTGATGGACCTCATGTTCATTGTTTGAGTGAGTCTTGTTTTGTATGTGTGCTGTTGGAACTGACAACCATTTCTCTGTACAGCCAATGGGAAAAAGAGGATGTATTTATTTCTCCTGCAATAAAATATGTTAAAGAAACGGTGGTTATATCTTTTAATAATTGAATGTGGTTATCCAATTCACTAACTAAAAGAGAAGTACAGTCGTAATGTTTGTGTACAGACTATTTAATAATGGAACTTGGAATATTTTTTTTTATTTGAGTGTATTTGAGTATGAAGTAAGTGAATGAATCTCTGTTAGCACTAAAGTTGTCCTGACACCATTTCAGAACCCCAGCTGGTTGCTGCTGATGGAGAAAAGTGCAGTGTGAAATGTAGGATAAATCTCATGAAGTCGATGCTGAGTTGACCATATTGTCAGCCATAGCAGACCTAGTTCAGCCCCGGGCTCCCTCCCCCCCCCCCCCTCTCTCTCCCTACCCCCCCCCCCCCCCACCCCCTCTCTCTCTCCCTACCCCCCCCCCCCCCCCACCCCATCTCTGGCGGTGGAGCATGGGGCTGGTGTGATGTGGGAGAGCTGTGACTAATGCCAGCACAGGCAGGCAGCCACCGGCCTCTGACAGGCTTATCAGAGCAGTGTGGAGCAGCCACGTCAGCCAGAGCTAACAGCCTGATTACAGCCCCAGATCCCACTTTTGATGATAAGGGGAAAGACAGCACCAGAGGAGGTTCTGTGCTGAGAGAGGGCTCAGGCCTGGAAATGTGCTCAGCTTACAGGGCGATGAGGAAGCCAGACATACTTTGCAAGATGCACTCTTCTCCTTGTTTTGTATGGTCTCCTGATGAAGAATTGGCAAAACTTTGAGGCCCTAAATATTTGATGACTATTGCCCCATAAACACACAGCTTCAGATTCAACTGAAATTGTATGTGGACATTGTGAAGATCCACTCATACACGTATGTATGCACCACACTCACACATCACGCCACACACACTTATACACACGTTACACTCTGCATACTCACTGTATAATACACTGACTGCACTACTTTTCGTATATGCTCTTATTCTTAGCTTATCCTTTTTGCACTAGCATTTTGCACTCGCCCTTTGCACTGTCCTGTCTTGTCCCTGCACCCTGTCCAATGTCTCCATGTTATGCACCACGACCGAAAGCAAACTGCTAGTACATTGTAAAACTGCATGGAAATAAACAGATTCTGATTCTGATACAAGACAACTTGTGGGGGTTGAACTGTAGGTGTTTGCGAAGAGTGTTCGTAATGGTGAGTTGGCTTTTTCCTCTCCAGGGCCATGTTGTTTGCCATGTGGTGTGAAGCGTTATCAGAGCTGCTGATCAATGTGCTGCTATGGAGACATGTGAGTCTCACCTCAACCTCCTCCCAGGCCTCCTGGTGAGAAGATGGAGGAGAAGGAGTGTGAAACAGCTGAGCTGCTGTTAGGTGTCATGGGAGGGAAACTCAGGATCAGTAGACTGGTGAAGCATTATCAGGCTGAGTTGAAACTGTATTACGAGTCTGTCAAGACCAAGTTTACAAGATCATTTGCTTGGTTGATTGGGAATCTTTTTAGTATTATACTGCAATCCTTTTTCAAGAGTGTGATGATGAAAGGTTTATTTTAAAATAGTCAACACACACACACACAATCCCCCGACCCCAGGACCCCAACCACCCAAGCACCTGTAGTCAGTCTGGTCTCAAAAGACAGTAGCAGGGGCAGCAGGCGTAGCAGATGTTAGTGTCAGCGCTCTGTGTGTGGGCAGACATGTGCCATTTCTCACCTCACCCACACACTATCTGTTCAGACACAGTCACCACTCCCTCTCCTCTCTCCTCCTGGACTTCCTTTGGAGGAAACTCTACCTCTGCTAATCTGTTTAAGTGCATGTAATAGGGTAGAAGCAGAAGATTGCTTAGAAACCTTTGAAGGGGGGTTCTGTTTACATTGATTGAAGATACTGTATATTGCGTTTCGATTTGATGGACTTTTTGGCCGTGTCTCACACACACACGCACACACACACACACACACACACACACACACACACACACACACACACACACACATAAACACACACACACACACACAAACACACACACACACATAAACACACACACACACACACACACACAAGTCAAGTCATAGTTTGCTATATAATGTGCCAAATGGTCTAATTGTGTTGCTTTCAGACTATGTAAAGAATATACAGTATGCACTATGGAACATGAGAAGAAAAACTAAGATGCATCGATAAATAAAATGTCTTCTATAAATAGTTTATTGACTACATCACTGCACACAGAGACATGGTACTGTAAGTCACCTTTTAAGTGTAGCTTTTGTTGGGGCTACACAAGTATTCCACAGCATGAAGTCTGAAGAGAACTTGGACCTCCTGAGAGAGAAGGAACTATTGGTTTTAAAGCAGCCCTTTTCTTGTCTCTGTATTGATTTTCGTCTTCAGTGTTATTCAGTGAAAAGGGAAAAAATCTGTTTCCTTCCAGTTGGTTGAATAAACATCCCCGTGCCTTAGCACTTCTCCCACAGCTCTGCTCCATGGCGCCTTGCTGCTGCTCCTATGAGGGGACAAACTCCAGCTATTGGCATTCCCCTACCCCTCCTTTCCCTTCAGCCATTATTTCTAGGTAGTGATTAACACAGAGGTGAACCTGTCTTCTATTGTCAACACTCTGGGTTTCCTTGGCAACCAGGTCTCTGGCATTCTGGTGCCGGGTTCTGAACAGAGGATTGGCTGGGGAGAGAAGGGGCGAAGGGGGAGTTGAGAGCTACACGCATGCACACACACACACACACTCCCTCTCGCCCTGTTGCTCGTGCTCATCTGCTGGGCAGAGGAGTCGTGACTAACCAGAGCAGAGCACAGAATTGAAGTCTGCTGTAGCACCCTCCCCACCCCACCCCCCCCCCCTCCCTGCCTCCTTGTACATGCTTCTCCTCACTGAGCAAAGTCAAAGTGTTTTATTTATGAAGTGCACAGTATAACACAAGGTCATTCTGAACAATGACTTTCTTAGGACATGGCTAGCAACAACTACATCGTAGGAAAAAAGAGTCACAGGGGCAAGAATAGCAAAAACGGCAAGAATAGCAAAAATATACATACTGTAGCAGTAAAATACTAGCAAAAATATACATAGCAGTAAAATACTAGCAAAAATATACATAGCAGTAAAATACTAGCAGCAGTTCCAGTAAAGATGGACAATAAGAATAAGAGTATCAAACATTGTAAATATAGAGTGTAGAAGTGCCGTATGTATGTACAGTAGGGCCTACATTAAGTTGTGGTGACATTGAATGTACATAGGACGTGACTAGAGCATACACTGAGGTGATAATGTGATCAATGTGATCACTGAGATTAATGTTGCTCGTTGAGAAGCCTGATGGCCTGGGGAAAAAAAACAGTTTGTAAGTCTGGTAGTTTGTGCCTGGATGCTCCGGTAATGTCTACCAGAGCACAGCAGCAAGAACAGTTCATAGCCTGGGTGGCTGTAGTCTTTTATGATTTGACGTGCTTGCAGGCATTGTGAGTGGTAGATGTCTTGCACGGAGGGGCCAATGATGTGCTCCTCTGTCTTCACCACCATCAGGAGGGCCTTGCAATCAGCAGCGGAGCAGCTGCTGTACCTGCTAGTAATGCAACCAGTGAGAATGCTCTCAATGGTGCACCTGTAGAAATTGGCGAGAGTTTGGGCAGACACGCCATACCTATTGAGTCTTCCCAGGAAGTATACAGTAGGTGCTTTTGGGCAGTTTTTACTGCTGTGTCCAATTGCCTGGACTAGGAGAGGTCATCCGGTGGCGGGTCTCATTATGGAGATGAGACCCAGGATAGTGGTGTTGTCTGCTAATTTAAGGATGGCGTTAGAGCTGTGCATGGCTGCGCGTGAACAGGATGTACATGAGGGGGCTGAGTATGCAGCCCTGAGGGGCTCCGGTGCTCAGTGTCAGTGCAGAGGAGGGTCTGTTAAAGCTCAATTACATCACTTTTTTTATAGTTCAATATTCACCTTTACTTGCTATTAGTTTATGAATTGGGCTTTGCAAGACCCCAAAAATAGTTTTTGTGACATGAGACTGCATTAGACTGTGAATTTATTATTTTAGAATTTCGGTGTACTGGCTAGTACACTGGCAGGCAATCTTGTGGTGGAAGTGACGCGTTTTGTGTGTCACAATATCAGGAAGACAACAAACACTTCGTCCCACAAATATATATCTATATATGAGAGATATCTCATGTAGCTTTAAGACCCAGGATCCTGAGCTTGGGAATGACCTTAGCGGGCGCCATTGTGTTCAATGCTGCGCTGTAATCTCTAAACAGCATCCTCACATACTTATTACCCTTATCCAGGTGGGAGAGGGCGGTGTGCACTGTAAAGCAATGGCAGCGTCCATAGATCCGTTGAAGCGGTATGCGAATTGCCGCTCTTGATGAAGGACTGACGGAGGTCAGTGCTACAGGGCGCCAGTCATTCAGGCAGGTGATGGAAGGTTTTCTTTAGTACAGGGACAATGGTTGTCTGTTATATAGAGGTGAATACCTCCGCTAGCTGGTCGACGCCCGCTCTGAGGACATGGCCTCGAATGCCATCTGGCCTTGATGTCTCTCATGTCAGCTGTAGATAGGGACAGTGTGCAGTCGTCCTGGTCCCCAGCTAGTCTTACAATAGGGGTGCTGTTGCTCACCTCAAACCATGCATAAAAGTCACAGCGATTTCTCCCTCTCAGCTCTCATGAAAGCTGAAGCAGGTGGTTGCATGTCATTTAACACAATAGCAGCCTTTTACACTCAATCAGACACATTGCTCACAGAGATTTACTCTACATGTCATATTCATTTTTCTTCCAAGCCTACAAAACACAAAGCGTGACATGAAAGGATGCAACCTTTCCGCCGAGCTATTATTTAATGCTGTTCTGGCTGTTGCCAGATCTGGTGGCCCTTGTGAAGCAGGAAATGCTGTTTGTTTGATGCGGGAGCTGTCCTGATCAGAGTGACAGGGAGACTCCATGCTGAGCCCAGCCGCTCCTGCTCACATGTTGCCACAGCAAACACTTAGGTCCCAGGTCTATTTACTGCTGTCACAGCTGGAGTGATGGAGGCGCCTGCAGGATCAGTGGCAGGGCTTTATTTAGCCTGCCCCCCCCCCTATAAAAACCCAGGTCCAGCGTGGCTGACCACAAAACAGTTTCCACATGCCTTGTCTTACCACCTCCATTTCAAAGGGTGGATGCATCAATGCATCCCCTAAAATAAACGTCAGAACAGTCTACTGTTGCCGGCTTAAGTTGAGGTCGGGTTACAGTGTGACAGCGGATAGGAGCAATCAGATCAGCCGTGAAATGCACTAAGCATCACAGGACTCTGTTTATTTTCTTTGTCATGATCTCCAGTCAGAGTGTAAGAATCTGCTTGAACCAGTCAAGCCCACCTAATGTAACCCATTATTAACCTTTATTCAAACAAGTTTAGACCCATTAAGATAAAAAATCTCTTTTTCCAGAGTGACCTGACCAAGGATGGAAAGACCTGGCCAAGAATTAAGTCTCCCTGAGCACCTGGACCAGCGTCCTGTCTCACCCCCTGGAAGCCTCTCTTTCTGGGAGAGCCAAATAGCTGAGCCAATGTGGCATGGAGGGTGTCAGGGGTCCAGAGAGCAGTAGAGACACCTCGGGAGGAGCTCTCTCTTATCCTGTGCCAATACCTCTCGTGCCCACCCTTCGGTTTCTAGCTCTCACACTGAGACTCTGAAATGGGTTAGCAGTCATGTTCAACATTCCTCCATGAATGATTTAATAAGACAGGGCCCAGCCCTGTATTGTATTCCAATGGGCTCCCTTGGCCAGCCAGAATTAGGAAACAACATATGGTTATGTATCACCTTCAACTAGCCAGCATGAGGTAGCCTATTCAAAAGCCAGTTACCACCGATTTAAAATTTGTCTGTGGAAAAACGTTAATGTTTCAGTGCTTGTCGACCTCTTCAGCAAAGTCAGTGCGACCCTGACTCACCCTCTAGATCATCAGCGCGGTCGCCACCCACCCAATCAGAGCAGACAGGCCAGCCCTGGCGGCAGGTGAGGCTGATTGTAGAGGTGACAGCGTCATTGTAAATTTTCAGCGTCCATAGCAGGCGGTGGAACCATATTAAACAGCACTATCTCACCGGAATGCTTCTGACTCATCTGACATTTCAGTCTCACCCCAGTCCCTGCTGCCTCTAGCACAAATAGCATCCCTCTCTCTCTCTCTCTCCCTCTCTCTCTCCCTCTCTCCAATCTGCCTTTCTCTCTCCCTTTTACATGTGCCTCTCTCGCTCTCTCTCTTTCCAATGTCGCTCTTTCTCTGTTTCTCTCGCTCTCCATTCCCGTATCTCCTCTCGGTGTTGTGTCCTCCGCCTCGCTGCCCCTCATCTCCATTGTACATCTTACTCTGCTTTTCATCTCAGACAGACGTCGGCTCCACCACTTTCCCCCCTAGCTGCCCTTCCTACGCATTCATCTGGTGATTTGTAACCACCACTGACATGTTCTGTGTAGCATGAGCATAAGCTACATATTTTCTACTTTTCTTGCTTGGAGAAAATGACATGTTACAGACAGTATGGTGTAACACAAGAATAGAGACCAGCGGTGTCTAGCTCTCCATTTCCTGTTTCCACCGTTTGGCCCAGAGAGGCTAACTTGACGCGCCAAACATATTGTGAGCTCGCGAGATCAAGATGGTCTCCTGGGGCTACAGAGTGGCAGCAAGCCCGTCATGCTCCTGAGTGGCTAGTACAGCCAGGTACACCACTGTTTGTTTCCAGTGGATTGAATTAGGCGATTATCATCTTGGAACATAATTAGGAGTGACTCAGAGAGCTGAAAGTGGACCTGGGGTTTATGGAAAGGAGAATAGCTACCCCCCACCCCCAGTATCTCTCGTTAATAGCATTGGCATTGGCATGCTACTCTGGTAATGGTTGTGTATGGTCGGAGTGTATCACCGAAGCTTTTTTATGGAGGCCCTGGAGGGGCAGCTGTTTTCCAAAGTCTCAGTGCTAGGGAATGGCTGTCACAGGTCATGTACGGTCAACACAACCCTATGACTGCCGGAGCCCAGCTTGAGCTCGAGCAGGAAATCAAATAGCTTTCTCACAGGCAGGGGACTCAAGAGGTGTGCTGCACACAAGCCAAGAGAACTAATAGGAACCTGTTATCATCATTCACCGAAATGTATTGAATGGTGTATTTCACAGGAGGTTTTCGTGTAGCAAGCTCTGTTAAGGTTGGGTTGTTGCTATGTTTTTCCCTGTGCAAATTCAAACAGACACCAGTAGGAGGAAAGCGATGTTTTTAGGATTATGCAGTGCAACGACAGCGCTTCATCATCCTGTCTAATGCCTCTTCCTGGTCCATCTCTGAGATTGACAAATCAAAGACCTGTAATGTGAGCACGCAGGCCAACCTGGTGTTCTGTCCACCAGCATTTATAGACATGCTCCATCGATTCCGGCACAAGGTATCAGGTGCTCCTCTGACCTTTTATGTCTTTGTTTGGAACACTGCCACTAGCTGCACTGAAGACCCCAAACCGTGGCATTGTGTCTGAACTCTGAAAGAGTGTCAAGTTCAAAAATACTTTCTATCAACAAAATGTGGTTCTATTAACAGAGATACATCCCCTATAGCAGTGCTTAGACTACTGAACCCACACGAAACAGCGAGGGGAAACGAAACAGCATACCATTTTTATTGCTCTGTTGCCTTTAAATAGCCTACCCATAGAAACTGCATGCAATAGTAATCTCTGAAACTCAACTCCGTAGTCAGGCTGAGAAGGGAAGGCATGGCCATTGCAACTACTGACAACCATAACACAACATTTTTTTTTTCTTTTTTTTTAAACACCATTTTTAAACACCACCATTCCTATTCTCAGATCACTTGATATAACCATGAACGCATATAATGGTACTGTGCGACTGAGTAGCATCATATGTAACTGTGCAGCGTCTCTTTCTGGCAGTAGTCTACTCCTCCTGGGTTGTGCTGAGGGGAGGCGCTACCGCTTCGACTCTTGCCTCAGTACCAAATGTGCTCCGGTGCTACACCGTTGCTGGAGAACTGGCGGATGCGCTTGGATTCTCGTTCTCTTTCGGCATTAAAAATCTTTGATGTTTTTTTTTTTTAGCCTACTCCTCCATATTATATATGATTCGCGATTTGGACGTTTAATCAATGGGTTGCAGTGTAATTGTTTATAGTTTGACTAAGCAACCCCATGCCCGGAGTTGTGCGTGCGTAGCAACGCGCTTGGAAAATCATCACCTCAGCCAAAGTGAAGTGTGGTTTGGTAAGTTATGCTCTTTTAGCATATCCTACTGAGTGAATTATGTTTTGATGTTGCTTCATGTTGGTTAATAACATATTTGATTATGTGTAGGCTACTTTAGTTGATCGGATTTTGAAATTGATTGGTTACTTTTGGATGAAGTAGGGTGTGCGTCAAAGGGGAGCGACAGCGGTTAGGCTACTGGAAAGTGATCCGAACAGACAGCGCATTCAGCGAGAGAGAATGTTATTTCAGCGCATCATTGATATACCCTACTCAAACTCATATTTCATCACATTGTAGGACGATGATACAAGCTGTAAGCAGATCATGATCGGTCATATTTTGACATACGTTCCTGTAATTAGGCTACTTCGTAAAATTGAAGGAATTGGGCCTGATTATGTAGCCTACTTGGACAGAGAGAGAGAGAGAGAGAGAGAGGGGGGGGGGGTCATTAATTATTAAATGCATGAATTAATTCAGTAATAGACCGTTTTCATGTGTGAGACAGGCAGGGGCCACACACAAATAAAAGTCTCTTTTCGTATTTTATTCAGGGGATACAATATTCAACACGAAGAATTGTATTCAATACAACCTGTAGCACAAAACGTACAACTGGTGCATTTCAGGTGTCTAGACTCTAGATAACCACGTTATTATAATTACAAGCAAGAAGCTACTTACATACTTGCAGCACATCAAGAAATATATTATACTGTGTATAGTATATAGTATACTGTGCCTCATTCATAGCCATCACTGCTACATTACAACGCTCAAAATCAGTTTGCAATGTATTTTATACAACACATTCACAAATACAATAA
Source organism: Borostomias antarcticus (assembly GCF_949987555.1). Classification (NCBI taxonomy): domain Eukaryota; kingdom Metazoa; phylum Chordata; class Actinopteri; order Stomiiformes; family Stomiidae; genus Borostomias; species Borostomias antarcticus. The sequence continues at coordinate 55,495,536 of NC_140234.1, read as the reverse complement.
TGTGCTTTTTAATACTGTGGAATTTGAACATCTGATATTACATTGAATTTTCAAAAAAGAAAATCCATATTTTGGATACTCAGCTGACCATATTTTTCTATTTTTTTATTAAATGATCTGCTGCTGCCTAGATAAAGTAAGCAGCTTTAGCCCAAGCACTGCTTGAGGGCTGGACTGAGATACAGTCATCTGCCAGCTGCCACAGGCAAGTGCAACAGAGGCAGCGTGCATGAGCAGCGCCCATCCCCTGGCCTTGCAGGGAGGTGCCACTATGCTCCAACAAATGCCAGGACAAACCGAGCCCTCGCTGTCCTCATGGAGAATTTGTCACCCCCCACAAAAAAAGAGTGCTACTGTATGTCAGGACTCAAGACTCCAGATCTGTTTATTGCCATGTATACGGTTCACACACACTAGGAATTTGACTAGGGTTAAGGCATGTGCTGTTGTAGACGACATAGGACAGTGTGCAGGATGGGACAGGACAGTGCAAAGACATGACAGTGCAAAGCAGTACAAAAACAGTGCAAATGCAAAATACCAAAAAAACATTGAAACAGAATGCAGTGCAATGTACAAATTACGATATACTGTTAAAAATTCAAGTGAAAAGGGAGGCACAATATCAATATACAGTATGTACTATATAGGCCTACAGAATAGGGTGTGGTGAGTGTAATGCAGTGTGTGTGCAGAGTGTAGTGTGGTGGGAGAGTGGTGTTATGTACAGTGTGTGTGTCAAGTAATTTGCCCTTGTTGCAGAATCTCTGTTCCAGATAGAAACATTTTTGGGTTGGAACTTTGCCTCCACATAAAACCATGTAAAAAGTGTGGTTTGGAACCCAGTATGTTTCTGTCTGACCTGACAAGGGTCTAAAACCTTGTTACAGGGGCAAATTGTTCTACAAAGCACTCTTTTTTTCCTGAGAGTGCAGATAGCCTACAAACATTAGGCTATTATTCATTTCATTGGAAGGCTATAAATGAAAAGGCCTGCTCTCTAGTACTCATTAAGTGTTAGACTAATAAACATTTTAATGGAGATCTTTCATTGAGGTTTCCAAATCAGTCTTTCTATTATGCAGGTCTGTATAGTCCTACTTGATTCTTCTGGGAGATAATACTACGGTAGGCCTATTACAGTATGTAATAACAGCTCCTGTTTCTCAGTTTTCTAGAGAGCAGACTAGACATCCTCAGTCAAGCTAAACACCGAGTGATAATGGATAGTGTGGAGAGAGCCCACAGCTGTTTTACTTGGTACAGCCACTTGTTGATTCAGGTATTTGCAGTGTTTCCAAGCACATACAGTTGGCCGTATTGAGTGTCAATGAGCTGCTAAGCCCGCCTCACAAGCACAGCCCAGACTGGGTTTCAAGGTTCCACATTCGATGCGGTAGAGAGGGGATGTCGTTTTGGACGCTCCGGTGTCTCTCCACAGGTGTCTCACGTTCCCGTTTCGTGCTCGGGGAGGTGGAACCGGACCCCCGCGGGATCTCCCTATCCCAAGAACGTGGCGGAGGTCTGCATGGGAGGATCTGAGATGAGGGCCCTCGTGTTGACAGGCACAGAAATGCACACTGAGTGACAGGCCTGCGTGCTCGCCATGCAGATGCAGGGGCGCTCGAACAACTACCGTGCCAGACGGGCATACCAAGCCACGCGGTCGAACTCAGCTATGGAGAGAACATCATGTATCAGCATTACAGTAACGCTCCGAGTATCCGACAGAAACTCCTCGGTGTTAACACTGTAGAAGGTGTTCATCTCTCTGCAGTAATATGAGCCGAGCCCCCACCGTCTCCGTGATTATGTCCTACAGAAACCGCCCACAGAGCAAAGCTGACTGACAGGGAGAGATTCTCTTTGCCAAACGGTAGGTTTGTCCGTGGCGACAGCCTCCGCACGGCCTCCCTCCTCCGCGCCTCTCCGCTCCATGCGGGCGCTCTCTCCCTCTCCCTCTGCCCGGGCCGGGCCGGGAATGAATAACCATGAGGATGGAGCAAATGTCAGCAAAAGTCGGAGCTGTGGTACATGAGCATTTTGGTAGGCGCCAGGGATTTTTTTTTTTTTTTAGCTTTGCCCCTGTTATTCACCCCACCCCACCCCGCTGTTATGGCCAGCTCAGCCCCACTCTGGTCAGTAAATGGTAAATGGACTGCACTTATATAGCGCTTTTCCACCTTAGCGGCACTCAAAGCGCTTTACAATGGCCTCTCATTCACCCATTCACACACCAATGGCGGTAGCTGCCATGCAAGGTGCTAACCTGCTCATTGGAAGCAATTTTGGGGCTAGGTGTCTTGCTCAAGGACACTTCGACATGTGGACAGTCGGAGCTGGGATTCGAACCACTGACCCTTCGATCATTGAACGACCCACTCTACCAACTGAGCTACAGCCGCCCTGTAGGTCACTCCATCAAGGACGCCAATTGTGTTTGCCTAAGTCAACAGGCTCCCCCTTGAATAAAAACACGAGCTGAAGAGAGAGTTCATGTGTTCTTCTTCCCCCCATTAGATGGCATTTTAAAAGTACAGTATGCTAGAAGTATCCCAAAGCTGCCGTCACTGCAGGTATTTGTGGTCTTATCACCTACGGCAACTGTGAGGGGGGCGTGTGGAGACAGCCACACCACCTAAGTGTGTTCCATGGCAACCATTTCATGTATGAATAGGCAAGGTGCACAGTGATTGGCAGCTAGGGAACCAGGGAGTCCATGGCTGGACTGAGAGGACAGATCCCATTTCCATCCACGGGGAAAGGGAGGCAGGCAGCAGGCTGTACTCAGCACTGGGAAGCAGCAGGGGGAATAAGGGAGATGGACAACTTGCTGCATCCGAGGCAGATAGGTTTATTGATGAGAAAGCAGCCTTAGTCCTGAGGGAGATTGGCATTCCTGCACACTAAAGCACAGTGATATTTCTGTAACTGGCATTAAAGCTAAGCTCTTTGCTAGACAAAGGACTGTCTTCTCTGGTTAGGGCAATCGCTATATTTATGAGTATGACAGAGAGTGTGTGTGTGTGTGTGTGTGTGTGTGTGTGTGTGTGTGTGTGTGTGCGTGTATGTGTGTGTGTTTGTGACACGCTGTGTGTATGTGTGTGTGTTTGCGACACGCTGTATGTGTGTATGCATGTGTGTGTGTGTGTGTGTGTTAGTCACAGCACCCCGAGGAACGGTCACGCTAAGTTTGAGGGTGACACTGGGTACCAGGTGTCTTCTGCACAGACGGGAGATTTAAATCACATTTAATGTGTCTGATTTGATCTGTGTGGCTTGCTAACCAGACTGTGGCAGGGTGGGAGAAAGGTGCCCCCCCCCCCCCACACACACACACACCCCCCGGCAAGGCGTGGATGACGCACGGAGGAGTGCACCAGTGTGTGAGGCAGCGCCCAGAGCTCCGTGGTTCTCCCATGATAACTTCCAGATGAACGGATGACAGAGAGTGGAGATGTGATCTGCATGCAGGAGTTTGATATGGAAGAACTCAGCATGGGGTGTGTGTGTATGTGTGTGTGTGTGTGTGTGTGTGTGTGCACGTGCCTGGGTGTGTGCCTCCAGGGGTTTATGTCCATATGGCAGAGGTAGACAGAGGGAGGCAGATATCAGCCCGCTGTGGGTCCAGGGAGGGTGGGTGTGGGTCCAGGGAGGGTGGGTGCTGCAGGTGGGGGGCAGCAGTGACACGATGCCACCTGCGGAGCTGGAGCTCAGCTGGGTGGGTCCACACTGGTGCCCATGGCTGCCCAGATTGCTCTGGTGGCCCAGGGGAGCCATAGACCAGCCCTCCAGACATGTCCGTGCATGGGGAAAAGGAGCGTGTCATGTTCAGCAGATTCACACATCTGCTTCGTTTGGTGCACGCTGGAAACCATTACGTACTGCACTGTTTATTCATGAAAAATCATTTGGTGTACTTGACTGGTGATGGACTATGTTTTGTTTGTTCAATTTGCTTCTTCTGAATAAGATTCATCTATGTTACTTCATAGGCGCGCATCATCTCGTTATTACAGACACTCAGGCTCTCCTCTCACAGGGTCTCATCATGGCCCTGGACAGACTGGGTTTGATTAATCAGGCCTGAGTTTAAAGCCAGCTCTATCTGTCCCTGCCAGCCACACAGCCCTCTCTCTGGGGTGGCAGATGGATAACATGGTGTTACATTTGCCAGACACAACTGTCACAGCGCAATGCCGTCCAAAAGGAATCTAATGTTATTATTTGATGACTCGCCGCAAATAGCTTCGATGGCACTCTCCCAGGTTATGTATTTGTATGTTTGCCAGTGCAAGTTCATCATCAAATTTAATTAATTCGCTTGCTGAATTTTGTCTGAAATTGCGGTCTGTCCCTGTTTTGTTTCAGGTATAATTCCCCGCCCCGTAATGACCTCGGGCTGTTGAAAGAGCATCCAGCTCCTCCTCCTGTCTGTTCTTTCTCATTCTCCGACTCAGTCTATTCCTCAATGGGGTCCCGCAGCCAAGGCTTCTTCCACCACCACCACCACCATCAGCGCAGCTCCGTGGTGCCGGCGGCCGTGCCCCGGCTCCTCCAGGAGAGCGGCAGTCTGCTGGGGGGCATCGCCCAGATCACCCCCAACCTCTTCCTGAGCCGGGGCAACGTGGCGTCCAACCGCAGCCTGCTCCTGTCCAAGGGCATCACCTGCGTGGTCAACGCCACCATCGAGCTGCCCAACTTCAACTGGCCCCACGTGGAGTACGTGAAGGTGCCCCTGGCGGACATGCCCCACTCACCCATCTCCCTGTACTTCGACAGCGTGGCGGACAAGATCCACAGCGTGGGCCGCAAGCGGGGGGCGGTGCTGGTGCACTGCGCCGCCGGCGTGAGCCGCTCCGCCTCGCTGTGCCTGGCCTACCTCATGAAGTACCACCGCGTCTCGCTGGCGGAGGCCCACGCCTGGGTGAAGGCGCGCCGGCCCGTCATACGACCCAACGGCGGCTTCTGGCGCCAGCTCATCGAGTACGAGAGGAAGCTGTTCGGCAGGAACTCTGTGAAAATGGTGCAGACGCCCTACGGGGTAATACCTGATGTCTACGACCGGGACCGCAGGAACCTGGCGCCCTACTGGGGCCTGTAGAGGACGCCCCGGTCTTCGCCAAGGGAGGGGGTGGGTGGGGGGGGCGGAGGCGGAGAAAAGAGGGAGCACTACGGCTGGCTCGGACGCTCTTCGGCCCCTCTCCCCTCGGGACGGCAGGGTCATGCATGTTCCCCCCAGCCAGGGATGCGACGTGTGAGTGTTTGTCTATGTGAAGCTTAATTAAATGAATCCTGGTGCATTATGGGAGGGAGGGGGTCCAGTCAGTCACCACACTGCAGACCGGTTACTGGTGCCGCTGCACTAGTCCGCGCTGCACCCCAACCCACCCTTCTGTCTGAGAAGAGGGAGCAAGGTCACTTCAAGCCCAGAATTCTGAGGACCAAATGAACGACAGGACCACAGAGATGCCAGGAACCCAGCCGGAATAAACGCTCAGACTGTGATGATGGCCGTTGCACTCTGGCCCCATGGCTGGACCTCCCCAGGACTCCACAGGTGCACTGTCTGTGGGAAGGTGTGTGGCCGGTGCTTAAAGACTAAAGACTCAGCAATTCTGACAGTGGAGTGACTCTCTGAAGTCCTATTTCCCTGACGTAACGTCATGTAATGGTATTGTCCCAGTTTTGCTGTTGTCTTTAATTGTTAGGGGCAGCAGTCTGCTCTCGTAGCATTTAAAATACATGTAACTGTATAGAAAAAACAAACAAAAAAGATTTATTCTCTTGGGGGTTATTAAAATCATGAAAATATATGGAAATATGAAAAAAATATGGTGCGGAGCTATAGTGCACTTTAAACAATAGTATTCAAGGATGTTACTATAGCCACATATTTAAACTAGAGATCAAGATTTAAAGAAGATTGTGCAGAATAAACTGCTAATATTTACGTAAGTTGTGCAATGTTATGCTGTTTTAGAGAGATGTCATCCTCCAGCTTGAGGATCACAGTGGTGTGTTAAGGGCTTTGGGGAACACACTTTGATGACCCTATTTTGCCTTGTATTGATGATGTCTTAGTGAAAACAGGTCCTACAGAGTACAATCCAGACTTTCATATCCTGTGTACTCTCTGGAGAGAGAGGTGTTATGGAGGTCTTTAGACAAAAAAGCTTCTTTTTTCATAATGGCAAACCTGACTGTAGCAAGAGAACCCTATCCCTGTCACAGGCATAAACATTAAGCCAAGCTTACAAGAATGTTATTTTATGCCCAAAGGTAATTATATTAAAATGTAATAATTCAGCTCATGCTACTGTTTGTGTTTCAAATTAAAAACTAAATAAAGGAAATTACTAATATACATTATTGTCAGTCTATACTATATATATTCAAATGCAAGTGAAGTGTACATCACTGGACACAGACGATGATTTGATATTGAAGTTATTGTCTAAGCGTTATTTCATACAACACATTGTGCGAGGCAACTTGGCTAGCTTTCTTTGTAATGGCAGTATGAGATACTCATCGAGAAAGAGGTGTATGCAGTACAAGAGCAAGGTGCACTGGCTCCTCCCACAAAAGGCTTTTCACAGAACCATTTGCCCCTAGAGATGACCATATGTTTCACAGAACCATTTGCCCCTAGAGATGACCATATGTTTCACAGAACCATTTGCCCCTAGAGATGTCGAAGCAGCGTTATATCATTCCTTTTCATTTGGCATGGCCACAGAGCACCAGGCAGACAGTGATGAGTGCTATTTGTCTTCTGCCCATCCTAGTGAGGGATCTCCAGAATAGGGTACACAATGAACACCATTACCCACAGACACTGGCTCCATCTGATGACAGGCCAAGCATGATGGAGATCCAGGAGTGATTACATCTTCTACAACAGCTTCCTCCGATGGACTGAAGCTGTGTGTGTGTGTGTGTGTGTGTGTGTGTGTGTGTGTGTGTGTGTGTGTGTGTGCGTGTGTGTGTGTGTGTGTGTGTGTGTGTGTGCACAGTTCAGATGTGTATGCAAATGTGTCAGATCCCCAGTCAAGAGACTATATACCCACCCAGTCCCAGGGTAAATAAACATATTTCATCCAGCAGAAGGATATTACCATTCCTCTCCAATCCAGTAAGCAGAGCGATTTACGTCATCCTGGATGTGAGAGGCAGTCTGCTGGGCAGCGGCGCAGGGCCTGCAGGCCACACAGAACAAACTGCTGTGATAAACTAGGATATAAGATGTCATTAGGCAGCGTCCTCGCAACAGGAAGGATACGAGTCTGGGGACCTGGAGGCACAACCTCGTGCTCGCTTATTGAGCCTGCAGAGCCGGGAAGGGCACACTCATATCGTGTTTTCTTTAGCAATGCCTCCATTTTACATTTGACCTTTTGATATTGGAAATATTGCGAGATAACATGACCATCATCACATTAACGGAAGTAATAGGGCCAGTAGCTCTTGTAAAAATTGGGCAGGTGCTCCAAGAGCTTTGAACTTTTGATTAATTCACAGAATAGCCTCGTAATGGATCATTCTGCCTTTAACATTTAATTTCCTTTAGGCTGAGTTCCACATATGGTGACTCCTTTCATTAAACATTACATAAATGGTAAATTTCAAAATACACCAATCAATCCTGTTAGCTAAACCCTTATTGGGGACATGACTTTCTGAAGGTAATCAATCCCTACTCAGGAAGGGGGAGTGCATGGGCGAGGGTGCACTCTTTGTATGACAGATCCTTGACAGCAAATGAAACCTACAGTAACCTTGGTAACAGTCACAAAGGAGAGTGCTGTCACTGATGAATATTAGCACTGAATCAATGCCCTGGAAAAGTAATCAATTGCTGCACTAAGCACTGTGAGGAGGTACAGGGGATGGAGGAGCATGTAGGCGTATCTTGAATGAAAGACCCCAAGATTTCATATTCAGTGAAAATTGTCATGCGAGATAAAACAACAATACCCCTATTCTGTTGTGAAAGCAACGGGTCGAACCAAAGGATCAGCATGAAATATACAGACACAAAAGGAGATGCCAGCCATTCCATGCATTCTCAAACAGTCAAAGCTGATTCAACTGAGAGCGACCTTGGGTAATGCTATTTAAACAGATGGGAAAGAAGTCATTCTCTCTCCGTTTGCGGTCGAGTGAGCGTGATTCTGTCCTTTCTTCTGGTCTGCCTCTGACTTGTGTCAGATTCCCCTACAGAGCGGCCACGGTGACGGGCTCTGAATCCATGAGCCTCACTGCCTGAGACGTCTGGATGAATAGACAGGGCACTGAGGTATTATACCGGTAGCCATGGTGTTGTCCTCTATTTGTAATGAATGATTTCACAGTGAGAACTACTAATGAATTCATGCAGGTCATTAAACTTTCAGAGGGATCATCATTCAATGGGAGAGTATTTCTCAGGATGTATGGTGACCCTGAGGCACGAGGGGAGATCTGACCTCTAATGTAGTGCTGGAAAGTGCACGCACATCCACACATTCCACAGGTGCAGGAAACGAATACTGGCAATATTGAATAAAGATGAATATCCGCACACTGCTTGTTTGCTCCCACAGTGATTTATTAAGCGAACACAACGTTTGGACCTGTGCGGTCTTCGTCAGGTATCACCAGAACACGTGAAGGGGTGGGGTACATGGGCAGGTCCACACTTGGTCCGAGTGTGATCTTTATTCAGATCTGACCTCTAGCCAGTGTTTTCTTCAAGACTCATATTTGACAATGCTTGTGTGAAGAGAGGGTTGATAAGATAAGCAGTACGTATGTGTGGAGCTAAGCAGTACTGTATGTGTGGATTACTCTTTTTACAAGCGTAAGATCTTATCCTCTACTGTGAATTCCTCTCCACCTCAAGTTGTACAGTGTCAGTAAATCTACAGGTTGGCCTAGAATAAGCGTGAAAGCACACTTGCTTTGATGGCTATTGTGCTGGCCGATATGCTTGTATGAACTCCAGAAAGAGAAAGTTTTTCAAAGAACATCAAATAATACTAGAGAATAAGGGTAAAGGCAATTATTCGAGCTACAAAAGTGCAAACGTTGGGTTTAATCAATACAGTGATTGACAATGGGCAGCGGACAAGAGGCATGAAGATGACAGGCAAGAGGGGAGGGAGGCAGAGAGAGAGAGGGAGGGAGAGAGAGAACAGGAGTGACAGTCTGCATTTCAAATTTACACAGCTTTATGCAGTAATTGATTTGAGCTTTTGTAAATTTCTGTAATCCTGAAACTCACATTGAGCGAGGAGAGAAGAAATCACATTCAGCAGGATGTTCAATTAGGGGGTACTGAGAGATACAATGGATGTTGGAGAACACACACCTGAGCACAAGAGAGAAGGGTAATGAGATGGGTTCCATGGTGCCTGTAGACGACTCTCTCATTTGATTGGCTTCTCCCCACCAGCTAAGGCCCAGCAGGTATTTCTGATGACAATTTATTCCATGTTGTCGCCAAGTGATGGAGATGATGTCTCCCTGGCCATAGAAATGGCAAGAAAACAAAACGGACGTACAAAAACGGCTGATGAGTGGTTCTGTACACAACACTTTCCACACTAATTGACAGTAATAACGGTTGCACTTCTAACTCCAGTACATTCGTCGATAATTTTAACAATGACGATGCCAAGTGTCCAAATTTGATGCATGTTTATTTATGTACATGTCGCTTCACATTTTAGTTGCGGTAGGACTAGTCCCTGGAAATAAAATCCTACAGTACCATACTGTAGCCTAATTAACACAAACTGCTGCTGCAATAATAATTTAACTGTTGACTTCATTCAAAACATTGATCTGCAAACACATAATTATTTATATATTATATACACAGCAAGACACAAACAAATCCACAACCACTATCTATAGTTAATAAATACAACTCTCTTTCAAGTCCCAATGTCACCACGTTTTCAAAATACCACAATAATGATAAAGGAGTCCCCCATCAAACAGTGCAAAAATACATTCAAAATCCAAAGCAGTTAATGACACACAATACTTAAAATAGCTAATATCACTGCCTTTCAACACAGCACTGAAGCTTTGAATGTTAAAAAGACTTTTAAAATATCGATTAAAATGTTAACAGCCATGGACTATGCTTTCAGAGACCCGGCCATCAAAGTGATTCAATTCCAGCAATATGATACCACAACCCTGATTAAATAAGACCAGACTGTAGAAAAGACGACTTAGACAGAACAGAACAAAGTCCCTCTTTCTTTGCTAAGCACAAGCATGAAACGGCAACAAAGCAACAAGTGAAATCAAATAAAATGACAGCTTTACATTTGATTTAGTTTAATTAGTCTCAATGTCCCATCCAGCCTTCAGTGTTTACTATATTGCACAGTTTGAATAGTTTGACTTGTTGAGTCACAATAAGCACTGAGAGAACATTCTTAAGTCTAGAGGCCCATTTCACACATTCATAGCTTCCCTCCTTCATTTTCATAATTCAGCTAAAAGTGTGATGGGGAAGGTGTGTATGCAGGTATGTTTAAAGGTTGAGTATCTGGGACTTAACTGAGAAAAAGGTAACAAGACACAATACACAGTATGATATTACAATGCTGTATGTTCCAGACCAGGCTTTGGCCAAGCCTTGAATTTGTACAAAGTAGAATTATCCACTTCAGCACCACTCCTGCGGTTCAAAGAGTTGAGACCACCAGGCTTGTGTCTGAGAGGAGGGGGGGGGGGACAGGGAACACAAATATAGCGGAGAGTTCCAGTGACTTCTGAGGTCTTCTGTGTTCACGCCGGCAGCCCAAGGTGAGAGCGCGTGCGGCGTGCCAGCCTGCTCCACCTCCCCGGCGTTGATTAGCCCGCGCCTGTTGCCATGGCAGCAGTGTCGGGGGCTCAGAGCAGGTCGGGCAGGATGAGGCCCGGCGGTTTGGGCTCCACGCAGTTAATCCAGAAATTAGCGCAGCTGGCGTGATACTGGTGGCCCCCGTAAAGCAGCTTGAAGTTGTCTGTCTCCGAGTTGAAAGCCTGAAGGAAGAGGTCAAACAAGGGGGGGAAGGGGTCAAACCAGGAGCGGGTAAAGAAATAGACTCGGCTCGGTAAAACAAAACGCATACAGTTGATAATGAGACTGAAGGCGTTAAGACTTGAAAGGCTTAGAACAGACTGGGGGATCTTACTTAAGCTCACCTACCAGGGCCAATGAAACCCGGTGAGGACGTGACTCACGTTTGGCACAAGGCTCTGAGTATTTCAATAAAACTTTGTGCTCACTGGGAGAGTCCTCTTGAGACATTTGGGTCAATCTCTACAGGGATAAGGGGCCGCCTCTCCCACATTAACGTACATCTGAATATAGCTGTGGAGAAAATGAACTAGGTGAAGCGAGCCGGCCAGGGCGCTGTGATGTGAGCCTGCATTTAGATGGGGTCCAGCTGTAGAACCGCGCTTGAGATAAGGAGATGCTAATGTGTGCGTTATGTGGTTTAAGAGTTTTCATTCCCGGTGAAAAATCGGAGCCGACGCTGGAAAGAGAAATGACTCGTGTGGTGAATCACATCCACCCACACACAGAGAAAGATGCATGAACGCCCCACACGCACGCACACACACCAGCCTATAGTAACCTAGAAACACCAGACCCGCTGTCTTCTCCACCAGGCGCAGAGCCAGTGAACAGGTGCACACCTGTTCAGACTTTCTCACAGGGACCAAAAACACTTTTCTCAGACGCTCCGATTTCACAGGCATAATGGATTCTCTTTTTAGTTCTTTTGTGCCTCAACCCACTTCTCTCCTGAAAACCTGCACTTAAACTGCCAGGGCTGGCGCTGCTGGATATGGGGGGGTGGGGTGGGGGGGCGAAATTAGAGGACAGAACACAAAAACAGCCTCCCTTCCTCCTCCGTCTCCTTCACTCTCTCGCTCCCTCCTCCTCACATCTTCTCTGCATTAGCATGATCAAGTACAACTGAACCATCAAGCAGCACTATAGCGTCTAGACAGGCAGAATGAGGGAGACCATTATGCTACTACAATGGAAGGTAGTTCAGGGTGCAAGTTTTAATCATTTTAAAACAGACGGACAAATTAAACACAAAGGTCAGCGACATCGATTCTCTGTGACCTTTATTAATGTGTTTAAAGGTTGATGACCTCCATCAAAGATCAAGGACTGCTAATGATCCGTAGACCCAGAGAGGCACCACCTGTTAATACCTTGGCATAAAAGCAGCCTACACTTAAGTTTCCCATGCAGCAAAAAAGATGGCAAAAGTAAGTGAAGCATGTTCCCCTTACCCTTAACCTCTTGTCATTGTCTTTAGTCCGTGCCTGTAAGTAGCATAAGAGGAGTCAGCACATTCAGATTTCACGCAGCATCCTGAGTAAGCAAACTGGAGAGTGAGTGAGGAGCGAGTAAGCCACCATGCTGGCAATGCGCATCCCTTTCCGGAACATTCCAAAAGCCCCAAAGTGACAGGTCCCCCAGATGTCACCCTGTCCTCCTACCTTCCACTCCCAAACGTCTGACAGCACTGCTGTGATGCTCAGGGATGGGCAACTTTAGAGCAGATCTAGACTAGACAATTTGGAAGAAATATGAACCAAGCCAACCCATAAAGTTAAGCTGCCATTGCCAAATTAAACTTCTGAGAAAGTAATGAAAAAATTAACCAGGCTGAAAAATCCCTCCAAACCCTTGAGGTAACTCACAATCATTGGCAATTATGAATATTAATATAGGTGCTACTGATGAATTGTGGGTAAAAACATTTGGCTAAAGCATTTGGCTAAAATTGCAGTCATTAGCATTCATCATTCAGGGGAAAACACTGGTGCGTCATTAGCCTAAAATGATCACTCAGGGAGTTGGAAGTTGTTGCGGTGTCAGAGTGATAAACTGTGTCAAAATGCATTGAGCTCTGGATGCTGACCGTTGCCCATCCCTGACTCTTGAAAGTGTAAGAAGGTTCAAGATCATGAAGACAGGTCACCAGACCCTTTCATGATATCGGAGGGGGATAGGCCTTAATGAGAGTGAGAGTCATCAGTGACTAGTGATGCAAGTCCTACTCAGCTCGTAAGCCCCCCCTCGCCCCATCATACCTTTAGTTAAAGGTACCCAACGAAACGTGAATCAAAACAATCCGTTCTTTGTTTATTTTCGAAATTCCTCGATTATATGGTTCCTTGTAGTCTAATAAACATGTTGAATCACTTGAATGTCTTTCCTACCTTGTAATTTCTTCGCAAAATGATATTTAGCCAATGTTTTGAAAACAACAAAGATGTGTGAAACGTCACTATTATGTGCTCCGCGTATTGACGCAATGACGTAGTATGCGTTTTTCGGGGACCACCTTCTCAAATTTGCTCTAGAGCGCATACTAGTGTTCAAAAACTACATTGGGTACCTTTAAAAGATGGCAAGCAGCTCCCCCTTTGAAGGACAGTACCATTATCAATGCTGGCTGCTGTGTTATGGCATGTGTTTATTGCCATGTGTATATGGTTCACACATACTAGGGATTTGACATGACTAGACTTCATTATACGCTATGGGGATGCACTTGGCTTTTATGCTTTCGTACAAATGCACCTCTGCCAGAAATGTAATTAAAAGGTGGGTTATTAATCGGATGTCAAGGGCACTGTGGGAAAAAAAGAGAAGCTTTTGCTCATTTCATTCTGGCTGACAGAGACAAAGAGAGAGAGAAAGAGAGGGGGAGAGGGAAGGAGAGAGAGAGAGAGGAGGCAGAGGCGTTGTGGACATGGGTGGGGGACTAGGGAGAGGGTAAAAGAGAGACACTCTAAGCAGATCTATTAGCGCCTGTGCTCCTTGCATCACGAGTGAGACACATCTGCTCCGAGCCCTTGCATCCCTCTCAGCCATTCCTCCCCGCCTCCCCCCATCCGTCTGGCTGTGGCTAGACAACGCAGGGAGGGGGGTGAGAAACAATCCCAGCCTCCCCCCCCCCCCACCACCGGGACCAGAGAGTCAAGCCTTACTGTTAATGGGGCCCCTCAAGATGACTCAGTTACTAATCACCAGAGGCTGACACGTGGAAACCGTCATCATGCGGATTACTTTAGCCAAAGGAAGCCTGAGCTCTAATAACGAGGTACAGTTATACGACAGACAGTCCCACTGGGGGCGGGGCGGGGGGGGGGCGGGAAAGTGTTGGTTTCGGTGTGAGTAAGAAGAAGGTAGGGAAAGTTGACAGAGACATGAAGGCGTCGGCATAGAGAGGCATTTTTTTCCCCTGTAGAGTGTAGCTCCACACCTTGCTGACCCTACAGAAACTTCCCAGAACGCAACAGCCCAAACTGAGGTGCCAAAGTAACATTTCTCCCCCCAGTTGTTTCTCCAACCTGGTTTCATCATTCTAAAATATTCTCTCTCTCTCTCTCCCTCCCTCCCACCCTCCCTCTCTCCCTCCCTCTCTCTCTCTCTCCCCCTTTGTCTCTAACAGCCTAAGTTATCATCATTACGGTTATCTTGCCATCATCATTATTTCATCATTCTTCTCTTCTACGTGGTAGAAATGAAGATGACCTGAGATGACTCACAGGTGCGTTTGGAGGGATTACCGGCCGCTCTTCCCTACCTCCTCTGTGCCTGAACGCAGAGCTGGGAGAAGAGCAGCCGGGAGAGCAGTAAAGCTTGTCATTTTGGCACCCCGTAGGGTCTGTCTATCAGTGGAGAATTGCCCTCCCCCCAGGGCGGCCCAGTAGCAGAGAGTGAAATGAGATTTAGTTGACAGTTCACTTCACTGCCTCATACTCGTTTAAATAGACGTCCAATAGAATTCTCTTCTTTGCTCTGCAAAATGTTCAAAGTCAAAGAAACGGTCATTTGTTACATGGCAGCGTCTGGCTTGGAACTCAAATGACGTATCATTAATAGTAATGAATTCATCTGCGATATGGTGTGTGTGTGTGTGTGCGCGTTTCCAACCTTGCTGCGGGAGTCCACGTTAAGCAGGCACACCCCACAAGCCAGCTCCTTGGCATTCTTGATGCCGTGTCTCAGGATGCAGGAGGTGAAGTCCAGAGAGCTTTCATCAGGCTGCACACACGCACGCACACACGCACGCACGCACACACACACACACGGAGGAAAAAAAGGATTATCAGATTGACCAATTACCATACAGCCTTGTTGAGACCAAAGCACCTTGCTTAAAAAACCTGCTGCCACTTTCCGTGGATCAGATTCCTCCTCCAGCAGCCCCCACAGCGGCTTCTACTACAGAGCACACGTAGGCCAGCCAATTGTTATTCCTCACTTCAACTGACTTCCGAATGAATATGTCGGCATTCATTTTTGAATTACAGAAAATGCTGTTCATTTGTCTGTTGGCACAGGTGAAATGGCAAAGACAGCTCTCCCACTCTAGCGGCCACTCTCACGCCCTTCTCTCCCTCTCTCTCTCTCTGAAGTGACATTATCTCCACCTGAGACGCCCAGCCCAGTATTATCTGCTGGCATTTGAGAAGCAATATTCTCCCCGCAGCAGACAGGCTGGCTGCAGGGATAAGGCCAGTCCATCTCCTAGCGGCCTCTGTACCACTAGCACTCTGTACTACCTCTGTACCACTAGCACTCTGTACTACCTCTGCACCACTAGCACTCTGTACTACCTCTGCACCACTAGCACTCTGTACTACCTCTGTACCACTAGCACTCTGTACTACCTCTGCACCACTAGCACTCTGTACTACCTCTGTACCACTAGCACTCTGTACTACCTCTGCACCACTAGCACTCTGTACTACCTCTGTAGCACTAGCACTCTGTACTACCTCTGCACCACTAGCACTCTGTACTACCTCTGCACCACTAGCACTCTGTACTAACTCTGCACTCTAGCACTCTGTACTACCTCTGCACCACTAGCACTCTGTACTACCTCTGCACCACTAGCACTCTGTACTACCTCTGCACCACTAGCACTCTGTACTACCTCTGCACCACTAGCACTCTGTACTAACTCTGCACTCTAGCACTCTGTACTACCTGTGTAGCAATAGCACTCTGTACTACCTCTGTACCACTAGCACTCTGTACTACCTCTGTACCACTAGCACTCTGTACTACCTCTGGACCACTAGCACTCTGTACTACCTCTGTACCACTAGCACTCTGTACTACCTCTGTACCACTAGCACTCTGTACTACCTCTGTACCACTAGCACTCTGTACTACCTCTGCACCACTAGCACTCTGTACTACCTCTGTAGCACTCTGTACTCTGTAGCACTCTGTAGCACTCTGTACTACTGTATGAGCCATAATGTTTATTTTGTTTGTGTATGTTTATATTTGGTTTATTGTTTATGAGCCTGCATAACTGCCTTTGTTTATTGTCTATTCTTGTCTATTCTAATTATCTATTATTGTGTCTAATTGGGTTCCTCTAATTGTTATGTGTGGGTGTGGTTCTACCTACAGGGTGTGGTTCTACCTACATAGCTGGAGGGAGGGCCTAGAACAGGTAGACAGAGAGAGAGGGGGTTAGTTGGCTCGGGATATTTTCTGTTGACCGTCATATTCACGTTTTCATTCATTTCTTTCCGTTTAGTTTCATATATTGTTTTCTTCCTCATAAGTTGAACACTGCTATTTAGTTTGATTTAATAAACACCTTAAACTTTATTTCCGTCTGGACATGGATCTCTGAAACGAGTCAAACAGCAACGACTCCATCTAAGCCTCTCAGCGACCCTATTGTTTTGTTTAGAAGTCGCTACAATAACTACCTCTGCACTCTGTACCTCTGTACTACACGGGAACAAGTAGCAGAATGCTGGATAGACTGATCTTCACTCCCCTCAGCTACACACACACACACACACACACACACACACACACACACACACACTGGCACAGCCCCCGCCATCAGAGCTGCAAGAATACTGGCAGGCTTCACAGACAGACTGATCACCATACTTGTGTTGATTAATGGTCATTATATTTCTCTTTTGTAGGGACATCATGGCATGTGTAAAAGTGGTTTTACAATGGGCTCACTGGCCCTCATTTATCAAAGGAGCGCAGATCTGAGCGCAGATCCGAGCGCAGAAATGATGGTACAGCAGAGTACACGTGTGATCTATAAAACATTCCTATGCCGCCAATCCCATCGTACGAATGATCGGGCGTTGATAAATGTGGCGGATGAAAACAATCGGCATTTAAATATCACGCCCCTACATATTCTGACCTCGCCATTGTAGTTTACGGCATGAAGATGTGAAATACAGCCAAAACTAGAAGTTTCTCCGACTCTCATCCAATAACAACTCTTCACTCTCCATGGAAAGATTCTGGAAAACCATCTTGCATTTTACCGTTTTATTTTAAGGGTTTAGAAGAGGATCTATAATAACAATAATAATAATAATAATAATAATACTAAAAAAAGCCTATTACTACTACTACTACTACTAATAATAATAATACATTATTTTACCTTCCATACAGAAAGTATATTATTGTGACAAATTAAACTCAAATGAGAGCTAACACCTGTGTGAATGTCATATATCCTATTTCAACCAGGCCTATAGAACCTGGTGCGCGTCGTGTTAATAGCCAACCTCGCCACTCCTCTCACCTGGGCTGAATGATAGGATGTGCATAGGTCTTCTAGAGCATGGCATTACCCATATGACCGTCAAAGCTCTTATTTAAATAGCCTAAGTGACCGAAGCCTACCCATTGCTTTTCATTTGTTAATTTTTATTGCTAATACTGTCATTATGTCGCCAGTACATTGATTGATTGGTGTTACATTAATTTTGCTTTCATTTTAAGACTTGTAAAGCTGCGTAGTAGTCTAAGTAGGCTCAAAATGGAAGCGAAATTACTCTTATAACAAACACCCGTTTACCCCGTTACTTACAATGGGAAAATGCCCATTTATGTTAGGGACATATCACATATAGAAGAGGCCTTTACAAAAGGTATAATTATAATATAATAAAATAATATTTTGCCATAGGGTAGGATAGGTATTTTGAAGTGATGAATAGGCCTATGTGGCTGCGCTGCTCTTAGATACCAGTCAGAATCAAGTCTCATGACAATTCTAAAATTCGCATACATG
Organism: Borostomias antarcticus; assembly: GCF_949987555.1. Taxonomy (NCBI): domain Eukaryota; kingdom Metazoa; phylum Chordata; class Actinopteri; order Stomiiformes; family Stomiidae; genus Borostomias; species Borostomias antarcticus. The sequence goes on along the minus strand of NC_140234.1, from coordinate 55,477,420 downwards.
GACTTGGTGTGAGATTCGGTCGCAGTCTCCGCTCACGTCCAAACTGATAAATGTGGAAACTTGGAGTGGAAATGACCATGCGCCCAGTTCTGTCCTACGGCCGCTTAGTAAATGAGGGCCAACATCGTTCATGACTGTACGTACAGTACAAGCCGTAGTTAGATAGTACTGGGACAATGATTGTGACGGGTGCTTCTGTCAGTCTGTGCTTGTGTGTGTGTGTGTGTGTGTGTGTGTGTGTCTTACCGCCAGGTTGGCCAGGGACATGAAGCCCATGAGGTTGTTCCACACACGGCTGATGTCCTTCAGCAGCTGCTGGAGCTTCTCAGAGCACACCGCCGTGGCCTTGATGCCCAGCTCCACGCGCTTGGTGACCCGATACACCTCCACCACACCTAAACAAACACACACGCACACACACACATACACACACACACACACGCACACACACGGCTGTTAACATCTCCAAGGTCTAATTCCCTCTCTCAGCAAATCACTGTTTCAAGCTTGCTCAGAATGTAATCCATTAGTCAGCCTTCTGGTGTCTGAGAATTGACAAACCAAGCCAATTCAAAGGCAAACCCCTCTAAGCACAATCTCCTTCTGCAGAGAATCATTGAGTGCAGATGATGGCTCCAGCTGTAGCGCTGCCCTCGACAGGCATACACAGCAGTTTACAGGGAAACGGCGGAACGATTCAAGGCTGAATTCTCCACAGAAACTCACTGTAGTGAGAGATCAAAGAGCTTTTATGTGTTCTGTGTTCCGAGCAGCGGAACGCTGTGTCCTCCCGGGTCTCTGGCTGTGACATGTGTGCCTCTCGCAGCTCATTAGAAACAGACACGCTGCCGCGAGTTACGACCAGTAGCAGGCAGGCAGGCCCTGTCAGGGGGCAGAGATAAGCTTTCACACCTGGGCCCGCTAGCATACCACGGGCTACGCCAGCTCTGCTCACATCTCTCCCTCTCTCAGAGGGGATGAGGCCCGGTTTTGCCTGCTGCCTGTCGGACTGTGAGCCTTACCTAATGAGCTGTGGGCCACAGTGGTGCTCAGTGTGTGTGTGTCTGTGTGTGTATGTGTGTGTGTGTGTGTGTGCATCTCACCCAGTAGGTACTCCATGCCCTGTGCTGACTGAATGACCTCGGTGCAGACAGTGGAGCTGCTGATGCCGTTGAGGGTGTTGTTGGCTTTGGTGATGACCTGGGGACAGCAGGCACCGTAGGATGAGTCACACACCCACAGCCGCACCCACCCGGCCACACCCACACACGCACACGCTCAGTTACATACCTGTAGGGCACTCTCCAGACACCTCTGCCACTCATATGCATAGCGCTCACTCTCCTGTGAGGACAAACCGAGTACAGTTGTTACGTCAGGCGGAACCAGCTCAGAACACCCGGCAGACGTTCTGCGGACGGGGCGTGACACGCGGAATACTAAAGCGCTCGCCGAGCGTCTGCCGGCGCTTAGCAGCGGAACAGGGCGGGGGGAGCGGCCCTCACCTCCACCTCGCCGGTCAGGTCCTTGTACTTGTCTCTGATGACGGGCAGGGCGGCCTTCTCGCTCAGGGTGTTGGAGCGGTCCCTGAAGGGCTGGTCCGGGGCGGGCGAGGGGGGCGAGCGGCCCATCTCCTTCTCCCCCAAGCTGTGGCTGCGCTTGTGGGAGCCTGGGCGAGATGAGAGAGGCGGGCGTGTTTATCCAGGGTTCTGTCGGCCGCCGCCTCGGAATGAGCAACTCTTCCTCATACATATGCGCATACGTAATACATACATTACCCGCACATCCACGCAGTGTGCATTATACCAATTGGGTATCGAGCGTTTGCGCGACTTTCAGAGATGGCTCATCCTGCAGATGTGCTGTCCTGTTTGTTTTTTAGCTAGACGGTAATTAGGACTTTTACTGAGCTCGCATTCTGCACTGGCTAATTCCTCTCAGACAAGGAGAAGCAAAAACAAACGCTTAATTTCCGACAAACGATAATTATGTACAAAACAGTGCCATAGGTATGAATAATTCATCTGGCACAGGGACCCACCCACCCTCGCGCACACGCACGCACGCACGCACACACGCACAGGCACACACACACACACACACACACACACACACACACACACACACACAGCTGAGCCCAAACTATTCCAGGTCAGACGCCTGGCAGTGTGTTGGACTGAGACAGGTAATCTACCCCCCCACCGAGACATGCATCATCCTCTCCCCACACCATGACAGCTCTCCACACACACACACACACACACACACACACACACACACACACACACACACACACACACACACACACACACACACACACACACACACACACGATCAGATTACTGTCCCAATGGGCAGCGGGGAAAGAAGTAAAACCTCTCATTCACACAAATTACATTCAACACTGGGAGAAAAATCTATATGAGGCAAATGAGCTCCTATCAAACTGGAGGTAGGGCTAATAAATTAGGCAAGCAACATAAGACCAGCAAACAGCGGTAAAAAATGAATACTCTTAAAGTGGATGCAGTTCATTTCTGCTCAAGGATTTCGCTGGGCTGTATTAATTAATCTCACTTGTCTTCCAGTGTGAAGTGAGGGGGGTGGGCAGTCAAAACACTGCCATCTATTGACAGGCAGAAGGAGTGCAGCTGACTGCCAGGGGGCCACTAATCCACACGGCTCTATCAAAATCCACACGAGTATCAAAATCCTATCTAATGACAGAGGATCAGGAAATAGCCGGTGAACCCTGGCTGACATAGGAATAAGGAGAGAAAAGGACTCACCTTGTACAGAGAGGTCGAAGGTTGCCAGTTCATTCTTGATCATCTCCTCGCTGGACTTCACCTTTGCCTGGGAGCTGGCCTTCAAGAAATCCGACTTGCCGAACTTGGGCTTGTCCGCCTGGAAGGCCCCGAACTCGTCCGAGGCCTCGCTCTGGTTGCCCTCCGACCCCGCCTCGCCGTGGACGGCGGCGGGGGAGTCCGATTTCTCAGACACCGTACTGGCGAAGTCCCCGAAGTCATCGTCGTCGTCCTCCGCCGCACCTCCCTGCTCACGGGAGCCGAAGTCAGCGAAGGCCTCAAACCTGTCATCTGCGGAGGCGGATTCCTCAGCGGGGAAGGCGGTGGTCTGGGCGGCGGGGGCGTGGCTGACGTGCTCGGTGCTGCCGAACGACGTCTCCTTCCTGTGCGCCACGGCCGGCGACGACAGCGCCGCCCCCGGCCCCGCCCAGCCCCTGTCCAGGCCCACAGGCTTCCTGGCCCGGCCGGACAGACATTCCTCCCTGTCTGACCAATCATAGTTGGCCAGACTGCTGAGAGCAGATGTTCCGAAGGGGTCAAACTTCATGTCCTCTCCTTCTGCAATGACAACACAGAACACCGGTGGCTCCAGGGCACAGCATACAGAAGCTGCTGAAACGCTGGCTAATAACTAATAACTCAACCCTGACAAGGCGACAAGACGTTGACAAGTTGTGAGACATTTTAAACTCCTTAGGCTAGTAAAGTGGATGCCCCTACCCAAGACCAATGGATGGAGATAGTACAGGAAATCTACATAATGGAAAAATTGACACATCGACTGAGACTACAAGAAACACAGATGGATGACAAATGGGAAAAATTATTCAAGACACAAATGAGTGATGATGACTCGGGAAAGGACAAATGATTCGATGCACCCAAGAAAAATAGGCAGATTACTGAGGCTGTAACTCCCAAATGTGAGCTCTTTTGTTTTAATTTTTTGTTTGTGTGAGTGTTTACCTTGTTGTTGGGCATTGCATTGGTACTTATGTTAAGTCTTGTAAAAGCTCAACTTTTCCTAATAAAAATACAAAAAATACAAAAAAAAAATACAATAAATAAATAAATAAATAAATAAATAAATAAATAAATAAATAAATAAATAAATAAATAAGTAGATGATGTGTCTCATACCAAATTGGCATCTCGAAAACTGCTCCGTGGTATAGCTGGTGGAATGTACCCACTTAAATCAAATACTATAGAAATGTGTTTAGGGTGGCTGTGAGGATCCATAATGGAGCTGGTATGACTTTGACAAGCTGCTTTGCTTCCCTCAGTCATCCCAGTGGAGCAGCTTAGCTAGAAATCCACAGCAATTGTGCATTTTGTGATAAAAGCATGAAATTTGGTACTCACTTATAGCCCAAAAAAAAGATATTGAGCCATCATGCATTTTTATTGTCACCCATAGCATTTACAGTAGGAACTCTATTGTTTCCCTTGTATTTCCCTCTATTACTCTTTACCTGGACTTGGTCTAATAACTCAAAAGGTCCAGGACCAAAAATCAAAGGTCAAAACTACAGACCATGGGTAACTATGGCAAAAAGAATGACCATCATTCGTCCATAGGTGGCGGTACAGTTAATGCTAGCATTTCCACCCCGTTGGATGAAAATGAATGAAACCAGGTGTACTTGTGTCTTTCCTCATGTGGAACAAATATGCCTCAAGAACCCATAGACATCGCCATGATGGATTTTTCTGCAGATTGAAAATTTGGCAAAACCTATAAAACATTAGTTCTAATAAATCGTCTGTCTGATTGCTCATGTATCTGTATGATGCATGTCTCCCCTTTAGCGTGTTAACAGCTTAGAGATCCTTTCCAAGATGGCTGAGACACTAGGGGGGGGGGGGGGGGGGGTTTGGATATTGATTCATGAAGGCTTAATATACAAATATACATATATTTCGAATGCCTTTGGATACCAGTGTACCAAATATCATGCATTTATCACAAAATGCACAATTGCTATGGATTTTCTAGCTAAGCTGCTCCACTGGGATGACTGAGGGAAGCAAAGCAGCTTGTCAAAGTCATACCAGCTCCTTTATGGATCCTCACAGCCACCCTAAACACATTTCTATAGTATTTTATTTAAGTGGGTACATTCCACCAACTATACCACGGAGCAGTTTTCGAGATGCCAATTTGGTATGAGACACATCTAGCCTAATGAGCTTAAAATCTCTCACATAACTTAGTTTTGTCAAATTGCACATTTGTTATGTTATCTGCCCTACTGTGCTGCACTTTGTGTTCTCAGCCGACTCAAGGCTCTCAAAATACACCGTACATCGCATGTGACAAATAAAAGGAATCTTGAATCACCACTTTTCCACCCCACTCTAATGTAGGTGTGACAACGACATGAGCGTCGACGGTTCTGGTAACAATGCTGTTTGAAAATGAGATCAACTTGAGGTGCTTGTCTCATGAGATTGTCATGGCAACATCATTAGTGGAGCAGCTGTGTCTATGTTGATTGTCTTCCTGTCGAACTATGTTATACAAGAACAACACCACTCTCACAAAATCACACAAAATCAATCAGTAACCACACAACCACATATCTGTGAGTACATCTCCACACACACACTCACACACACTCTCTCTTTCGCTCTTTCACTCTCACTCTCACTCTCACTCACACACACACACACACACACACACACACACACACACACACACACACACACACACACACACACACACACACACACACACACAGGCATGCACACCCTGCAGGCATACATGGAACTGGTCGATGTACTGCTTGACAGAAACCCTTGCACAAACAACAATTTGTGAAATTGACAAGGAGCTAGTGCAGTAAGCCTCATGTAGCTAGATCATAATCTTGCCTCTCAGGATAAGGAAAGGAGAAAAATAAGACGGTACGCATTCCAGCAATACCAATAGTAATATTTATTACGACAACATGGGCAGAGAGTGAAAGAGAGAAAGATCACAAAATACTGTGAAATAAGTCTATTGTTACAAGAGGTAACTAACACTTGTAAAATTATCTTTTAATTGTTTAGAATACAAGGGCATGCAGAGTCAGAAAAAGAGGAAAAACAAACAGTGAGAACGAAAGAAAGAAAGAAAGAGAAACCCCAGAATAACATGAACAGAACCCAGGACCCAGAATCAGAAGGCACATTCACAGACGGAAATGAGTAACTCTCGATAGAAGACACACTGTAGTCGTACTAATAGGGAGGAAAGCAACAGATTGTGGAAAGAATACAGAACACATTTGAAAAGCGAAGGGAATTTAAAGAACAGGTTCAAGGCAGATGGTATTAACCCTTTGACGACCTGAATGCTTCTCATGTGATTCACGTCACGATGAAGGCTCAAAAGTTGAGATAGAGTCAGCAAAGGGGTTGTCATTTCTAAAACCCTGTTGCTCGAGTCCAAGGACCAAGATGAAGTCTAGGTTACCTTTAACAGGACCCAGATGATAAAATTATACTGAAGGATTTTTAATTTTGAAGGAGTTATCAACAAAACCTATGGAGTGATCTTTGCATCTGGCAATCTCTCCAAGATCTGATACGGTCCAGTATGGTTCTAAACAGCTCGTTCAAGCACTCAAAGGGTTAAAGAAAACAAAGAGAGCTATCCTACTACAACACCTTCGAGCAGGCCTGTATCATGTCCAATTACAGGTGCTAAAAAAGATTTAAAGAGACAGTATCCTTTTTCTCTTGCTACCTGTTTATGATAGGCTCATGTGCACAAGCTCTTAGGACCAGGATTTCTCAAGACAACATTCAATCCTTGATTCTGAATAAACCAAAAATATTTTCTATAAATATCCTAATAAATACATTTCATCTGCAAATAGATAACACAAAAACAATACCAGGAAGTCTATCTAGTTTCAAAATAAATAAGAGGTCATTTTCCTGTAATAAAAATACACTATTAAATCTGTATGTATACATGTTTCTTTTTTTCTTTCTTTGATAAAAACAACATGTAACACTGATATGCAGAAAATCCTCTAATATGTTCTTGTCAATTTCACAAATTGAACAGGCAGGCACACTGCAGCGAATAGCAAGGCAGGGAGGGTAACACTAACAAGATTATGTTATCAGAAAGCCTGTTCACAGACCCACACGTGACAAAACATACCAAAGACAAATGAATAAATATGCTTCATTTTGAGCTCTGTAGCCCAAAAAGCACACATGAAAAGAGATACTGTCTCTTTAAGGTGACATGTCCAGGAACAGTGCAAGCATGGTGAAGTTTTCACACTCGGAGGCCTGCTATAGTTTCACTCAAAAAAGATGAGTCAAGTTCTCGGGCTCTCCAAGAACGAGAACACTGGATGGATGTGGGTCACGAAAAAAAGGAGCCGCAATTAACAGCTTCTGGGGAATGTATGAACGCTCGACTGGGCCCTATCTGCATCGGATCAAATTGCCTTGCTGCAGCTTCGGCCTCTGTTGTCATAACTCACCGTCTGTCTCTCTCTCTCTCCACAGAGAGAAGACTGGGCTGTTTGAACACAATCTCTCTAGTTCTGTCATGCTCTAACAGAAAATAAGGCATTGGAGGATCTTTACACTGATCAATTCAACAACCTTGAAGATTAATTAATTGTTGAAATTAGTTAGATGCCCCCTTGCTGAAACTGATACAAACAATTTTGACTGATATACTGGCTGGTGTTGAAATATTTAAACTGAGCACTCCTGATTGCTACTCATGCTCGAAGATAGGTGATTGAGTGTTTGGATGCATGTGCTTACTCACAATGACTAAAATGCAGGGAGGATCCTTGCATGTACATGGTGGAATATGAGACATGGCAGGGAAGATGAGAAGCTGGGTAAATAAATGATGACCGTTGGGAAGAAGACGGAGGACAGATATGGAGCATGCCTGGACATGAAGGTTCAGCTGAGAGGTTTAAAGCACAGGGCAGGTCCTGACTGAGGTCTGTGCTATGAGTTTCAACCATCTACTAAGCTGATCTGTGACCTGCCTCTGGTCAAGTAGACTGGAGGGAAACAGACCAAATGAGGTCTTGGGAGACAGAGAGAAGCCCTATTGGAGATCGAATATCTAGCACTGATAACCAACACTATGAGGAACATTGGTCTGTTCAAAGAATACTGAACTATGTACACACACACACGCATATGCACGCACACACACGCGCACGCGCACACGCACACGCACGCACACACACACACACACACACACACACACACACACACACACACACACACACACACACACACACACACACACACACACACACAGATGGTTCCAGCACTAGACACGCATTTGACTCCCCTTTCCTATTCCCCAGAACCCTAAAATCTATATTTCTCCCTCAAAAAGCCTTTCATGTAATATTCAATCAATAGCTAATTTGATACTACATTAAAATGCATCATCGAATATCATCAGAACTATTTTGGCTGGCAGGGAGTAAAATCCAGCTAAGCCATATGGTAGGATGCAGCAGTGTGTCGCAGTCAGTGATCTGAATAAACAAAATCTCTCTCTCTCTCTCTCTCCCTGCAGAAGCTCATCACCATAACCAGAGCTGAGTTCATCTGTATTCCAACCCTCTGGCCGCATCACTCAACACATCAACAAACACAATCAGGGCCCGCAAGACAAAAGAGACACGGAGGACAGGAGCGATGGTCCAGATAGGAGATGGGGGGGGGGGAGGGTGGATGGACGGACAAATGAACTATGACTGCATGGCATCCGTAAGATTCTCCCGACATCAACTCCGAATGAATAGAGGTGCGGGTTGTGAATGGAAAACACATCACTCAAAACATACTCACCAAAATCACTATAATAAGCAAATAAATAAATAAAACGTGTGCAGGTGGCATGGTGATAGAAATGACTGATGCGGTGTGTCTGGGGAGATGACATGACAAACGTGGCGCTATGGTGTGTGTGTTCATGTGTGTGTTCATGTGTGTGTGCATGTGTGTGTGCATGTGCTGCACCAGTAATCTGGAGCTCACTATTTGCCCTCCGACCTCTGATTTAGTGGACGCTACAGAACGTAGCACGGGGAGGGGTGGGGACCGGCGGTCGTGGCGGAGACCAGGCTGGGGTGCGGCCTGGGGCTGTTTCTGTGTGTGACCGGGGCGTACCCTCACCAGAGCAAGCGCACTAGTTCCTCACCTGCGGCGGGGGGCTGGTGGGCCGAGAGGCCGGGCAGGTCCAGGGAGCTGTCTGACATCACGTGCTTCAGGTCTCCGCCCATGTCCGACAGCTTCATGTCCAGCTGCACCGAGAGAGCGTCCTCAGAGTCGTCCTTCCCCGCGCTGCTGCCCCCGATGGACGGCAGGTCCAGGGACTTGACGGAGGCGGAGTCCTCCTTGCCCTGTTTGAAGGCCGACACCTTGTCCACCAGGCTCTTCTCCGAGGCCCCCAGCGCCGTGCAGAACTTGGAGGACTGGAAGTCGGCGAAGTCGTCCGTGTCGCTCCTGAGGGAGGAGAAGGAGCCCCCGCCGCTGTCCTTGGTGTCGTCGTAGGCCACGCCCCCCTCCAGGGACAGCTGTTTGAACACGTCGTACTTGTCGGAGCCCTGCTGGGGGCGCTGCTGTGCGGCGGCCTCCCCTCTATCCCCCGCGCTGCCCTCGCCCTTGGGCTCGCCGCCGGAGCTGCCGAAGGCCATGAAGTCCGCAAAGTCGTCCTGAGGCGTGGCCACGCCCCCTCCTGCAGCGGGCCCAGGGGCGGCCTCGGAGGAGCCGAAGAGGGCAAAGTCACCAAAGTCGTCTGCCCCTCCCCCGGGGGGCTTGGCTCCTCCTGGCGGAAGCACTAGGGAGGGGGGCACAGAGAGGAAGGGGCTGGGCTTGGTCTCAGCAAGGGCGGGGACAGCAGGGGCCATAGAGGAGAAGAGGTCCAGGTCGGCCATGTTGAGAGGGTTTTTAGGCTGAGAGAGAGAGACTGCTGGTTGTTGCTGCTGCTGTTGTTGTTGTTGTTGTAGTAGAGATTGAGAGCTAGAGAAAGTAGGAGGGAATGCTGGCTGAAAGATCTTGGCCTGGTCTGAGGGGTCTAGTGGAGAGATGCTGTCGGCGGTTTTAAAGTCCGTGAAACCATCATCAACGCTGACAGACTTGAAATCGGCAAAGCCCTCCCCTGCGAAGACAGAAAAGACAGTACAATTGAAAGGCACGGAAAAAGAATTGAACACAGCGTCCAAGCAGGGAGAAGGGGAGGACATCGACGCGACACAAAACACCATCAAATCTCCTCAAGCCAGGAGGTTCTCATTTGACAATCCTACGGGGAAATAGAGAGGGCTGTTTAGTTAAGGCTCTGAGACATTGCAGATGCTCGTGGTAAATTTCAAGCCGTGGTGTGAACTCTGCCACTGCGCTGTCTGGGCCCACACACACACACACACACACACACTCCCAGCACCACTAGATGCACCGGGCTGTGGGTCCCACACTGAGATGGGACATGATTAAACTGTACTTCAGGGAGAAAGAACTCGCTATGTTCTACAAAGACTTCCAACTCTCAGCAGTGCAATGATACCAGAACAGATTATTTTTTACCCTTCTCTCTCAAACCACACTTTCTTTTGGAACATGACAGAGCTATGGTATAGAAAACTACAGAAGGTAAGCGGGTAGATATTCATGTGGTGGGAGAAGCTGCTGAACCACTGCATAACAATATAGTGTGTGTGTATATATATATATATATATATATATATATATATATACACATATATATATGGGTCAAAGACGTGATGTGTAAACCTGGTGTCCCGAGGCCTTTAATTTAACATAAAAAGATAATATTAAATTACTCAACTCTTACCCTTCTTTGGATCCAGACATATTTGTGTTGCAAAGTATTAAATTAAGGGAGCTATTGAGCTCTTAAGTGTCAAAATGTCATTCAGTATATCTGTCCTTGTAAAAAAAAAAAAAAAAAAGAAAAGAAAAAAGAATGACAAAAGTGATATAAAAACGTAGAATTCATCCTAAAAAATATAATTCTACAACGGAGAGTTTGGATACTTGATTCTGATTGGCTAGCAGCCGTGGTAAAATACTCTGTACCCCACGGCTGCGACCGCATAACAATTAGTATTAATGCGCCGTCAATCTCATTGACGAGGCCATTGATAAAATCAAGTTATGCTTTGCGTAGCAACCACTCGCAGCAACCTCGCCTTTTTCGTATCCTATTACAATAACACACTCATCAGTTCGACTCCAACACTTCCACACCCCTACCAGCAAAAACGAGTGCTCTGGAGAACTGTTTTAATAACTGCACCATAGCTGGAAATATTCAAATAAACGTGAACCACCCGAATTATGCCTTATGTGAACAAGGCCAAAAATAGGCGAGATAGCCTATGTTGCCTGGCAACCATTTAATTCAGAACTATAACCTATGGCGGAAGATTTTGTAAATACTAAAATGATAAGAATGATCGGTAAATAAATGATTGAATGTTACTACTGTGTTTTTATGAATATATATATGTAGTAACCGTTGTAGAAAAGCAATTGACCACTCGAGGCAGTGGGTTACACAGGATTTTACCACAGCTACGGGGGTTTTAGGCCCTCCGTTATCGCGTCGGGCCTAACAACGCCCCGTAGCCTCGAGTGGTCAATTGCTTAAATGAACACCCATGGCATAATAGACCTTTCCCATTCCGGCTGCAAGTTCCGCCCCTCCTAGTTGCTATGCCCCACAAGCTTTGCAGCACTTCATTAAAATGTCCACTGAAAAGCACATACCTAATGATTCTCTCAAGGATTCCTAATAATATTGCTGTATGTTATTTGCCAAATGCCACCACTGTGCCTAAGAGAGTTCTACAGAAAGGCCTGAACTGTTTTACACAAGGATATATCCATGAGATTTGGATTTCGGACGGAGCAGGTGACAACATAAGAGGTGATGCTATGCGGAAGGCACAGACGCCTCACAAACTCCAGATTGAAATTCATCAGGACAAAATCATGGAGTATTACTGCACATGTAAAGCAGGGTGAGTAGGTTAGTGGCATCCATTATTAGAAAATGGTTAGTCTGTGAGAATGATCTGCTAACTACTAGCTACCGGCTAATTAGCTACTTACTGTACATCAAGCACCTAACTTCACTAGCCTCTTAGCTTTTTGCGTTGGCGCTGCTGTAAACTGATGAGTGGAATGAGGTGTAGAGTATCGTACAGCTTGTTTTCTTATAACATTATGGTACAGCAGTTTTCTGTACTGTATGTTTTAATGGTATGACATGTTATAATAGTGTTGATAATAATGGTTAGCTAACTGTGATAGCATGTAGCTGCGAGAGTTGTGAACTGAATGGGCAAGGAGCAAACATTCACCTGTGGGCCTTCCACAAGCCTTTAAACATTTTTCTAACTGTGATTAAGTTTCTGTAGTCTCTCTGGTCATTACTGCATGTTCCCCAAGCACATCAAAGAACAATTTTCTAATAACTAATGTCTAATCTATGAACACAAAAATGCGAGACAAGCTTTATTATATACATCACTGTCGCAAGCGGCGCGGTCTTAAGAAATCAGGCAACCTTATCGGTTATTATTCTCAGAGGGATTGACAGGTCGGACAAGGTCTATTGTGTAAATGTTTGCAACAATATATAGAAAAATCATACTACATCTAAAAAATATCTTTAAAAAAAAAGCTTGAATAAGTGCTATACTGAATGACATTTTATGAGGGCATATTCATATATGAATCACAATAAAAATGAATTATTGGCACTATTCTTGAATATAACTAATGTAAGGGCATACAGTAGGTGACAAAATGAAAAAATCCTTTTAGTGAAGTGTAATTTCAGTTTTATTTAATTTTTTTGCTACTTTTAAAGTGTTATACATTATTGACCCATATATATCATATAAAATATCAAATTTATCACCAGATATATATATTTTTTAGCACTTTGAGCTGCTTTTGTATGGAAAGTGCTTTATAAATAATAATAATAATAATAATATTGTTGTTGTTATTATTGTTATTATTATTACTATTATTATTATTATTATTATTATACAAAGAGTTCAATTGCAAAAACATATCTCTGTTTTGATAAATGTTGTTGATAGAAGCAGAGGCTCTGTTTACACAGCTCCTGTACTCTTGAGAAAAGGAATGGTCTCATTATGGAGAGACAGAGCCTGCCGGCAGAAAGGAAAGGTCACAGCAAGCAGGACTTACTGGAGTCGTGACGGCTGTCCCCATTGGAAACTGTTCTAGTAAGATAGATGCAGGAAACAGACCTACATCAATGCTGAACATGTGAGCTACATTGTACTTTGTACACATACCGAGTGCATTCTCATTTCCAATCATCTTATAAAAAGGGTGTGAGACATCCGTTTTATTCATACCAAACTAAAGCAGAATAAGGCTATCATGGGCTACTTCCTCAAGGCCGCTCTGGCTTGAAGGTGTATGCCTTTCTTTAGCCACCTGGGATCCTCTCAGAGACTACCATGTTCTCTCAGGACAGTGAGTGTGTGTGTGACCCAGCTTTGTGCCAGGGAGGAGGGAGGTTTTTGCTTACCTACTGGTTTCCTGTCTGCAGGTGGTTCAAGCTGTCTGAAGACACTGTACTTGTCTCCCCCATCTGGGTCAATCGAGACAAACAAAACAGGTGCAGTTGGAATGGCAGTAGACATAAACATCTGGGTGAGTTGTTATGCTGTGTTATCGGTGTGTGTGTGTGACTGAGATGTCCAGGTGAGGGGTGCACACCAGGTACCTGAGACAGGGGCAGAGGGCTCCGCCGGCTGCTCTACCGACAGCTGCTTGAAGACGGCGTATTTATCAGAGGAGGACGATGAGACCGAGCCCGAGACAGGAGTCAGCATGGAGGGAGCACTGCGGAGACGAGACCCACGTTCAGTCAGCGGGGGAGACGGAGGGTCAATACCGGCTAGCTCCCCGCTCCAGCCCCCCGCCATCTTCTCCTCTTAATCCGTCTAAGCTGCCTGAGCTGATTGGACACTTACAACCCTGAAATCCCACAGAGGTTTACACCAGACTGGACCACAGATAAGACCCAGCAACGAGGGGTCTGGAGAGAGCCCAGCCTCTCGTCTTTTCCACCAAACGTCATCCTGCTCAAAGCCCTTACCCACTGCCAGGGGCGCACCGGCCAATTCTGGCGGACAAACCCAGCGTGGCTTTTCAATCATACTTTTTAATTAGACAGTGATCTCAGACTTTGGGGGATAGGAGATTGTTTTTAGTACCCTATCAGGCTTTCACTTTCTGACAGCGAGGGTGGGGAAGGGGGAGTAAAGGGACTGCTCCACTCTGACGGGAGATCCTTTATTTCCACATTCCCTTTGTCTTTCTTAAAGATAATTGCCTTCCAGGCTTTCTTCCCGGGAGGAGAAGGGCTCTATTCCTCCACGGTATGAAAAGTAATATAAAGAAACAGGCGTATCCACTACCCATTGAAATGAATGCATTAGGAGACGGCCGTAAAATCATTGAAATGCAGGGGGAGGCTATTACAAGGTATTAAGACTAAGACACTGTGTACTCTTTTATGGCTCCAAAGACCGACACAGGACAGGGGACAACAGTATTATACAGGGCGACTGCCCTACCAATTACAATATCATTGCATGTTGTACCTTTACAAAACAATCCTTCATTATAATGGTTTCACATCTTCTCGATCTCTCAAGCTACGTTTCCTTCGCTGCGCAGACGGTACAAAGGGACCCCGCCCAGTGAGTGATGTCAGTGCAGTGCTGTACCTGTTCTGGAGCTGAGAGGCTGTGGGGGCGGAGAAGCTCCCCCCAGACTCTCCCTGGAAATCAGAGAAGGACTGCTCTCCCCCTCCTCCGGCCTTGGGGGCCTCCTGGAAGTCCTGGAAGTCATCGTCGTCTGCCTTGGTCGCCTAAACTCAACAAGGACAAGAAGAGCTGAGTAGTGTAGTGACCGAAACGAGCAAGGATGATAGAATGATGGACCGTTGAACAGGAAAAACAGGGGGGATGACTTTTGTTACCTGCACAGGCGGGAAGTTGGAGATGAAGGTGGCGGGCGGCTGGGCAGCAGGAGCTGCGGGAGCCATGCCCATGACGGCCGGGGCTGGGGCGGGCATGGCCATGGAGACTGGGGGCTGGGTCATCATGGGCTGCTGGTGCTGGGGCATGACCGGGGCCATGGCCATGGTCAGGGCGGGCAGGTTGGGCACCGGCGGGGAGGGGAACTGGTTCAGGATGTCCACACTCATGGCCGGTAGACCACTCTGAGGTGGAGACAGAGTTCCGAGTCAAGAGGCGGCCGGTGTTATAGCGCTATGCAGGAGTGAAAAGGCACACTTCAACGTCTCAGACCTCCTGACTCTCCAGAGAACTCAACCCTCCGAAGAAACGGGGCCGAACCAGAGGCACGTCCGAGCGCCTCATCATCATCAAGGTGTGTTAGACAGTATGTCCTCCTATCTATCCATTTCTGTCCCCCAGGAAGCAGACAAAGACATCTACCTAAAACCATTCAAGTTCCATTTGAACAGCCATTACTGGCAGTTTTCCAATTTTTCTTTTTACACCACTCGACGAAAGGATGCAGTGCGTGGCACCATTCACTGAAGACTCCTGCATTTCCATAACAAAAGCAGTCTTATTATTCTGAGCGCGGCAGCTGTGGTGTGCAGCGTGAGTGGGTGGATTTGCATTCTCTCAGGGGCGCTGGTGAGCGACAGGGCCGGACTGAGGGAGATAACGGGTGTGGCTGTCACACTGGCACTGGGCGTGGGGGAGACTCTGTCACACTGGCACTGGGCGTGGGGGAGACTTTGTCACACTGGCACTGGGCGTGGGGGAGACTCTGTCACACTGGCACTGGGCGTGGGGGAGACTCTGTCACACTGGCACTGGGCGTGGGGGAGACTCTGTCACACTGGCACTGGGCGTGGGGGAGACTCTGTCACACTGGCACTGGGCGTGGGGGAGACTCTGTCACACTGGCACTGGGCGTGGGGGAGACTCTGTCACACTCACCTGCGCTCAGGCCGGCCGACTGGCCCAGAGCTGGCTTCTCTCTCTCTCTCTCCCTCTCTCACACACACCCACACACACATTCACTCTCTCTTTTCCGGAAGAATCTCTCTCTCTTTTGCTCTTTCTCTCTCTCTCCTTCTTTCACCCCCCCCCTCTCTCTCTCTTTTCCAGAAGAATCTGAGCTCAGTAGCTAAAGATGACTCGGGGCAATTCTAATGTGCGGTTGATGTAAACGGCTACCTGCGCCACGCCGATGAGCGCCAGCACCGTGTACAGCTCCTCCTTGGTCAGCATGCCGGGCGTGGTGCGGTTGGCCGAGGCCCAGATCTGCCCCAGGGCCTCTCTGGGAAGGCCAGAGGACATCAGGATGGGGTAGAGCTTGGCCGTGTCGATCCCTGCGGGGGTCATGGTGAACTCCAGCACCTTCTTGAACATCTCTGCGGGGAACACGGAGGGCACAGGAAACAGTCGAGACAAAGATATTGGACTCATATAAGCCGTGAACAGACACAAATATCCTTCAACTGAAACTGCACTGAACACAGTTGATTTTCTTTGACTTGCATTGTGAGAGGGTGTTAATATGGAATGCGAGCAGCCAGAGAGCTACGTTCCCACCTGGGATGAGACTGTCGTTGTAGAGCCAGCCGGGCACCATGGGCTGGATGTGCTCTTGTTGAGGGTAGACGCCGACTCCTGCTGACAGCGACACACAGACAAGTTAGCCGAGGGTCCCAGGGCCCTGGCGTACTTCTGTCAGCTGGGCAGAGCGTGCCCATACTGGACCCCGCAGCTCATGTAGGTTAGTATTCCACACCTGCAGCCTGGAGGCCTGGATGCAATGCCGCTCCGCACTGATTCACTAAGCCTCCTACTGTCTAAAGCCTAATTTATGTTTCCTGAAAAGTGTCGCTTGACAAATGTCGCTTGATGGAAAAAAAGTGCCCCTCGACAAAGGATAAATTGAGCTTAAGAAATCTATTAATCTGTCCTTGGGCCATAACCAAGCATTCTGACAGCCACTGGGAGGGATTGGATTTGGGTTGTAAAACAAACAAACAAGGTTCTCTCTTGAATACATTCTGACAGTGACCTAAATTCTATTTCCAGGTGAGGGAGGCTGTTTGTTTTATTATTTCTTGTTTATGCACTGAGCTGAAGCACTGATTCAGCAGCTCTAAAAGCAGATCCTAAAACAAACTAACAAGACACATCATTTGGAAAAGCAACATGCACTGCCTCGCCTCAGACCCCTCATGTCCTGGTGACAAATGTTGACTCAGGCAGCTATTTCACACGCAATCCTCTCATCAGAAAGGCTCAAACGCCTCAGACACTTAAATGACTCTGTTGTGATACAAAGGGGTCTGTGATGAGCTGCCCCATTTCCCAGGGTGACGGCGAGGAGAAAGACAAACAGGCCAGAGCAAACAGGACGCGAGCAGAGCAGCATGCAAAATCAGAATCCCGGCCACGGTGGCCTCAGAAGCGCGGGCCAAATCCAAGCGTGGCATCCCTGTTCAACCCGGCCAATCAGCATGCACCAGAGGTGAGTCTCTCAGACAGTGTTAAGACAGCGTAGGAGCAGGAGGAGGCAGCTTATTGAGTAAGCTGGTAGAAGCAGGTATTGCTCCGTGGCCTCGGGAGGCCGAGAGTGTTCCCACGTTGTGCTGTCGGACGGGCCGACGTGAGAGAGCCCTCAAATGAGATTTGGCTCGAGAGAAGTACAGTACAACCAGCAGGGAAAAGATCTCCAGTCACTCTGCAGTTAGTTACCCAAGGAGATAGAAAAGGACCACTGTGCAGGCCCTGGGACGGACAAACAACAAACAAACAAACAAACAAGATGAAATAACATCCAATAATAGGCTGGATGCCCAAAGGTGTTAGATTTTCAGTTCATTGTGCGGAAAACAGTGAGGCAGAACAACAGCGGGTCAAATCACATTCAGCGTAAATTCATCTGATCTTAGACCACGTCCCAGCTTGTCTGGAAACAATGAAATGAGAATATTTCCAAAGCATTAGTATAGGAGTAGATAGGCAACAGGCCAGGTTGATTGATCGTGAGTTAATTCTGAAGGGAGAGACACGCGGCGATAACAAACATCTTCTTCTCACCACCGTCACTACGGGTTTGAGGAGGAGGAGGAGGATGGGCGTCGGGAGCCGGCGAGGGCGTGTCGGGCGGCGCCGGTTCTGGCGGAGCCTCGCACTGGGTCTCCACTGTGAAGGCGGAACTCAGATCCCCGGTCGCCTCAGCCCAGTTCCGAGCCCTGGCGCTGGAGTGAAACTGGGCCGCGACTCTGGCTCTGGGGCCCATTTCGGCCAGGGGCTGCTGGAACTTAAAGCTAAACTGGGCCTTCTTATCAGCCGTCAGATCGCACGACGAGAAGAGCTTCTCTTCCAGGGACGGGCCTGGAGAGGTGGAGGAGGAGGAACACAGCTGCTTCATGTCATAACCGACTCTCCCTGGCACCCTCAGTTAGGAAGAGCTTAGAGCAGAAACTCAACCCTGTATGCTGTCTGTGCGTGTGTAATTCAGTGTGTGATTCAAAAGCCAGGACATTCTTAAATGCCTAAGTATTTACCGCGTGCACACATCACGTTTTCTGCTTTTACGCCTAGGTGAAGCGGAAAGGCTGCCGCGCGCATTTCCACAGCTATCGCTCTCCAAGCCGGTGGCAGAGCATCAGACAACAAGACATCAAACAACAGCTGAGCGACAACTAGGCCACAAAACTGCGTAGAGGACCGGGGATGAAACCGGTCTGGAGAGCTGGGGATGTGTGTGAGGAGGCTCTCCTCCAGCTGCGGCCTGTAGCCTCTGTGGGGGGGCGACCGTGTAACCCTGTAGGCCGGGGGTTCGTCGCAGCGCAGAAAACGAAGGGGCTGAGCCAGGAGATGACATGGCAGAAGACCCAATGATCTCTCCTTCTGGTGTGTGGACATTCACACCCTTCCATCCGCCCCTCGCAGTACAGTACATCCGGAAAGCATTCACATCCCTTTACTCTTTTCCACATTTTGTTGTTACAGCCTTATTCCAAAATGGATTCAATTCATTTGTTCCTCAAAATTCTACACAAAATACCCCATAATGACAAAGTGAAAAAAGCTTTAAAGAAAGTTTTGAAAATGTATTAAAAATAAAAAACAAATATGTACGTACGTAAGTATTCACCCCCTTTGCTATGACACTCAAAATTGAGCTCAGGTGGATCCCGTTTCCACTGATCATCTTTGAGATGTTTCTACAACTTAATTGGAGTCAATCTGTGGTAAATTCAATTGATTTGACATGATTTGGAAAGGAACACACCTGTCTATATAAAGTTCCACAGTAGACAGTGCATGTCAGAGCACAAACCAAGCCATGAAGCCAAAGCAATTGACCTCCGAGACAGGATTGTATCGAGGCACCGATCTGGGGAAGGGTACAAAAAATGTCTGCAGCATTGAAGGTCCCAACGAGCACAGTGGTCTCCGTCATTCCAAAATGGAAGAAGCTTGGAACCACCAGGACTCCTCCGGCCAAACTGAGTAATCGAGGGAGAAGGGCCTTGGTCAGGGAGGGGACCAAGAACCCGATGGTCATTCTGGCAGAGCTCCAGCATTCCTCTGTGGAGATGGGAGAACCTTCTAGAAGGACAACCATCTCTGCAGCACTCCACCAATCAGGCCTTTATGTTAGAGTGGCCAGATGGAAGCCCCTCCTCAGTAAAAGGCACATGACAGCCTGCTTGGAGTTTGCCAAAAGGCACCTAAAGGACTCTCAGACCGTGAGAAACAAAATTCTCTGGTCTGATGAAACCAAGATTGAACTCTTTGGCCTGAATGCCAAGTGTCATGTCTGGAGGAAACCAGGCGCCGCTCATCACCTGGCTAATACCATCCCTACAGTGAAGCATGGTGGAGGCAGCGTCATGCTGTGGGGATGTTTTTCAGCAGCGGGAACTGGGAGACTAGTCAGGATCGAGGGAAAGATGAATGCAGCAATGTAGAGAGGTCCTGATGAAAACCTGCTCCAGAGCGCTCTGGAACTGGGGCGAAGATTCACCTTACAACAGGACAACGACCCTAAGCACACAGCCAAGATAACAAAGGAGTGGTTTTGGGATAAGTCTGTGAATGTCCTTGAGTTGCCCAGCCAGAGCCCAGACTTGAACCTGCTTGTCCATCTCTGGAGAGCTATAAAAATGGCTGTGCATCGACGTTCCACACCCAACCTGATGGAGCTTGAGAGGATCTGCAAAGAAAAATGGGAGAAACTGCCCAAAAGTAGGTGTGCCAAGCTTGTATCATCATACTCAAGAAGACTTGAGTCTGTAATTGCTGCCAAAGGTGCCTCAACAAAGTATTGAGTAAAGGGTGTGAATATATATGCACATGATATTTTTTAGCTGTTTTTGTGGTGAGTGGACCCGGTCCCGATGGACTGCAGTCTCCTGCCAGAGGAGAGTGGGTCAAAGAGATAGTGTCCAAGATTGAAGGAGGTCGGCCACAATCTTATTGGCCCGTTTTAGGGTTCTGGAGGCGTGCAGGTCCTGTAGGGATGGCAGTCTACAGCCGACCGCCCTCTCAGCGGAACGGATGATGCGCTGCAGTCTGTCCTTGTCTGTTGTGGTTGAGAACCAGATGGTCATGGAGGTGGTAAGGATGGGCTCAATGCAATGATAGAGGTGTAGATAAGTACCATCATTGCCTTTGGCATGTTGAATTTCTTCAGTTGCCTCAGGAAGTACATCCTCTGCTGTGCTTTTTTTGGTGAGGGAGCTGATGTACAACTCCCACTTGAGGTCCCGGGAGATGGTGGTCACTGGGTCAACACTGGTCACTGGGGTGTCATTCAGTGTGATGGGGGGAGGGTAGGCTGAATTCTTCCTAAAGTCTATTATCTCCATTGTTATGAGAGTGTTGCGCTCCAGATTGTTTAGGCAGCACCAGGACAGCAGCTGGTCGATCTCCCACCTGTAGGCGGACTCGCCGCCCTCAGAGATAAGACCGATGAGGGTGGCGTCGTCCACAAACTTCAGGAGCTTGACAGACTGGTGGCTGGAGTTTCAGCTGTTCGTGTACAAGGAGAAGAGTTGAGGGGAAAGAACACAGCCTTGGGGGGAGCCTGTGCTAATGGTCCCGGAGTCAGCGAGATGCTTACCCAGTTTCACGTGTTGCATAAGTCTGATTAAAATTTTTTTTTTTTATCACTTTTGGAATAAGGCTGCAACATAACAAAATGTAAAAAACATGAAGGGATGTGAATACTTTCCGGATGCACTGTAACTGGTGTATCAGGAGCTGGCGTCGCCGTTATGACAGTCCAAGCTTGAGTATTTCTGACAGTAGTGCTTGTATAGTATTGTAACGGGGGTAGGTTCGCTTATCTGATAACGGTACTTTCGCTGTACACCATTGTTCATTCTTAGAGTTCACAATTAAGGCTTAGCGGCTGTAATCTGACCATCTACCACACCGTCTGCCCACTAATGCAGGAGGTGAACTATACACAACGGCAGAGGCCAGACGCCAAGCAACCAGGAAACAACATGATTACTAACACCACAGCAGCGCTACCTTTAAATACTTGTACCACTAGGGTGGTGTCAGGCTGTCTTTGGTTGGTCGTGAGGACTATCTTGTGAAGTGGATGAGAAGAGGAGAAAAAGAGGAGTTACCTTGAAATTGGGAGCTGGAGTTGACAGTAGAGTGTTGGGTGGCAGTAGGAATGGACACAGAGGCGGGGAGGGACTGGGGGAGCGGGGCTGAGGAGGGTCTCTGAGGGGGACCCGAGTCTAAAGGCAGACCAAGCGACGCCTGGGACTGGGCGGGGAGCGGGAAGGAGGAGGGGGTTGAGGAGGAGGAGAAGGAGGAGGATGAGGCCTCTACCGGCCCCTGAACAAAGTCGCTAAATTCGTCCTCGTCCTCGGGGAAAGCGGGGGGGTGGGAGTGAAGGGTGACAGAGGAGCGGGATGACGATGATTCTGTAAAAATGGAGAAATAATGATGATGGTACAACACACAACACACACACACACAACACAAACACACAACACACAACACAAACTCACAACACAAAACTATGATGGAAGGTGAATAGAAGTGCACCACAGTACAACACTGAGACAAAGATACTATTTTGTGCAGGATTAGAAAATGTACAATGGCGCTTCATACACACGTGATTGGGTATCATATGAAGTCCACGACTTAATTACTAGTATTCACTCGGTTAGTGAAATGCTAACTCTATCTTTCTGCAATACACCAAAACGAACTGCAGTGAAGCACGACTGAAGTTCTGAAATTAAGCGAAAAGTATAGTAGCATGAAATACTGCGAAAAACAGGCCTGCTGAAAACAATGACTGGGTTGCGCCGTTACCCACAGCCACGTGAGCGAAAACGTGACAAAAATGGAGACGTCCCCACAAAAGCAGCAGACATAGAAAAGAGGTCGCTGAATGAAGAGGAGGACCGCGTTGATCTCTGGGTGCGGTGGAGCTGTGGGCGGAGTCCTGAGGAGAGGGAAGGGAGGGGGCGCGCCGAGGGACAGCGGCGGGGGCGTGTGTGTGTGTGTGTGTGTGTGCTCTAACCTGGCTTCTTGGACTGCAAGGACGGTGTGGGGTGCATCTTGGCGTCTCTGCTGAAGCCGTCCAGGTTGCCTTTGATGGCCTCCAGGGCGTCGTCGCGACTCTTCTCCCCTGTCTGAAGACACAGGGCAGTAGAGCTCTCAGGAGGGGGGAGGACGGGTCAGTCTGGGTCAACCAGGACAGCAGAAGTAGGGCTGGGAGAGTGGGACTGGCCGGGGGGGTGGGGGTGGGGGGGTGGTGAGGCTCACCTTGGGTTTGACGCTGCTCAGCAGCCTCAGCTTCTGTTTCTGCTCCTCAAACTGCCTCCTCTTCCTGTCCTCCTCCAGCATCCTCTGCTGCTGCTCAACACGCTTCCTACAGGGAACAACGGAACACACACTTTCCGTCATCGCAAATCACACCTCAAGCATCTCCACTTGACCACACACGCGCTCGCGCTCGCGCACACACACACACACACACACACACACACACACACACACACACACACACACACAGGAGGCCTTACTGGTGTTCCTCAGCCATCTGTTTCTGCATGTCAGCGGTGTACTGGGGCCCCGGGGCCCTCATGCCTATGAACTGCGGCTGGCCCATGAACTGCATCCCGGGGGCCTGCATCCCCATGGCCATTCCGCCCTGCATAGTAAACACGTCCACGCACGCACACACACACACACACACACACACACACACACACACACACACACACACACACACACACACACACACACACACACACACACACACACACACACACACACACACACACACACACACACACACACACACACACACACACACACACAGCAAACTTATTAGCATTCTCAGTATTCCTTTCATTCAATCAAATGCACTTCAGCAGGAAAATTATATGACTGTAATACACTTAACAACAGCACCATTAGCAGTTAGCCAAATGTCTCTGTGTCCCGTTAATGCACCAGTGTTTATAAAGTACTCTTGTAAACAGGCAAATTTGGAGGCAAATCCTGTTTGCTCAACAAAGCATCAACAAAGTCTGGGGGAAATAACTACTACTACCGCACAGACGACGTGTGAACTTTGATTGGGGTATTTATTTCAGTCGGTGGAGCAAAAGGGAGAGTGTATTAGAGAAAAGTATTAGAGAGGTTTGATGAAAGGAAGTGCAGACGGACAGAGACCATGAGGACACACGCGTTAGATGAGACAGTCTGACGCAATGCCCTGCAGGGCGCTTTACCTTTCCCGCTCTAAAGGTGAGCGGTAGCCGAGAGCAGAGTCTGCTCTCTTAAAAAGGGGAAGGGTTATCTTCCTCATCTAGACAGATCCTCCGGCGACTTAAGCGCCAGTAAAGTCAAGAGGCAGCCTAGTTTGAAGACGCCATGAAATCAAAAATGCATATTTTCTATTCTGGATCACATCCTTCGTCATAGTGTGCACCTATTTAACAATATATGCCCAAAAATTTACAACATTTCCGTTTTGGTGTAATCTTCAACGAAATATATAAAAAAAAAATCAAATACTATTATTTTTTTCTCCCTGTAAAACAAAATCTCCCGAGTGCTTATGTCCGATCAAATTCCTCTAAATGTTATGCCCTGCCCCTATAGCTTGTTTGAGTTGGAAATCCGTAAAACTATGGAAGTTAGATGATCTCAAACATCCGTTTCAGCTGGACACGGACAGAGTCACAGAAAAGTGTGCACACGCGCACGCACGCACGCACGCACGCACACGCACACACACACACACACACGACGCACCTGCATAGGCATGGCACCGGGAGGCATCTGGCCTCCAAAGTTCATTCCCATCATGCCCTGCATGTTGGGCTGCATAACTTGGACCATAGGGAAGCCCTGTTGCTGCTGCTGCTGCTGTTGCTGCTGCATGGGTATCATACCTGGGTGAAAGGACACACCACCAGACACACAGTTACATCACTTGACACAGAGTTCCTACAGACTGTCCAGTAAGATGGCAAAGTCCGATTAAGAATACATGGACAGTTACTGTATGAAGTATGAAATCACTCGCAGCCTAGATCTGCAGTGAAATGTATGTTATACACATTTCTGGACAGCTAAAAGGAAACATTGGCTTAGCAACCATCCAACCTGTTTTTGTTGTGACTGCTCTGTGACGAGAGAGAGAGAAAGAGAGTGAGGGTGTGCGTGTGTGTGTGTGTTATGCGCAGATGCTCCATCTTACGGCCAGAGCTCCGAGCAACGGTCCTGCTGGCAGTTCCAGATGATACCCAGATTAGACCTCAACTAGCCTGAATAAATGGCTCATTCAAAGGCCCAGCATGTGTGTCACTGACAGATCAGTGCCAACGGGAGCATGTACAATTCCCAGAAAGAAACTGGCTCAACCACAATCGTGTTTGTGTTGGTTTATGAGTGTCATTGGAAAGTCAACAAGCAGCAACAAGCTATGCCATTGCCAACGCTGACTTTTCTTGCCTAATTGATTCCACACATACAAGTCTCACTAAATATGAGAGGCAACCATGCGTTCCAACAGTCACCTCACATAATTTGACGACAGCGGAATGTGAGAATCTGAGCTCTAGAATGTCATTCTACCAACCCCAACATATATGTCAGTCTGTTCGTCGCATTAGGACTATTCGCTGTGTCCAAACTGTTTAGCGACCCAAGGCACATACAGTACATGATGTGAAGAGCGAAGGGCTCAGGGGACTTTAGGCTTGAGAGGTAATGTTGACTGAACGATGACTCACCTTGTGGTGGACCCAGGCCCCCTCCAACCGGATAAATAAAGCTGCAGAGAAGGATAGAGAGAGAGAGAGAGAGAGAGAGAGAGAGAGAGAGATGTTGGTCATGAGCAATGTTCTGCACTACATGTACAGTAACAGCTAATAATGTGACATAGACATATCAGCTCAAATCTATTTTTGGCCCCTGGGTGAACTGTTTTTTTGCTTCCCTCTGGAAAAAGTAGGGGTAGGATCTATATCCATCCCCCCTTAGCTCTCTGTTGCAAAGCGCATTGTGTTGCCTCTGTGTATGAAATGCACTATACAAATAAAGTTTGATTTGATTTATTTGACAGCCCGTCTCCTACAGTAGCATCACAGAGCTATGAATGTAGAATTCATTAAGAATCATTGGACTAGAGATAATTCCAGCTCTAGGCAACAACATTGAACCATGCAGCTCAGTAGCCTTGGTTAGATAAATATATACAGTAGTCAGTCATTCACATCCAGGACTAATTAGCACTCACAAATGGATGCTGTAATATGAATGATAATAGGCCCCAAGGAGCTGCATGGTGATGAATTGGCTTGGTACTTCAGCCTGGCTATTTCCTGTTGAGTTTCCCTTTTCCAACACTCTTCTCTGTTGTTCGGCCAGCCTGCATCAGAATGCAGCGAGGCTCTTATTGTTCCAGCAAACGCATGAATAAATATTGCATTGCCCGCTAGCAATAAATCTGACAGGCCAGGAAGAATAATTGATCCAATAACACTTTACTGTTGCTCAGGACAACATTTATCGATCAGCGAATGAGCTCCTTTGACAACAACCGCTACAGAATGCTTCTCAACACCTGGAATTGCTCTGCAATTTGCCGTAGTGCCGGTTTCACATAAATAATTTCAGCAGAACGTGATGATCTTAATGGGAAAGGGGAATGGCAAATCAGAGCTGTAACGGTTAAGAGATGTTCTTACCCAGTCATGAAAAATGGAGACAGAACAGGAAATCACAGGAGATGGATGTAGGCCAAGTTGCAGTATTATGTTTATGCTAGAAATGGCCAATCAGAAGTCCCTCAACCCCTGCCCATCTGGGCCAGGCCATCACACTGTTCCACACACACACACACTGTTCCATCTTAGAGCTAGAGCTTTAGGCCATTAGAGCTTCAGGCCATCTCTGCTGTTTCAGGAAAATACATTAGGCTACTAATCCTTCCAAAGGGAACTTGCAAGCTCAATGTTGTAAAAAGCATCCTTATCCCAATGGCAGCAGACCAATAGGAAAAAACTAACTAGTATCCACTATCCAAATTGTTTTTATTTTTTTGTTTACTGCAGTTCCGTGAGTTAGACCATTCTGATCATGAATGAGGTTATGCACATCAGATTCAAGCCTTTCGGTTGGACACAACCAGACTAGATGGCTCAACCTGGAGAGATTAGGCCTCACATCTGCTCAACGTCATCTTTCCAAAGCTTTCACAGGAGCACTCGAGCAGCTAGGCTATGATGCTGACCCCTGGATTAGGAGTGCAGATTAAGGCAGACTGAGATTAGCAATGCTACCAGCTGTGGACTATCACATAAATGCCAATGCATTATTCAAGGCATCGTGCGGCAATGCACTCACAACACACCTATTGTACAGCTATTATTCATCTTATCACCACTATCAGACTATTCAACAATCCTTTCCAGAGACAACCACTATCCTTCGCTGTATCAGTTCTTTTAGATCTATATTAAAAATGTATTGTTTCTGCTTAAGGGTGGTTGAGGACAGGGTCAGAGTATAGCATTATGCTACAGACTACCTCTCCCACTGTCTCTGGAAATAGCCTGAGCAAAAGAACTGCTCATTAAACATTGATGGACTGCTGGCTAAAACGCTATGATAAATCAGCCTCACTTATTAAATAAAGTATGACTAGGTTTAAAAGCTAAGACTTATGTTGCACTGTTGAGTTAGCTCAACAATAAGGGATAATACATGACGAGGTGTGCTGTTATCGAAAATTATACCATGGCCTGGATGAATACTCGATTCTGATTGGCTGGAGGGGTGTGCATTATGTCACGGCTAGAGCCTCATCACCGTTTTCACAAATCACAAAATAATGCACTTGTTTCACATCTCAGCATTACAATGAAACAGCCTTTTCTGATCTTGGCTCTACGACTGTAAATATATCACTTTACGTTTTCATATTTTTCAGGTGATGTAGATTCCCAGTATGTGGTCAGCCGTGAGCAAAACATAAATAACATATTTCTTTATGTTTTAACACAAAAATGTTGGTAAATGGCACATCATTTTTGTCTTTGGCAAGTGGCCATGGTATAGAGGGATAATACACTCCGAGGTGTGCTGTTTAGGCAATCAGCCGCCGCGTAATTTCCAATAACAGCACAGTCGTGTATTATCCCTTACATAAACCATGTTTCAGGCTTTCATACTGCAGTATATAAGATTTTTCTATGATAAATCGTGGGGGACAAGAGATTGAGCTCCTCTGTGAAAGCTGCATCTTTGTTGACTCCATTACAGCATATATCTCATTATAATTTTCCCGCCCTTGGTGGCTCGTAGCAGGCTCATAGTGCAAAGGTTACAAGGTTCTGCAGCTGGAACAAAGTGTTTAATGCATGTAGGCTTAGAAGACTGGAAGCAGCAGTTGACCATAGCTACAATCTCTCACATTGCACACATCTCTCCTGATCTATCCATAAATATAGAGCAATAGAGAGCTGTGCCATATTCATGGACAGCAGTAGAAGGCTTGGCCACACCTGTTGCTACTGCAGCCCTCCTGTCTCAGTGCCTGTGGTGGAGTGGTGGTGGAGTGGTGGAATGAGGAACTGTAGGGACAAACGATAACTATAGCCTACTTGTTACCAGGGGCGGGGTGGCCATCGGGAGCACCGGGAGTTTACCCGGTGGCCTGGCGCGCGAACTGGCCTGGGCCAGTAAATGGCCTGCCTCCCCCCTATCAACAAATCGCACGAGCACTACAATCTAAATTGCCCCCCCCCCCCCGCCCCACCTCAACAACTTGCAGACAGTGTATTATTCCCAATCGGAAAGCCCGTTCATTTCACTTTACAAAACGAAACTGAAAGTGTTCCATCTCACCGCGTCGGCTCGTCGCAAGATCACTGTTCTTATCAGGCTTAAAAAGTGGCCTGACTGGGGCTACATTTCCCGGCCTGAATTATTTCCCCAGTCCGCCCCTGCTTGTTACACAGCACTGCTGTTCAGAGCCTGCCCACCACACACACACACACACACACACACACACACACACACAAACACACGTGGTCCAACAGTCTTAAGAGGTTCTATTTTATAGGTCTAGGTCAAAATACACACCTCAAGAACAACATGGGGGTGGGGGGGGGACACGTAAGGCCTAGTCTAAATGACACTAATCTTGGACAAAAGAGGACCATGCTTACTTGAAACCAACTGTTCATAGGAGAGTAGTAACATTGGCTAATGTGTTACTGTAGCTAAAGGAAAGCATTATCTGTAAATCTAAGGTTATTTGGTTTCCTTGGCAGTATCAGTAGCACCTGGCTGGCTTGTCCAAAGGCATGTAGCCGGCAGCTATCTATTATTCAAACTGTTCAGCTGAGACTGAGGCGCTTATGAAAAAGTAATGAGACTGGCATTTTTATTTCAACCACAGGCTTGGTTGCTTTACCAACTACATCAACAGGCTCAATTGAGATAGAACAAGTTTAAATTGACAATTTGCACAGACCTCTAGCCTACATCAGTATTTAAGAGAGGGTGTAAAATGAAGGCTAGCCACAACAAACCATAGGCCTAGAGGTAGGTAGGTAGTACTTTATTGGTCCTCAAAGGGAAATTACAGGGAAGGGTGACCTGATTCCACTCCAAGTAGTGAATAAACCCAAATAGTTTCAATGGAGAAGAGCTGACCTGAAACCAAAACAGAAATAATCTGGGGTGATTTCATCGGTCAGATCTGAGCAAAGCTGAGCAGATTTCCTGTAGGAGTCTGCGACCTAAGGGGTGTGCAGAGAGGTGTATAAAGATGGGCTATGCTCAGAGGACGTCTAGCCTACATGCCTACTTTGAAAAAGGAGGTCATCCACGCTACCCATTCATAAGTGAAAGGAAATTGCTTGACGTCATCGTGATCTGACGTCACGTTTTAGGATGATTGATTGTAATATGAATGCCTTGTGTCATCTTAGAGCTAGCTAGCTAAATATTCACCTACTTGGATGTCTAGAGCGAACGCTGGCAATATAAGAGATCATCTCTGACAAGGAGATTATGACTGCTACTACATCAGTGATGTGCTTGGTAGCCATTTGCTAGCTAACTGGGCCACATCATAACATGGAAACTAGCTGGCAAGATGATCAGCCATCCACTTCTCATGTGATGACTTTTAAAACGACATGGAAAAAGAAGATAGAAAATAGAGTGAATTATGGTAGCTCAACGTCCATCTATAAGTCATCATGGCTACCCGATTGAACAACCTCTCTTCTCTGTAGCTACCTAGTGGCTAGGCTATAGCTAGCATGCTAACATTAGCTGTAGCTAAAGTAAGTGAATTCTGGTCTTGGCGTATATCGTCCCATACTGTAGCAGACATGACATGTCACACAATGATACTAACGTAAGAACTTGACTGAACAAAAGTAGCAAATGAACGTGACCTTGTATATGTTCACATCGCTAGCTAACGATACCATAGAAGCCAGTTGTTGTGCTAGCTAGCTAACGTTAGCCTAGCTGACAAGCAGGCTAGCCATCTCGACACCACCTCGAATAGCAAGCAAGACTCATTCCTCTGAATATGCAACGTTGAACTCGAATCAGTGGAAACGACAGTAGTCAACGTGAGACTAGTGTGTATATAAAATAGGCATTTTCAATCATATTCAATTTAAATCGTTGCAATACCTGCCACCTCCCCCAGATCCTGGCCGAAGAGCCATCTCGACAGCTAGCTAACGTTAGCAGTTCAGTGACAGAATGATGTCGTCGGTAGTGATGCACAATCTTCCGGGTCACTGTGTTTTTTTCTCCACAAGATGTCGCTCTTGTGCTTTACTCAATCTTTGAGCACAGGCTTTACCCCTCTCTCTTTTTGGTAATCAAGCCACCATAAGCTAAATAACATAAAGAAACCGCATGGCTTTTGTATCCAATGCACGGTATCTCTCAGTATTCTCTGTTCTTTTAATACACTTATTTTGTAAAACGTAAAGATGTATGTGTGCAGGCCTACTGTGCATGCCAGTGATCGTTAAATTCTACTGGGGTATTTATTGGTTCAGTCCACGACTACCTTTACATGGGGCACACGCAATGTTTATAATTACATAGGCCTACTTGCTATGTACTGGCTACTCTAGTTGTAATATGGGAGGAAATTAACTGTATCATTAGTTTTAACACTGCCAATACTATTCGTTTAATTCTCTGATTTCATGAATGTGTTCGTTTTAATTAAATGTGATTCCATTAAATAACATTTATCACATTATCAAAGGATTAGGTTCCATTTCCCTTATACGGTATAGACTTTTTTTTTGCTTGTTGTATTTCATGGCATCTGTTATGCCCTGGGGATTTGTCCAACATTTTTACAGGCCAACAGAGGTATTGAATCTATTATGTGGCCAGACATATTAACAAATTCAGCTGGCATCTTCATTGTTGTGCCAGTGACAAGGTGGAGTTACAAGGATGAGCCCTTCTCCCATTGTTTACTGGGTGTTGTTGTGAAGGATTTACAGCTTAATGGGGGTAATGTAAGACATAGGATGACAGACTTTCTGCTATCAATCACCTCTGCTATCAATCACCTGGTCTGCACTATACCCATTCTCAGTCCAAGATCAGTTCAATAGACACATCCAGAGTTCATATCCACAACAGAGGGAGCATACTGAATACCAGCTAGGAATGACTGGATTCATATAATATTCTATTCAGAATGCAGCTGATTCTGCCAGTTTACAGACATGGTATAAATAATTGTTTTTATATAATGGTGGTTCTAGGTTAAAATCTGCCTTCAGTTCTACTTTATAGGTACTACATTATATAATTCCAATGCATTAAACTACTGCAGTGTCTCATTATAGCAAGATGGTTGTTCTGAAATCCTTAAGCATAAAATGCTGTTCTATATTCAGAATGAAAATGATGTGGTCATTTTTTCTTCTTCAGAACAGCCAGCAGCCCTCATCAGTCTCCCCGTCCCTCCTCCACGTCTTTTGGAATCCATTCAGAGGCCGTGAAGAGCGTGGGTCTCCCACCCTGCTGGGAGAGCTGGGTTTAGCTGGAGGCCAGCTGAGTCAGTCAGGTCCCCCGATGGTGAAGCTGGGCTGGCTGTGGGCAGACCCCAGAGGTGGCCTAGGCAGAGGGGTGAACATTAACCCAGGTCCCACTCTGGGCATCCCACCACCCTCCATAAATCATTAACCCTTCAGCACTGGGTCAGTGACAGCATCAGCATGGCAACAGCAATCTGTCAGGATTCCTCAGTACTGTATATGATCCGTCTCTGAGGTGAAAGGAGAAGAAGACCCACATCTCATTTACTCCCATTTAGTAACAATGGACAAAAAACAGCTTCTTTCTTATTCTGCTTTATTCCTCTGTTGACCTGTTTATAAGATTGATTCCCTTGGGCAGTGAAAGGAGACTTCATTTGACTACTCATTTAGCCCTGAAAATTGTAATGTATCACATCCAATAGTTTATGACCCGGTGAATAAAGTTAATTTGTTGATGTTTGTGTTTCAGGAATGCACTCATTACATGGGTAATTGGTAAAGCTAATTAATGGCATTTTCAAATGGAGTATCTTACTTTCAATGTAACATTCAAGAAATTTATTTTCATATACAGTACTGATACGTCACCACTGTTCATGAAACTGTCTCTGATAAATTATAGTTTGTCATACATAAAGAATCGTCATACATAAAGAATCTACCTGGACCATTTGTATGTTTCTATGTTAATTGAGGCCTTTGTGTTGACCTATTCAATTGCTTTTTCATTCTGTATGGTACACGGGCCTATAAACTTGCACACTTACGACAACAATAAAGTAATCCTTCAATAAAGAATTAGCTGATTATCTCTACTTATGACTATTGTTCTCTATCTCTAGCTTTTTCCTTTCAAATAACTTCTCTGTTTAACTTGAAGGAGAAGACAAAAAGTGTGTTCAAGTATAAAAATACTGGCTCACATTTAATGTGAACAAGCAGAGAAGTGCTGTGAAAGCCGTCTGTTAAGATCTAAGGCCACCTATCTGGTCTTCACCACAACAAACACAATCTCTGTAGGTGGTAATGCTGGAGATGTACAATGAAGGGTGGTGATTGTTAAAACCCAGACCTAGATCTCCATGACGGTCCGAGGGCACAACAGAGGACTTCTCTGAGATGAAGGCCTTTGATGGAAGACTCCTCTATCAAAGCACCTCCATACATGTGTATGAATTTTCTGTCGAAGGTTGGCCTGAACTCTGTTCACAGTGACCAATTAGTCCTGGCGGAGTCCAGGAGTGGCCTCGTGACCCCTGACCCCTGCTGAGGAGCCTTACCCATTAACCCTTAGGCCCCAGCTGGAGTTGATGTAGTACCCATTCTCCTCAGACTGCTAAACACACGGCCACATTTACCCTGCCGCTTCCACTTTCTGTCCCTTTGTCCCTTCTCCCTGTTCCCCGCGTGTGCAGCGCGCTCCTCCTGTTGACCTCTGGGTCCCCCTGCAACTGTAAATGCCCCCCCCCCCCCATCACAGTAGATTAAACGGAAACATTCCCTCACACTGGACCTCATCTATACATGTTTCCTGATGTGCATATATTATATTATATATGCACATATAATTGAGCTGAAGGGGATGTTTGAACTACAATACAGTATAAATTCCTTACAATCTCCTGCCATATTTGATGTGACTTATCTTTTCTTTCTCTTTCGTATTTTGCAGCCAAACAATAGGATGAATGTGGCAGAACTGTGTGGGTCATAAAGCTCTAGTCCCTCTGGGGATGTTAGAGAGAGGGAGATGAAGGGGGACAGAAGTCAGAGCTGATAAGGAAACGTATGGCTCCATTTGTCTGACAAATTGATGGATCTAAATCAGCTGGATATAAAATGTACTGTATATTGTGTCCTGTATTATGTCATAATGAGAGATAATTTCACCAGAATATAACGAATCCCCATAAATCCCCAGATATAGACAGATTTAGGAGACAGGGAAGATGCGAGAGATTATCCCAACCTTTTTAATTGTTCCTCTCACTGAGCCAAAATGCAAACACAACCAAAAGGTAGAATTTACCATAAGACACATGGTGATAATGTCCCCAATTACTCTGTCAATATGTGCACAATGAAAAAATACAACCTGTGATTTCTGTGAATGTGCCATAGGCCTACCAACAACTCTAATTAAGTGAGCATAGCCTGATTATAGCCTACATATGCTGGATAACTAGTTGTTTCTGAAATTGCACTGCAATTTAAAGCGGGTGAATGTATTATTAAAGTAAAGTGCTATATAGTATTGTAAAATTGCATCCACACGGATGCAAATGAGTTTAGCAATGTTTCTTTCAGGGGTTGAGATTCTTTCAGAGAACAGTAGTAAAAGAACGGTGGTCAGATCTTTAGTGGCTCCCTGGGCCTAAAATCAAAGGCTCCATTGATAACCAAACAGAGCAACATCATTGGATTACAAGGCTTCCCTCAGCAGGACCCCCTCCTATAACTACTGGGGGCCGTCTTTCAGGCGCTGCAGGCCCGGGACACAGAAGCCAAGTCACCACTATCACTCATTTACCAATTACATTACAATGACTTACAATAATCATCGATTCACACATTTCTATCACACAGCCTTTTGTCCTTTTCGGATACCACTAACACCAAATAGGATCTGTCTCTTTCTAACACCTTTAGAGAGTACCAGAAAAAAAATGATTTGTGTAATAAGCAGATAATATGCAAATCTTTCAGTCAGTGAGAGGAAGGCTTTAGTTCCTTACTGGAACATTTCCTGGAGGGTGAAGGTAACCGAGGTCAAGCCAGCTTTATGTTTTGTGTTGTGATAAGAGAAGTGTTTGTTTTTGAAATTTTCACTTTTGTATGATTGCAAGCTTCATCAAATAGCTTGATACCAAAAACAGTGTTGACCATATCTGTGGCAAAAAAAACACCTGCCTCTTTAAATGAAATGAAGCAATATAAGAGTAGATACATGCATGACTAGGTAAGGGAGACCAAAGGCACAGGTAAGGGGCCCTTTTCCTCAGCAACAGAAGAATCAGAATCTCAGACTCTTATAGTCTCAACATTGTGAACGACGACCAGTGAACATGACTCATACACAATATTCTCTCTGAGTCACTTCCTGCTTCCGGAGTATTATGGTATAATGAGCAAAGGCCTGCTCTCCATGTCAACTTCTGTATATCGAACTGTATATCGTCTTCATCTCTCAGTTTTTGTATGAAAGACTACATAGATTCAGTCAGTTCATAGGTTCAGCTATTGTATACTAGTATCCACCATATTACAGTAGGCCTAGGTTAAGTTAACCTTATTTCAAACATAGCACAACATAAGGGTTGAGGCTCAGCGCAGGTGCCTCATGGTGGAAATTGAGCCTGTACTTTAGATCTAAAAACTTCAAAGGAGCTATCATCTTATCATATAGTAGTACCGCAAAGCTTTGTAGAGGGCCATAAACACCTTTACCAACAGGACAAGTACAAGGAACACGGCCAGTAAGGCTGAAACACACACACACACACGCACACACACACACACACACACACACACACACACACACACACACACACACACACACACACACACACACACACACACACACACACACACACAGGGACAATGTGACACAAACACTTTTCTGTGTTCACCAGGGTATGCAGTGTGTCCATCTGATAGCTTAAATAAACAGTAATGTAAATGAATGGAACGGAGAGGTGTGGGTAATCCGGTCAATAGAAGTGCATTCCTTCTGTACTAGTCAGGAGTACAGGTTCAACTAGAGACTTCCTGCTACGCATCAGAGGGTTTGGACAAATATCCCCTGAGGGACTTTATAAACATGACATGCCTATTGCAAAAGTTGAACATTTCTCACTAACCAGGGATATTTTACAATAACAACAGCATACAACACACAAAATAGTGACCATAATTCATTTCATTTTGAAAAAAAGCTTTACTTGAAATATCAACATTTTCTCAAAAAAGTATAAATAATGATTTTAAAAGATTGATTTCCATTTTATACAAAAATAATACATGAAGAGAAAATCACATCCTCCTGTCTTCCAGAAATTAGACTGGTTCTGCATGCCCTCGGGTGAAATGGCAGTGGATATTTCTATAACAGATTGACAAAAACGTGAACGAAACAACAACAATGTAATGACCTATTGGAAAAGACTCTTGAGTATGCCTAAACCTGATGAGGAGGGGCTTCACCTTCAGTTTGGAAAGTCCTCAAAAAATATACAGTCAAAGCAATTACATAAGTCTCTTTTGTGAAGTTGCTAGTTCTTTAACCTGCCTTTTCACCCCACAGAAGAGTCAATTAGGTTTGCATAATGTCGAATACTGTTTGCCTGGGTGTCCAGCCCTGAGTGTCTGTTCGTCTGTGCAACCTTTCTCAACCTCCAAGGAATCCAGCCTGATTGGAGTGGCTGCTGTCACAACATCCTACCCTCTCATCTCTATCCGCCCTTCACAAATTACCAGACTAATATTGTTGTTTTGCTTGCAAATAGTTGTAAATATTTTCATTATAACAGGGGGGTCCTTCAGTGAAAAATGTCAAATTCTTTTCACAGGTATTCCAAATATCTGTTAGCTTCACTCTGACATGTTGGGCATAGGCTGATGAGGAGGTGGGGCGTGAGTCCCTCCTATCAGTCAGAGTTCACCTGTTCACCTCTGTGGAAACCAGCCAGAGGTCTCCTCCTCAGGGGAGGGGCCACCAGGGCCCGGGATCTAGGACTTGGAATGGGTTTGAAGGCACACACAAGGAGGATGTGACTCGAATCTCCTACCAGGCAGAATTCATGCAACATGGCTGGGGGGCTAAATGAAACGTGGGGGAACAGATGAGGAACTTCAACCCCCAAAGTATCCCACAAAGGTTTGTACAGCAGATAGTGTATTCCTTAAAAGAAAAACAAGCTTTGGTATATTGTCATTCATCCATCTGTTTGTGTTATGTTATCTAGGCAGCCTGAAAACAATTGTAGGTTGTGGGGTTCTGTACAGGGTTCAGTCAAAAGAGGCACTGCATTCAATTCTATGCACACGGAATAGTCCTTCAAAGGTTCTAAAGATTGTCAAATCTCTCAATCACAGTTTATGTATGAAATGACTAACATATTGAAATCCATCAGACTAAAAAACAACACTACAGGCTGTTCAGTACAGAAAATTAAATATAAAAAACAACCTCTTGGAAGACTTATTAAAACAGAACAGGTATATGAAATATCTATCTACAAAATCAAAACAATTGCTTAGGACATGGTCAATATGATTGTCGTACAGTTATGCCCGTGTGCTTGGCTGTTGATAAGATAGTGGTGTGATAATGGGGATCATAATTTCATTGGCTTCTGGAGGCAGAACCCATCTGCCAATCAGTTCAGGCGATTGGCAAGAGGCGATCACCATGTCCATCCAAGAGTCCTTCCACAGCCGCATGCAGCTTCTGTGCATCTTCATCTGTCCAGATCACAGTATATTGTTGCCTTCCAGGACCTCCGCTCCAGTCCCATTCTGACGTACTGTACCACACAGTATGCAAGACAGATGTGCAGCTTTCATTTGTTTTGTTCCTTAGTAATGTCACAAATGATTGGCCACAAATAACGATGACTGTCATTTATATACAATTTTCAATGAAAGGTAGAGCAATGAATACTGTTTTCAAAGATTGTGTTAAAAAAAAATCATACATCCTTGTTGATCATCTGTGTGTCAGAGGACATCCAGTTCTTTTTCCTACCCAGTTTTGGCTGTTTATCAATGCAAACGTGCAGCGTCTGTTTGTCTGTCTGTTTCTTCACTGTCACTCTTCTGCCCTGCAACGCCACTCTTGATTTACTGACTGACTTATCGTCCAGTGCGCTGTTGCCAGTTATTAGGAGTTGTCACGGTTACCACAGGGAGAGGGGTGGAAAATTTTTCTCCTGTTGCTAGGCACCAAGGAAGTCAGGTGTGCAATCTCACCAGGCTTGAAGAGGACACTGCAACAAGGGAGAGACAACACAATGTCAGACAGAGAACGTCACGCGAACAAATAAACTACTGTATGTATTCAACAACATGAAGAATAGTATACAGCATGTGCTGTAGATGATGATACATTGTGAGAATAAAAGACATTTCCAACGTTCCCTAGGTGTGAGACTGGATAAAAACCCCTACAGTGTGTTTATCAACCCTGCACCTTCGTGTGCCACACCTGACCAAATACATTCCTCATCCCTCTTTGGCTCCCTCTGAGGGGCACTGCTTCCATTGAAACAGCTCTTTTCACATTGTTTGTGGAATTTATTTTTTCCTTTCTCTTGAGGGGTGGGGGCCGCCGACCCTACTGTGACCCCCTGGCCAGCAAACAGCCTTACCTGATAAAGGTGGAGGCCAGCTGCTAAGACCACAGTCATTAGATTCTGGGCTCTAAGTGGAGGTGGGTTTTAAAGTGGGCCTGAAGGTGGGGGGGTGGAGGTGAGGGGAGGTGGTTCTTGGTAAACAAGAGTGTTATAAAGCCTGGCCATGTTGGCCATGTCATGAGTAGAGGCCACTGCCCTCTGTCTACACCACCGAGGCCAAACAGACGGCTGATAAGAGGCAGCCTGGGAGAGCCAGTTGGATCGTTTGTTTCTAAACGCTGGGCCTCAGAACATGCCCTGGTATCAAGCCTTGGCCATGCCCGTGGAGCACAGTTTAAAACCAGAAACCATGAAGGAGTTCTGTTTGTAACACCATGACAAGCTATTTACTCCAATGCTATCTTTATCTATTTAATCGTGTTAAATCAAAACTGATCCGAAGGGACAGGTTACCTTCAGGCAAAGCAGAGAATAGTTCCTAGACTGTAAGAGTTCTCAGCCCATCAGGCGGTCTGACTATCAGTGGCAGCTTTGCAGCGTGAGTGTTCTGTCTCAGCGTGGGAAATTAAGCGTGTGAAAGCAGCGAGCAGGACAACATTTCAGGCTAGAGCGATCACTGAGAGCAGAGAACTAGGAAAGGGGAAGAGCTGTAATTACTACAAACTCCACCCCCACCCCTCCTCCCCCTCTCTAACATGGAAGTAGGCCTGAGTAGCAGGACGTGCATTTCCAAAAACTTTGATTAACAGCGGGGTTCATTTCCTGATCAAGGAGCTGGGCCCTAACCAGGGAGAGAGCAACTCTCTCACCAAGCAGAGGAAAGCGAAAGGAGGTATCGTTAATCAAGTGCCGTTCAGGATGAGGGCACAGGTGATTGATTGGTCGGGCCTTTCAAAGGAAATAGGAATTCAGAGGAGTATCCATACACCCGCTAGGTCCACTGACTGAGATTTGCGGTCCACAGACTAAAGCATTTGAACTGTGCAGGGTCAAACCCAGCATCAAGTTAAAATGCTTCTGTTAAAACCATGTGGTGATAAGTGTACCCCTGTTCATTCTATTCCTTTGCGGACGTAATGTCTATCATGCCATACTCTGCTTCTGTCATTTTATGGTTTCAACCAAACTCTCACCGTATGCATAATCTTTACATAGTTTCCATTGAGACTACATAGATTGACACATATGCTATGCACTGTATGTGTGGGAATGAACTACACACAAATATTGTATCATTTTGTGGCATAAAACACTGTGTATGGAGTTCAGCCTGTGAAAACACTGAAGTGACTTCTAATAAAATAGTATTTACCCAGGAGAGACCCCCCAGTTGCACCATCTTGTTTACAGAAGAATCCTAATGTGACAGGGATTAAAAAGGTCAACACACCATCATAGCATGCACACACGCACACACACACGCACACACGCACACACGCACACACGCACACACACACACACACACACACACACACACACACATACACACATACACACACACACACACACACACACACACACACCAGACCTATTTGTCCATCCTTTTCTATCACCTATAACGTATAAAGTTAGTGTGTGCTCAGATTGGGCACTTCCACTCACAGGTGTGACGGAGTTGTACACTGTGACAAAGGTGTGATGGGTGTTAGTGGATGATGAAAGGATCAGTCTCACAATATGAATCTCTGATGGCAGATTTGCTCAAGATGTAGTACAAAGCCCTAACTGATCTGCAATTTACACAAGGCGTAGGGCTGGATAATACTTTACAACAATTTAACTACATTTTCAACACTTAAAATAAAATCCCTAATCTTCCCAAATCTTCATCTGCAGCTGTCGACTAAATATTGTGCAAAAATCTCCCATTTAAGATTATTTCTTCTGACATTCGGTCTTCATCACATACAGAGATGTGAGACAGTATAATTAGCAGACGGAGATAGTCAGAGATGCTCACTAGCCCAGGGCTTTCTGGCCTGGTTCGGCCCCTGTGTGTGAGGGGAGAGCCTGAGACGGGGTGGAGACTGACCTGTTTGCTGGAGGACATGGAGTCTGTGACCACCATGGCTGAGGGGAAGCGTGACGGATGGGAATACTGTGGGGGCTCCTGCTTGTGAGAGTACACTGAGAGGGAAAACAACAGAGACAAGACGGTCAACACTCTGCTAAACATATTCCACTTCTAGTCAAAAAGAGCATCCCATCGACGCTTTGCCTACATGTTGGTATGTTATGTCATTTCTGGAGGCTTTCCCATCATTCCCATCTATATGCCACATCTATAGTCTCTATTTCTATCTTTATGTCACATCTATACTCTCTATTTCTATCTATATGTCACACCTATAGTCTCTATTTCTATCTTTATGTCACATCTATACTCTCTATTTCTATCTATATGTCACACCTATAGTCTCTATTTCTATCTTTATGTCACATCTATACTCTCTATTTCTATCTATATGTCACACCTATAGTCTCTATTTCTATCTTTATGTCACATCTATACTCTCTATTTCTATCTATATGTCACATCTATACTCTCTATTTCTATCCAATCGAACCCAGTTACCTCCCCTGCTAACGCCTGTTGGGCGGCTATAGTTTTAGTGAGAGGCTGGCGGCGGGTAGGAAAGCGGTACTGACTGTGTGAGTGCGTGACGGTGGCCATGAAGGGCTGCTGGCTCATGTGGACGGGGGACTGCTGCATGAGGCCTTGTTGATGAGAACTGTACTGAACCGGCTGCAGCGCCGCCAGGCTGCCCGCCACGCTGTTGATGACCGGCACTGTCTGGGCTTGCGACGAGTTCAAACCTGCGGCACAGGCCGTCCGCCTCGGTTAATCGGGGTCATGGCACAGGCGGGGCAACAACAGAGCACGTACGTAGACGATGGTGGGCGCATCGAAAAACAGATATGGGTGCTATAACACAGATATGGGTGCTATAACACAGATAGGGAATCTGCAGGTCTGTAGTAAACGACGAGTGATTGGTCCTCTGCCACTGTGGGTGCTACAGAATGGGCAGTCTGTAAGAGATATGACTAGCTAGGTTTGTCATACAGTAGGATACTAATGGAGCACAGAAGAACAGGTGACTCACTCTGCGCTATGGCCATGACCCCAGACAGGGGCATGATGAGGTTCTGTGTCTGCTGGTGTGTGTGGTGAGAGCTGTGGATGTTCGTCAGCGTGCTCACTGGTGGCAAACCTCCGCCCGACACTGAAATCTGGAGAGAAAGACAGAGAGAAGGACAAAGACATTAGGTGATACAATAACAATTTCACTATGTGTCAAAAGTCATTTATTGTATCAGTGTCCAAAGCTCTGTTTTCTGGAATCAAAATCACATGGTGCATTTTGAAAGAGAAACCATATGCTTTTAGGCAGTAGGTCAGAGATGAATGTTGACTTAGTTATGGGGCTTTTGTGTAACACTGTGCTTGTGTAACTCCAGTCATATACACAGGTGGACTGTGATAAGGAACAAAAAAGCTAGAAAAAAACAAACGGATGACGACTAAACATAAAAGGGTGACGACTGAAGCTGGGTTCATTGGACATTAGGGTGATATTAAAAACATGTGACTTTTTCCAGTTTGGAGGCAGACTGGCTCTGTGAGTCTAATGGATATCTTGATGAGAATCCTCCCACCACAGAGGGGCTGTGGGCCTATTGGACTAGGCTGCCAGGTGCCCAGGGAGGAGGGATTGGTTCGATGCTCATCTGGACCCAAAGATAAGAACCTGTCAGCTCTGACCTGCTTCACACCACACTGGCTGACCTCCCTAACGTCATTTAACTTCCTCCTGGCAGGAGAAGGAGGATAGAACCAATTACTCGGGATCCTTTCCCAAAGTTTTTTTTTGTTTGTTTGTTTTCTTTTGCAATACAGCAATTTTGTTTTATAGCTTAAAGTTGATATATAGACCATTGTTGTATAAGAGTTTGCACAAGTTTAGCTTTCAATGATCAAATATTGTAATAGTGCAGGGGGGAGCAACTCGTTCCTTTCTCTAAAGTAGAAAAAAAAACATTGAACATTATCAAGCGTTGTCGTCATTCCTCTGGCAGAGCAACCAGCGCAACCCTCCGGCTCTCTTAACACGGCATTTAATCAATAAGAGCAGAATGTTTCTTTGTCAGGTTTATTGGCTGAGCTGTGTGGACGAGCCGGGCTCGGGCTGGTGAAGGCTGAATGCTGGGCCCAGCCGTGGGCGCCGCCAAGGCCTGCCTGCCACCAGACTCCACCTTCCACACAGAGAAGTACAATGCTCTAACTGTTGGCCCCTGCCGACAGGCCCATGGGAGTGCGGTGCTGGGACCATTTTTGTATGCCTAGGCTAAATGTAGGCCTGGCCTTATCTAATCTGAGGCCAGGAGGGCCCAGGTGTGCTCACTCACCATCTTGGCGTCAGGTGACAGCAGACTGTGGCTGGGGTCCAGACCTCCCGGAGACACCTGCTGTAACACAGATTGGCTGGTCGCCATGCCGTTGCTGCCGTGGTGACTGATGGTCGTCGAGGAACTGACTTCACCGGGTCCCTGGCTGTACCGCACTGGAGGGAGAGAGAGAGAGAGGGAGGGAGGGAGGGGAGAAAGAGAGAAAGAGACAGAGAGGGAGAAAAAGTATTCGATTCAGACTTTTTATTTTCATGTGAGTATACAGGGCAAGAAGATAGCTGAGCCTCTGTCAGTAACTAACAGTGTCACCGTCACTCAAAGACATCAGACTCACCTGCTCTTTGACTGGAGAGCAGAGCACACAAACACACTGACCCCTCCGCTGGTGCTATCTGGCCAGCTCAGCCAAGGCCATCTAGTGTGTACACAGCACAGCAGCATAGCCCCCTGTCCAGACTTTCTGGACTCAAGCATGACCTAGTCTGGGGCAGGTTGGTGGGAGCAAACAGCATCCAAACAGTGGTACTAATACGATGACATTAACGAGATGTCACCAGTACTGCTACTACAACACTGTCATATCCTCACCTGTCCCTGGACTCTCCTAACATTCACACAGTCACTG
Organism: Borostomias antarcticus; assembly: GCF_949987555.1. NCBI lineage: Eukaryota > Metazoa > Chordata > Actinopteri > Stomiiformes > Stomiidae > Borostomias > Borostomias antarcticus. The sequence goes on along the minus strand of NC_140234.1, from coordinate 55,434,538 downwards.
TGTTCTGTGACATCACTAAATGACCAATCACCTAATCCTGTGTCTAGACCCCCTTAGTGTCTCCCGCCTCCATTGGCCAGCCCAGGGCCCCAGGAATGCTGCTCCCCACCTATCAAATGCATGTTTGCCCATTCTAGTCCCCTCTGATACCAACAGAGCAAACATTACACAATTACAAGCGATGTCAAACACATTCTTATCCTGTAGTCTCAGCCCCTCACTGAGTCCCTCCCACAGTGGGTCCCTGGCTCTTTGGCCGGCCATGACAGTGAAGGGACAGGCTCTGTTTGCACTCAGATCTGAGATCTTCCCAAAGTCCTCTGTCCCTGACCCACACATGCCACGGTCACAGACGGGGTCTACAACTGGTTCTCTGTCTGTGATAAAATAGGAGAAGGCTGTACCCTTTGTAACTCTCCAGAAAACAACAATCTTAACAGACCTACAGGTGTTATCCTCAGTATGACACCTGACCCTGAACGGATACATGATCTGCTTGAAAATGGGAACAAATCTGCAAATGGTTGTTGTTACAGAGCTAGAACACTACTTTTAATGTGGAAATCATATTCGGGTCACAACCATACAATCCTTGTAATAGTCACCGGACGGTAACACAGATCCTCTCGACACCGACAACACAATACAGCTAACGTATAGTACCACTCTACCTAGGGGAGCAGGATACCTAGTGTACACAGCACAACCACTTACAAAGCAATATCATACACCCCCTGGGATTATTAATTAGAGCTATAGCATGTACATAACTCACCCATGCCCTCCCTGGATTATTTATTTATTATTTATTTATATCCATATAGCATGTACATAATCCATCTAATACTGTATAGAAAGGGTACTTATTGTGTAATTACCATTGATCTGTAAATGTTGTAATTTTGTACATCTCTAACTTGTACATTTGGAATAGAGTATTAGAATGTATCTGTATCAGGCATAATCTTGGAGCCGGCAGCAGCATTTCACTGTGACTGTACACCTTACATTACATGTGACGAATAAAGGAATGTTGAATCTTGAATCTACAGTACATGTGATCAGTATTTTAAGGATGTCCAAGACCGAGTCGTATTTCTTCCACTAACTACATGTCGTTCATTCTGTCCAAGCCACAAGACGACTACAGACCTCATATTGTCCTCAGCAACACACTAGCAAACCCGCAGCACTCCACCACGCCTTGTAAACACCGGCACAAAACAATAAAGTACTCCATTGGACCCACAACCCCCATAGCCACACAATGGCAGAGAACTCATAAACAGGCAGTTATCTCTGAGCTGGGCGAGCTCTAAAAGTGTCAAGGGGGAGAGGGAGGCAATTCAGGCCAGCTTTGTCTCCCAGTAGCCAGCAGTAATTCTGGCTGCAGGGAACCCCACGGTCAGTCAGGAAGCCCTCCGCCGTCTGGTCTGAGCCTGGCGCTGGGAGGGGTCCATGTCTTGGACACTGGTGTGGAGGAATGGTCCATATAACAGCCTAAGAACCCCCACAATGATGGGCACCCCAGACAAGGCACATAATAATGACCCTGCCAATACACGCAGCAAATCATAGCATGCTGATGTGCGCGTTTGGGATGCCATTGAATATAGAAGGAAATACAGTAAAAGCTTGCCCTTAAAGCTTCAGATTTTGTGTGACTAGGAGGAGTGTGAATCTGAACTGTTACACAAGCGGTGATCTTTCAGAGGCAGGGGAGGGTGAGAACCTCTAAAGGGGAGTGGTCGCTGAGGAGAGCAGCAGGTTGAAAAAGCCTCAGCTCTCTGTGTGACCCATGTAAAATCAAAGCCTCTCTCCCCAGCCCCAGGAGGTGCTCATTGAGGCTCCAGTGCATATGTGAGACCTCCCGGGTCTCTGCAGGACGTATGCAGCCTTTGTAGCTCTCTGGGGCTCTGGGAGAGCAGGCGACAGAGCTGAGCTACGAAACGCTGACTACGCACTTTCGAAACCCGCCCCTGTAGGTGTTAGATTCAATTTGTTGGTGCTTTTGGTGAAAAAAGATGCTTCCGTTTCTGGGTGATCTTTGCTGATTGGTATTGGATCAATGTTGTTTATCTCAGCATTGATCCTGATTAACCTAAAGCCTTGCTTAGAACTCTGAGAAAGTCAACATTCATAATTATTCATTGAAAACGACAATACAGTGGAATTGAGTCTCCTCATTTTCAGTTTAACATTATGATGATCTCCCAATCTAGACTTTGAGATTCACATGCATGATGAAGGCTCTAGCTCATAAACACACACACACCACATGCCTCTTCTTGAAGATCAGGGATTCATTCAGAAGAATCCTGAATTATTTTCCATTAAAACCACTTACATGACTTGGTAAATAAAATTCTATTTCAAACTATTAAGACTACAGACACCATTAGATAACTTACAAACTATTGAAATTAATAACTATGTATATATTTATAGTATTGGAATAATTGTATTGTTTCTTATGAGAAGGAAATTAAATGCTAAATGCAGTTCGTTTCGGTTTGCTTTCCCAACTGACTGGTAAGCGCTAAGTCAACCTGTTCCTAAGCAGACGTTGATTGTCTCCCGAGTGGTGACGAACCCAAAAAATCCCAGATCAATAAAAACTCCTGAAGTAAGAGGTTTCCTCAGTTCTGACCCAGCAGTGACCTCCCTCACACAGCCAGGGCAGCGGTGCTGGCGGAAGGAGGGGGCTCCAGCTCTCTATAGGCTGGTGGAGCGGAGGGGGTCATCAGTCCTGTCTGGCCAGAAAAGAGCCAATACCCCAGTGGACAGCTCCTGCTGCTGTGGTCTGGGCCCAGCCTCAGCCTCTATACTGACAGCCATAAGGGCAAAGGGCAGGCTTTAAAACAGGCCCTCCCCAACCCCAGCAGAGACAAATGAACCTAGGTTACAGTCACTGCAGTCCTCTAATACACCACGGACAATGGGGCCCCCTGCCAGGCCGGGGTGTAGAGAGGAGAAGTCAGCGGAGCTCCTTATCAAAGGCCTGGGAGATGTAGCAGCCAGGGATTTTAATTGTCCATTAAGCATGCATAATACAGGCTGTGCCCTAGCAACGAGATGAGGTGCCTGCTGTGTGCTTATTGTCCGGCCGGGGGCTGACACTGAAAAACAGCTGATGCTGTCGGCGAGATGCCGGCAGGACACCTTGTAAGCAGGCAAACTCAGTTATAGAGAGAGCAAAGTATCTTCTGCCTCTGACCCATACTCTCTCACTCTACCCCCCCTCCCCATCTTAACAAGCCGATCACTGACCCCATTGGCTTTGCAACATGAGGTCATTGCCTGGTCAGGTGTGCTGGGAAAAACCACAAGCAAACAGACCATCCACTAATGGGACTAGTATATCCAACGGTAACCGAGTGAGCCTTGACAAATGGTTTGTTGTCTCTTCAGAGCCGACTCTGTGTTCTAACATGAAAGGACAACAATAGACTGTGATTGAGTCTCTCAAATTATTGCCTTTAAGTGAGTGCTCTTGGGATAATGCTCGAGTCCAGGTATCAGCTTCGTTTTATGTTGAATATGCAAGATAAACTTAACTAGAACTGCTCAATTATGCTGTATGCAAACACCAATGAGAGGTCAAACGGTCAGAGCAATTGGATGCAGCGTTTCCTTGTTCTTGTTGATTGTGAAAAGAGTCAACAGCGTCTTACCTGAGCTAAGTGAATGTGGCCATGGTGGCGCTAAGCCTGGCCAGCGGAGCGACCCTTGCTGACCCTGTCCTGACCCTGGCTTGTCACAGGACTGCTGCTCTTTGTGTCATGCTCCTGCCTTGCTGACTTTGGAGTGGAGATTGCAGGTACAATGTGGATTGTTCTCAATGTGTTTTCAAAGATCAGAATAACAATGGCATTTGCTCAGCTCAGTCACTCACTCTTATTGATCACTTGCCCTCTCTCTCCTCTCTCCCTGATCACGTCATCTGTATTCCTCTCCCTCTTTTCACTGTTGTTGGGGGGGGATCAACTTCTGAAGCTTCAGCCAACCATCCATTTCCATATTATAAGGTATTATCAGAAAGCCACAAACTCAATTAATCCACGTTACATATCCGGCAACATTATAAGGTAGAAGGAAATGCCCATTCGCTAATTGCTAGCTAATTTCAATACGGGAAATGTGTGATTTACACAGAAACAGCTGATTGAAATGTAGAGTATGTGGAGGGCTATCCTTTACAGTGTGTCTGGTGAGGCTATCTGTCATCTTACTAGGTGGGGATGCGCTGTTCTGGTGGTGGTGCGGTGAGTGGTGGGACAGGAGGGGGTTGAGGCTGTGGGGCGTGTAGGCGTCCATGGCAAGCTTCTGCCGGAACGCCTCCTCCTTCCGTCGGTTGGCGAACCAGTTGTAGACCCGCACCTCAGTGACCAGGTTAGAGCCCAGGCCGTGAGCCTTGGATGGGGACACGCCTCTCTGAAGGCACTCGGCCCTGGAGGAAATGATGGGAATAGTATTCATTCTATAAGCATCTATCTTTGCCATAGCGTGGTCATAAGGATCACGATTCATGTCAGAGTGTATTACATGCACTTAATTCGGACATTGAGGACGGACCAGCTTCTCTACCTATTGCACTCCTCCACCAAAGCCTCCCTCTCCTCCTTGCTGGGGTTCTTCTGGCGTTCGTAGGCCTGGTAGAGGATTTGTTGGGACGCAGGCCCCCATTTGAATCGGTTACGTCTCATTTTCTTGCAGGACGGTTCAGAGCCCACTTCGTCTGACTGTCCCATACCTTGACCAGGCGGGTTGAACTCTGGGAAAAAAAACATCACCTGATCCTGATTGGCTTTGTCTGTCATATTGCTGCCAGAACCTTGCACTGCCTGGTTGAATTCTGAAAAATAAGAAAGGGTACATTTTATGATAAAAATGAAGACAGGGTTCTCATAGTGCAGCCTGTTGAGACAGTTCAGGAAGTGGACTTGATCCATTTCCACATGTAATTCAGATATGCATCACTTTAGTAAACAAAACGTATATTTCAAAGTGCGCTTTATATGGATAACTGCCAAAATATCCATTATGAAAAGGTCTGGCAATAATATTCTGACGTTACTTGAAAGACCATTAGAATTATCAAAAGGCGCCCACGCCAACACACCTCTAACAATATCGAAGGCTGTGTGAGAAATACAAATATTAACTTACGTCTGAGAATTTCTCGCTGTTTCCTGACATACCAGGTGTAGAGCGCGGCTCTCTTCTGTGTTTTCATTGGTGTGCCTTTGTTGAGGTGCTGCGAGAGGTGAGACTGGTTCAGCCCCGTTACATCCACTACCTCACGCTGTGGGATGTTGTGCTGTTGCATGTAACCTTTGATCATACGGGCAGCACGCCAGGGGTCCTCGCTGGGTTTGCATAAAAATATGAGAAAAACGTTTAATGTCTATTCTGATAGCGTACCATTCGTTACTTTATTAGTAGAGTAAATGTAGAATAGAACAGAATAGAATATGCCTACTTATTTCCAGGAGGGGGGGTTCATTTTTCATTTTTTAAATCTGTAAATATGCATTAGTTCGAACTGGAAGACCTTGATTTTCCCCTAGTTCTATCTGAATGCTGTCTGTGTTCGGGTTTTCCTATTTCGCAAGGACCCAAGTTTAAAGAGTTGTAGGGGTAATTGTTGAGCACCCTAATAAACGACCATCATTGTATTCGATAGCACAGCCTACTCTGTAAATTCTTTCAAAGGTTAGGACAACTGATTGGGCCTGTGCAATTCGACAGAAAGATTTCAAGTTCTGAAACTTGAGAAGATTCAAATAAGTGCCCATTAGAAGCCTAGGCTATTTTCCACTGCATAAATACAAATGTAACAAATGTAAGCCAACATCTCCAAAGTATGATATAACTCGGGCATATTAAACATTGGTAGGCTATTTAGTCTATCTCAAGAAATTGTGTAGATATGAGTCTATACAATTTAATAAACAACTATCAAAATTGGCCACATTAAAAATAAAAAACAGACATAAATCTTAGCCTATTTGTGATAGATTTAACTGGATGAATAGACAACAAGGGTCAATTTCAGAGGCAACCTGAATCTGTAATTATATAACATGTCTGGATAAATTCGAATAGGCGTAATTTATCATTTAAGAAATATAATTCGGTTCAATAGTGAATGTGATGGTTAAATAATGTTCTTTGGTTGAGTAGGCTATCAGACAGGCTTTTATGGAGCCTGCATGAGGCCTACCACATTGTGGTGCTTGGTAAAAAGTTGTATTTGAATGAAATAGGCCTACAGTTTCATTAGATTGCATTAACACGAAGGACAAGTTGATCTAACTAGGTCGATTGAAGTAAAACATAAATATATAAAAGCGCAGTTTGGTCTCAAATATTATAGTAAAATTAACACTTACCTACAGATCACCGTCTATAGCCTAATCTGGGATTAAAACGGGCTATTCACTTCACAAATCTATGCAGGACTGTTTGTTTTGGAGAATGGCTACTTCTAAGTCTGTGGGTTAGGATATGTTGGTTTATAACTTTCGACAATGAATAACCCGATCTCCATTCACTCTAATCATACACCACTGTGTATCTTTCAGTTGATGATTTATAGAATAAAATTAATAATAACTTAACTACACGTGGGTAAGTTTTGATTTTCTTCCGGTTTTGCTGCAGTTATGAATGAACTTTTACAAATTGTTTAGGCTAGTGAGGCCTACGTAAACAAGAAAATAACACTGACCAATCTTTTTACAGAGATAAGCCAGTTGAGGGCAAATTATGTATCTTGTAGCCTAATTGTAATATTATAGGCTAGTAGTATCAATTATTATAACTATTGGTTATTACTCATAATTTCTAGCTTTGTACTAGCTACTATCATGCATGTACTATCATAGGCTATTATTATTATTATTATTATTAGTAGTAGTAGTAGTAGTAATAGTAGTAGTAGTAGGCTAGTAGTAGTAGGACTGACAATTATTATTATGATCATTATTATTATCATTATCATTATCATTATAATAATAATTATTATTATTAGGCTATTATAGGCTACATAAATATTAGGCTGCAGTTATTGATATTTTTGTATTATTATTATTATCATCATTATTATTGTTATTATTATTACTACTACTATTGTTGTTGTCATTATCATTATAATCATCAAGGCCTGCATGAATAGCTACACTTAATCCAGTGTTAAACAAATAATTCATTTCTCTTCTTGCACTACCAGTTTGTATCTTCGAGAGAGGTCGAGTAAGTTATAATAGCCTAGGCTACATAAGTCGAGTAAGTTAATAGATCATGTTCAGATGATATTTTGCTAAGGCAGCCTAAAGAAATAATGATAACTCGTGGATAATTAGTTGCCAGAATGTGAAAATTAAGTACTGACGCGTTATTTCGATTTTGTAAACACAAGTAGCCTACCATTGCCTACCTGTAGCCTACTCTTTTTATTTATTGTAGAATACCTGTGTTTTTCGACATTTTCTGGGTCTGCCTATGTTTAATTAGCCTAGGTTATAGGCCTACTCAGTTAAAGCCTATAGACTACTCAATGCTAGGCTAGGCATATTACAATGTGCAAAAATGTGGGCTATAAATGGAAAAGCAATGCCGTAATCTCGTTGAATATTGATTTTATTTGACAGCCTGACCAAATGTTCTCCAATGTTTAGCCTAAGATTTGAAACTGACCATTTAAACATCTTTTTTAATTTACTTACGCTATCATGCGGTCAACTTCTGCTCTCTGTTCCGCAGCTTCCTCCGTGTTCAGCGACTGTAATTCTTTCAATATCGGAGGCGTATCGAAATCATCCCCATCCTCGGAGCCCTCGTCTCCCGACAATTTGCCCTTACTGTGACCATTGGTTAGTGTGTGGAATATCGGCTTTGAATCCGAATCATTTCCGTTCATTTTAGAGCTCGGCGGAGACATCTGTAGGTTCTCCAACTTAACTCCAAAGCCATTCGGGCTGGGGTCCATATCGTCCAACGCTTGAATCAGAACATCTTTGGTAACTCCGGAATCCAACAAGGCGCTAAGAAGCTCCTGTTGAAGGGATGTCAACTTCGACACCATTTTCGAGAACATCAAAAAAAGTTGTTTTCTGAACTAATGGGGAAGGGAAGGTTTGGGAGAAGAAGAAAGAACGAAAGAAAAAGTTACTCTCTTCCTCTCCAGTCCAGTGTTGATGTGAATTCCCCACTGCTGACACCTGCTAGGAGAAGCTGGTTTACTTCCCAGTAGAGGAGAGTGATATAATTTGCCATGATGCTTTCGGAGGGCAGGGAATATAAAACATGGTAATTAGTGGGCTGGCTGATGGGGCCTTTATGCAAATCCTTAGAAAAAGGCCGCTCTGACTGTGAGTCAGGTAGACATGTGTTTACCCTGCACCGCTGTTGCTTTTATTGGCTCCCGTTATCAGCAAAACTTTCATGAACTTTGGACTCTGTCGTAGCATATGCTAAAGACTAGTGAAAGGGGAGGGATGGCAGCGTGATATTATTAATCATATAATTACTGGGTTGTTGTTAGTCTGCTTATCAGTAAATCTCCCCCCAGAAAGATTTTAATTAGCTGGTCCTATAGTAGGCTAATATCTATAAAAAATGGTGCTATCTTACTATTTTCAGGTAGGAAAATACTTTTCAGGTCACTTTAAGGATCCAAACAGTAGCCTACCTTATGGAGTTAAAATTACTCTATTTGGAATCTATATGGAACCCTATATCTCTATGGAACCTATGCTATTGCACCCTTTTTGGAGTGATATCATAGCATTATATAATTGTCAGAGCCCAGCCTTCATGTTTTGTTTTGACTTAGGCATTTTACTTGTTCATCATTTCATATCATAAGAGTAAGGTATAGGCCTAATTGCTAAAATGCCAAAATGACATAATAGTTCCTATTTTGTTTATTTTTCAATAAAAGTTTGTCACCCATGTCACCTACAAACAGTCGACGCACGAAACTGATGTTGGAGGCGACGCACAAGACTCAGACAAGGGCGCAAAAGAAATTCCAAGACAATATTATAAAGCGAGTTCGATTACCTTTGGAAGAAGAAAACAAATTGTGTAAACAATTGGTTGCTTCCTAATTAAGAATCAATAGCCTATCTAATCATATTGTGCATGGGCCCGGGAGTGAGAATGGACGTGAGCAAACAAACCGTTTTTAAATCTTTGACTATTACTCTGCCAATAATTCTACAGTAAGTCTAACTTACAGTGTAGTATCAATGTGGTTGATCATTAGGCCCATGTTAATGGTGGCAGCGAAGATGGTGCCGCCAACTCTAAATATTACCCGTAGCCTATGTAAGAGTCCATGTCTGAGGTCTTTACAGTTTTACAGTGTGAGAAGTAAAGTGTGGTGGATGGTCTGGGTGGATTGGGTGTCGTTAGAGGAGATAATGTAATGCAATCGATCCGCTTCTTATCTCACCCATTGTTCTTTGTGCCGCCGTCCTGTAAAGTATGTCTGAGACGCACACCTTTAGGCCTACTTGCACTTCGAACTGATGTAAAATGCCATCGATCCGGCGCAGCGCGGGTGGATTTGATAACAGAGCGATAACAGCTAAATCATAACTGTCCACAAACTTGTCTCTATAAATGACAAGTTAGCCCGACAGCAATGTTATGTCGAGTCAAATAGTCTTCACACCAACGCCCAAGGAAATAAATTAATCTCGCCTAGATGGAATTGAACCGCTGGGCACTAGGCTATTGTTTCTTTACTGAGCACATACCAACACACTGTAAATGCGGTGACTAATGCGGAATTAGATAATCACATACAATTTTGATTTAGAATTGAACAATCATACAAATACACAAAATATAGCAGGATACAAATTAAAATGTAGGCCCCTGTAGGCCTACATCTAGGCCCATATCACACCAGGCAGAAAAAATCGAATCTCTAGGGGCGCGTAACGTAAAAATAAACTAAAGAGGAAATTGTGCTTTTTCATCATGATAAGGATATAGACTTCTGTTGTGGAACTCTTTCTATCCTGAGATCACTGAGAATCCTACAACTATGTGCCAAAGTAATTGGTGTAATTTGAAGAAGTAGGCTACCAGGAAGTGAATTCATCAAAGCGTAATGCTCTATTGCAGAATCAATAATTAAGTAAGCTATACCACTTTCAGCTCAATAGGAAAATATGAGTTCTGTTGAGAAATGTACATAAATTGAGGTTGCATGTTTGGATGAGGATGAAGCCAAGATCCTGCCATTTTCACATGCCTCCATCTAGATCTGTCAACCATTAACAACAAATAATAACAAACAGCAAAAACTGTTTATCCAGAACACAGTCCATCAAAGGTCTGTTGTGAAAGCAGGCTGAGCAATGGAGCGTAACAGGGAACACCGACGAGCCACTCCATTCTCACATGAGTTACTGACACAGAGACGGTTGAGCAACGGGGACAGGGAGCATCAGGACAGGGCTCTGACTGACACTCAGGCCCCCAAGCACCTGCGCCCCTGTGCCCCCCTGCGTCATATCTGCACAGCGCCAACATGTGTTTGATTTGAGGTTGCATGGGCCCAACATTCAGTGTTCACATTATAGTGGCATTGATAATTATAACAATGAGCAGAACCAGTAAATAGACTGTGAAGCAGGATAGAGCAAGGTATCTAGGGCTCAAGATACTACTATTCTACCTAGGCTGTACGAGTGTTCATTCTAATGTTGAAATCACCTTCAGTTGAAACAAGAGTACCACGTTCATGCAAATTAGGCTACTGGTCATGCCTGTGTCCAGGTGCATAGCTTAAAAAAACAACAGTTCACTCACATTCCCTTTGCCCAAGTCAATACATTGGTACGTATTTAATTAGGCCTATTAGTTTGACTTATATTCTTGTATTCTTGATGCTGCCACACTGTAATTTCCCCTCAGGGATCAATAAAACTAGTTACCTACCTACCTGCCTATCTACCTACCAACCTACCTACCTACCAAACTTCCAACCTACCTACCTACCTACCTACCTACCTACCTACCTACCTACCTACCTACCTACCTACCTACCTACCTACCTACCTACCTACCTACCTACCTACCTACCTACCTACCTACCTACCTACCTACCTACCTACCAATCTACCTATCTACTTACCTACCTACCTACCTACCTACCTACCTACCTACCGACCTACTGACCTACCGACCTACCAACCAACCTACCTACGTACCAACCTTCCTACCTACCTGCCTACCTACCTACCTACCAACCAACCAACCAACAAACCAACCAACCAACCAACCAACCAACCAACCTACCTACCTACCTACCTACCTACCTACCTACCTACCTACCTACCTACCTACCTACCTACCTACCTACCTACCTATCTACCTACCTACCTACCTACCTACCTACCTACCTACCTACCTACCTACCTTCCAACCAACCAACCAACCAACCAACCAACCAACCAGCCAGCGAACCAACCAGCGAACCAACCAGCGAACCAACCAACCAACCAACCTACCTACCTACCTACCTACCTACCTACCTACCGACCGACCGACCGACCGACCGACCGACCGACCGACCGACCGACCTACCTACCTACCTACCTACCTACCTACCTACCTACCTACCTGCCTACCTACCTACCTACCTACCTACCTACCTATCTACCTACCTACCTACCTTCCCGACAGCAAACCTACAGTATGAAAGTCTGCTGTGACAGACATGTTGTCTTCCTATTGTTTCCACCTTGTAGAGATGACAAGATAGGTGATAATCACACCACATGGACTGATAAAGGAAACCCCTTGAGAAAAAGCTTAGAACCACAATGCAATGGAGCAAAAAGTATTCCCTCTTTAAGGAAAAATGAAGGAAAATCGTAATATCATCAAACAAGATTGTGCATGGCAGTGAATCCACATCTACGGCCTAGATAGATTAGGAAGAGAGGACTTGATGTGAGAGTGTGTAGAAGCTGAACTCATCCAGTCTTGGCCTGTTAACTGCAGTTGTGCTGTGGGTTTTGGGAGGTACTGTGAGTACAGGTGAAGACGTGATCTTTTCTTGGCTGCCATTTGGGTCTTCAGTGACCTCTTTTGCCTTGCCCTCTCTTCCCCCTCCTCCCCCGACTCATGGTTTGGGGCAGAGAGCGGAACGTTTGGAAACTGTCCGACTGAAAAGGGCAAGGGCTGCATGGCATGTGCGTGAGGTTCGGAAACCAGAGACCATGTCCCGTTCCATAGAGTAACCTGGACCTTACCCTCAAACTGCACTCCCCGGCCGCTCATCTCTCCCTCCCAGGGGCAGGACAGATCTTAAGCAACATCACCCCAAATGCTCCACACCAGGTGAATGCAGTTTTAACATATTTTTGCCCCATTTCTCACATGGTTCAAAATCCACACTGAATGCATGTTGTCAAAGTTATTTCTGATTAAAATGATGTTGCCAGGCAAGCCAAGCATAGACCTACCATTTTAAGGTAACTGTTGTCTGCCTTGGCAAAGGAGAGATTGAAGAGGGCAACCCATCCACACCCTCACAAACAAAGGGCCAGTTTCATTTAAAGGAGTGGTTTGTCTGCTTTGGCACTGTCTGAGATAGTCCCTATCTGATCTGGATCTATGAACATGTTTGACGTGAGCTTTTATCAAACTAGGAAGTGCCACTGCGATAAAAACTCTCTCTTCTAAAGAAAGGTAATACATGGCCTTCTCCGGTGACTTTTTCCTGTCCACATAATGTGCCCAGATCACACCTCAACTAATCAATTGAGTGTGAAGAACTTCATGGTAATATAATGTTGTTTTTAAATTGCCCTATTAAGGCTGTGTTGTTTGTCATAAATCCATCAGTGATTTGATTGATTGAGAAAGGACTTCTGATTGCATCACAGTGAGTTTCCATGGGATGCAATATCTGCTTTGATCTGAAAGGATTTCATCACTGATTCTGAATCACAGGGAGATCCAGCCCACACACACACGCACGCGCGCACACACACACACACACACACACACACACACACACACACACACACACACACACACACACACACACACACACACACACACACACACATTGATTAAATGATGCAGGACGAAACTGAAGAAGAAAGTGATGAAAACTGCTGGTATTCACTCCTCCCTTTTCTTAAACATGACCTGTGGCTGATCGTTCCCTGGGAGAGCGCGGGAGGCTGAGGCTGCCAGCTTGTAGCCCAGAGGGCCTGTCTGACAGGGACCATGTTGGCTCTGTCAACATATGCTGGAGAGGGCGTACGTTTCTGTGGGCTTTTCTTGAACCGGGCCCAAGACTTGAAAGTCTCTGGGCCGTGTTTGCTCTCATGAGTGCAAGAGGTGTGTGTGGTCAGGGATTGAGTTTTTCCTCCTTTTTCTTTTGTTAAATCCTGTCAGATCATAGACGCTTTGAGCTTACATGGCCATTCATCTGTCGTGCTGCAGAGCAAACTGTTACCTCTCTGTTTCTCCTTTGCTTGCTCTTCGCTTCCATCTCTTGCTTGCGTTCACTCTCTCCTTACCGCTATTTACCCTCCCTCTCTCTCTCTCTCTCTCTCTCTCCCTCTCTCTCTCTCTCTCTCTCTCCCTCTTCGTCTCTCTCTCTCTCTCTCTCCCTCTCTCTCTCTCTCTCTCTCTCCCTCTTCGTCTCTCTAGAATCTATTTCTTTTTTGTAACATTTAAGACACATAACCAGACATTTGAGGCATACAGTAGATAGATCCAGGAGATTTCCCATGCATCTGACTTCCTGGACAGGAGTGATATAGCTGTGAGGTAGTGTTACTTTGCTCATCAGGGCAGTGCGACCCTTTGCATCCCCCGCCCCCGCCGCCCCCCACCCCCCGCCAGCAGTCAGGAGCAGGCTGCTCCCGGCACCAGCTGAGACAAGTAGCTCACCACAGCACTGATTCATCCTGTCAGCCTGAAGCTGCCTTCCTCAAAGCCTGGCCCCTACAGTGGCACGCACACACACACACACACACACACACACACACACACACACACATACACACACTCACACACACACACACACGCACACACACACACACACACACACACACACACACACACACACACACACACACACACACACACACACACACACACACTGCAGCTCAGGGCAGCTGGGGCAGACAGAAAAGGAGCTTCTTGGCATCATCCAACATAAATACATAACTGTGTGAGAGTTGTATCCTACTGACTGAATAGAATGCAGCCCAGATCAACAATGTATTGTATAATATGTCCGATCATTTTTACAACAGTGAGGGAACCATGGAGAGGGAGTTTGGCCGGAGAATTGGAGCATCTGGCGCGGTTCTGCAGTCGCTTTACCGCACTGTTGTGACGAAAAGAGAGCTGAGCCAAAAGGCACTTCGTCCCCACCCTCACCTATGGTCATGAAGGATGGGTCATGACCGAAAGAACGAGATCACGGATACCAGCCGCCGAAATGAGTTTTCTCTGGAGGGTGGCTGGGGTCTCCCTGAGAGATCGGGTGAGAAGTTCAGTCATCCGGGAGCGATTCGGAGTAGAGCCGCTGCTCCTCTGCGTTGAAAGGAGCCAGTTAAGGTGGTTCGGGCATCTAGTGAGGATGCCTCCTGGGCGCCTCCCTAGGGAGGTGTTTCAGGCGTGTCCGGCTGGGAGGAGGCCGCGGGGTAGACCCAGGACTAGGTGGCGGGATTACATCTCCTCACTGGCCTGTGAGCGGCTAAAGATTCCCCAGGCAGAGCTGGTTGATGCTGCTAGGGAAAGGGATGTCTGGGGCCCCCTGCTGGAACTGCTGCCTCCGCGACCCGACCCCGGATAAGTGGATGAAGATGGATGAATGGATGGATTTTACAACACATTCAACATCCTTGATCATAAATTTTGAATAGCTCATAACATTTATTTACATTGTAATGGTGAGGTTGTCTTTAAAGGGGTAGTATGCTATTTTGGACATTTAGCCCTATTTGTGGTCTGTCTACCATGAACCTGAAACATAGAAAGCATAATTTCACTGATCGTTCCAGTATTGAGCTAGCTGCAGTTTTTATGCAGGCTCTCACTGGGCTACAATGGAAGTCAATGGGGCATATCTACAGTAAATGTGTTGTAAAAAAAACTATAATAAATGTGCTTTTCCAAGACGGGAAGCACAAGTTGTAATCTTCCAAGTCTCAGTTTGCTCTCCTATGAAATGTATCACAATCCGCATATTTTTAGGTGTTTGGCATGACTTGCATAAAGTCCTCCATGGGAGCAGTGAAAACAAGCGCCAGGGGAATGCTTATATTCAAGACATGCCAAACATGTAAAAATATTCAGATTGCGATACATTTCACAGGAGAGCATACTGAGTGTGGAAAGTTTACACCCTGTGCTTCCTGTCTTTGAAAAGCACATTTATCATAGTTTTTCAAACACATTTACATATGCCCCATTGACTTCCATTGTAGCCCAGTGAGAACCGGCAAAAAACTGCAGCTAGCTCAATACTGGAACGATCAGTGAAATTATGGTCTATATGTTTCAGGTTCATGGTAGACAGACTACAAATATGGCTAAATGTCCAAAATAGCACACTACCCCTTTAAGAAAAAAAAGCAAGGTAAACTATGGAGAAGCCTGCTGCCTCTCCTAGCCCTTCTGCTATCTCCATCATCCCCAGCTGCAACCTGCTGCTGTTTCTCTAGTTGGCTGGCTGGCCTGCCGGCAGTCAATATTGATTCAGGGATTGAAGCAACAGCCACTTTGTCAGCGTATAGGGGGCCGGAGACGATATCTCTATGGCTCCAGGTGAAAGCACAACATGGCTGGCCATCTCAAGTCAGAGGAGGCACATCAAACAATTGGTTTCATCATATTCTTAACAGATGCTGCCATCAACAATCGTGTTACTTTAAACAACAATCTTTCCCACCTCTGGGGAAAGTTTGACTTCAGCTTTCAACTGAAATTTCACCAAGGGCAAAAGTAAAGTAACATTTTCAGTGTTTTCAGGAACACCACCTTCAGCTTCAACTAATGCTGGACAATTAATTAGGGGCTTGGCATAGCAGCGTCATTGTCAAACAGAGTGACTCAGGGAGAATAAATGAGGCAAAAAGCACACACAGGTACACTGAGGCATGAAAAGAAAACGAACTACAAGGTAAGCGTGTGGTCCACCATCAGGACAACCAAACCTCTTTTTCAGGTGAAACAAGAGGGGTTGTCACTAACACTAAGCGAAAGGTCAAATTAGACAAATGTGTCAGCTTGGCCCTTGTCCTCTGTTTGCCATGGATGACTAAAGCAGACAGACGTGCAGGCAACTCACTAAGTAGACCTCACACCTTCCGTAGAGCCAAGGGCCAACTCCCACTCATTGCGTCCCCCCCCCCCCCCCCACCGCCACCCCCTACCCCATCCATCATGGCAGACATCACACGCACCGCAGCCAAAGGTGGATCCAGACTGCAAACTCAGTGTCTTATTTCGTCTGTCTTAATGACAGCCTCAGGGCCCAAATACTGTACACACTGGGCCTTTACATATTCTTAAGATTGAATTACTTCTTAAAAATATATTACAATAATACTTAGTGTTTATCTACTGTACATCTGGATTCTGAAACGAACAAGACGTGCTGCTCACATACCATGAAATTTGTACCCATGATTAAAAAAAATAAAAAAAAACTTTATTCGTCAGTTATATATAAGTGACACTGAGGTGGTCAACTGTGAAGGTATTTACATGTTTCTGTCACTGGCTCAAAGCTTTTCCAGTGCTATGATGTTGTCTGTGGGTTCCAAATCAATGATTCATAACATATGGGTGTCTGGTGTAGCCTACTCACAGCTATTCAAAAGCTCCTTTTGTTCATGTCCAGTATAACTGTATGTTTGTGTGTGGTGTGATGTCTCAAACAGGATCAGCTGCTCCCACACTGACATTACAATTCTACTATTGACCTCATTGCTGCCACCTAGTGAGGAATAAGCTCACACACATGCACACGCACGCCCACATGCACGCACACTCACTCACACACACACACACACACACACACACACACACACACACACACACACACACACACACACACACACACACACACACACACAAACACCCACGCTCATAAATACATACAGTATCTACATGACCCCATTTTGATTAGACAGACTAGTACAGCGCCTGCCTTAGATATGTATGCACTTAATTTAGGAGATCATTTCTCAACTGTAGTAGACAAATATGACCCTGAAGAACAACGTGGGATGTGTGCGAAATTTTCTATCCGGGATGAGAAATACGAAAATTACCACACTCTTTTTAAGGGGAAACCCTATACAGGTTAAAGTCGCACTGAAACGGACGTTTGAGATCATCTAACTTCCATAGTTTGACGTATTTCCGACGCAAACAAGCTATGAGGGTGGGACATATGTTTAGAGAAATTTGATTGGAACATTGACAAGTGGACGGGTTTTAAGAACTTTAGACAGATTCGATAGAAGGATAGCGTTGATTGACGGGTGGATGTCGTGAGATTATTGGCCTAAAATCTAAGGTACCTGTTGTCGTCATTGCACGTGACCTACCATTTTCCAGGAAGTAAGAAATTATATACTTTGATATAAGATTACAACAAAAGTAGAATTTTGTAATTTTTTTGGCATACATCGTTGAATAGGTGAACACTATGACCAATTATGTGAACCAAAATGGGACAAAATGCTTTTTTCATTTCAGTGCGACTTTAATAGGGTTATTTTTTCCCTCTCATTAATTTCTAACAGTTTAATCTTCACATTAAGAGAAGTATTTTTTGCATTACACATTTTGTCTTAAAGGACAATTCCACCCTAGAACAACATTAGGCTCAACAACTAGACACCCACAAAACAATAAAGAAAATGTGGTTTCCTTGACCATAGTTGCTCCCTGTAAACAAAGCATGTTCACGAAGTCTGCACTTCCGAGGATTTGTCGCCGCGTCGAAACGTGTTGACAAATCCCCGGAAGCAAAATAATGAGGACTACAACAACAAAAACCACGGGTGCACCATGCTAACCCTCTAGTTCTAGCTAAAGTTAGTTCAACAAAACGATAAATATGCGATCGCACACACTCACACAAAAGATGACAACCAATGCACAGATGTTTCATTTACCTGAGCTCTTTGGACTTTTTGCAGTGTTCCGGCAACCAATGGAAACTCACTCCAGCCGGTGCAGGTAAATCCTTGATTCCACAAATTGCACAGTATTTTGGCGTTGTCTGTGTTTTTCTTCAATAGCAAATATAGCTAGATACAGGGTCTGACAAGTGTTCTGAATGACAAATGTTCGCTCGAGAGATAATGATGGCTACCACTGTTCTGCTGAATTCTGACTCAGTTCGCCTCCTCCAGTTTCACGCAATGCATGCTGGTCAATTGAGTCTTTCAAAATAACAGTGGCCCTGTCTGAAATGCCTGCTACCTGCTATATAGCAGGTGAGAATAGCATGCTTCAAAACTGTGCCTGCTACCTCTCGCCTGCTATTCTCGCCTGCTACCTCGCCTGTTATATTGGTGAAAAAAACTGCGAAAAACGTAGCATAGTTCAGAGCATGCTATTCCGGATGCTACGTCACTGTTTAGCGACATTTTCAGGACAGCTGTCATGGCCGACGGCAGTGACTGTCAGGCGGGGCAGAGCGAAGGAATTTTTAAATGTAAGTATTGACTTAATTTGTCGATGAATTATATATATTTTTTTTATTATTCCGTCAGATATCTTAGTTATAACGACACGGTTACATTTTATTGCCTGCTATATTGTTTTCGTGGAGTAATAGGTACTAAGTAGCATGCTACCTCTCACCTGCTATATAGCAGGTAGCAGGTAGCAGGCATTTCGGACACAGCCAGTGTCTGTGACCACCACATTCAGTTTATTGAACTTATTATTATTTACTTAATATAAAGGGATTTTAAAGAAAGAAAGTGAGCATTTGATGAACAAAGAAATTGTATTATCGATTCATGGCCTTGGTGAGAAAGGTACACTTAAAGAAGCTTGATCCGCCCGTCAAGGCATTCCATCCATGACTTTGCTATTGTCTTGACATCTATGGTCAGTTGTCACTAAAGCTGGGCACAACTGTGATGAGATCCACATAGTTTTCAACACTTACAGGGAGGACAGCATCAAGAATGGAGAGGAAGAGGAAAGTCAAAAGACTTGTCCTTGATGTGATATCAACAAACCAAAATGTTCCAGTGGTATTAGAGGACTTTTAATCATCTTGCGTCAGCAAAACTTCTTTCCAGTCTGTTGAGTGGCTCGCCACCAATTACCAAGGCACCAAACCTCTATACCTTGGTGTATCACCACAGGCATAGATTGTGTCAGCTGGGGGTACTTCTCAATTCCCTCAGCTCAACTGCACACACAAGGAAGCTGATGACAGAATGATGTTCCATGTGCAGGACATTCTAAGTCGGAAAGGACCTACATCCCTGACGCTGTCACCAGATCAAATAAAATAAAACTTTATTTGTATAGCGCATTTAATACACAAAGGTGACACAATGCGCTTCCATTACTTCCATGAGTTCACTTCTGAGCAAGAGTTATACAAATAGCTAACGTTATAATAATAGTCATTAATTCATCATTGTAATGTTAGCTAACTGCTTTAGCCAGCTACCATTATGTTATGGAAGTTGCTGCTAGTTGTGACCTCAGTGAGCTTGTGAGCTAACTGGGTATCACAGTCTTATTGTGCTGGATTAACAAACAGAGGGGTAGGAAGAGCTGGCTGGACATCTGTAACGTTACATTGATTCCTGTTAGCTGTTTTGCTGCAATATGAGTTTGAGTTTGCCTCTTTTTATGCCCAAGAAACATAAGTTGAACCAATCACAGCCAAATAGCTAATGTTACAGGAATCATCAGCAGGGCTGCCAAGTTTGACTTCCAGAGATGGCTCTCTCCTCCATCCCTGCTCAATGCGTGACACTTGATAGCCCTGCATCAGTGTAACTGCTTAAACCACCAAAGGTGGCATGGCTAGCTGATTCCATCCTACTAACCAGTCCTGAACAGAAACAAGCCGGCCCAGCCCATAAGCCAGGCTGGACCTGGTCTAGTTGTATTGTTTGTCCTGGATAGAGATTTTGGCACAATCCCAAGTTGTTCCTTAGGGTCATATTAGCCTATAAAGGTTTATCAATTGGTTAGATATTTGGTACTAAAATATATGCACTAAATTGCATATATAAACCTTTTTTTAAGACAAAGAGTTATACAAAAATATTTATCTTAAAGGAGTAGTAAAGGGAAAATGCATGTTTAGCCATGTTTTTAAGGTTACTTATGATCATATACAATGGTTGAGATCAAAACGTTGACAAAACTAGCACTTTTGAGAAAGTCTGAGAATTTCTCTACCACCGTTTTGGTCATACAATGGATGTGGGTGGGCACCGTGAAAAATTATTCAAAAAACATGTTAAACTCAATTTCAAAGACAAGAAACTCACCGAGGTGTTAGTTGGCGTTCTGACATATAATTCACCTAAAAGTAAGATTCTCGTTCATCTGGAAAGGCTTTTTAAAATATTTAGCATAGAACTATTTAGTCGCAGCACATACGTGTGTAAACTTCCGCAAACTAGGTAGCCTAGCAACATAAATAATAACAATAGCTACCGTAAGTAGTTCTGCTTCCTGAATCCCCTCTGCGGATTGATCTACACATCTACAACGGTCGCTTCAATACAAGTCAATGGATTTCATAAAATGATCAATAAAACCATACAGGATTCATACTTTGCGGAATATGTCAGAACACCAACGGACACCAATTACTCCCTCGGTGAGCTTCTTGTCTTTGAAATCGAGAGTTTAACATGTTTTTGAAAGATTTTTCATTTTTCAAAGGTGTGGTCATTTTGGGGATTTTTGTCCCGGATAGAGAATTTCGCACACATCCCACATTGTTCCTTAGGGTCATATTTGTCTATTACAGTTGAGAAATTATATCCTAAATTAAGTGCATGCATAACTAAGCCAGGCCCCTCTGTCATTCACTCGCATGGTTTCATATCACTACTATGCCGATGACACCCAACTGGTCCTGTCATTTCCCCCTTCTGACATAGAAGTGAAGGCACGCATAGCTGGGTGCTTGGCTGATATCTCGGAGTGGATGGTGACGCACCACCTCAAGCTCAACCTGGACAAGACTGAGCTGCTGCTCCTCCCGGGAAAGGGCTGCCCGCACTGGGACCTGGCCATCACCATTGAAGACACAGTGGTGATGCCAACTCAGACAGCGAGGAATCTGGGTGTGACCCTGTCTCTGCGGATGCTCTCCGCACATCACATCCGTCACACACTCTGGCAGATTCCTGCTCTACAACATCAAGAGGATTCGCCCTTTCCTCACTGATGAAACGGCGCAGGTACTCATCCAGGCCTTTGTCATCTCCCGCCTGGACTACTGCAACAACCTACTTGCTGGGGCCCTTAAAGCCATTAAAGATGCAAAAAAATCAAAAATGTACTTTTTTTGATTATGGATCACATCCATAGTGTGTACCTATTTAAGAATATATGCCAAATATATTTCTAAATGTATCAATTACATCAAATCCTATGATTTTTTTCTTCCTGTAAAACAAAATGTTAGTGCTTATGTCAGCAATGCAAGAGCAAGGTCAACCAATAATCTCACGACCACCACCCATCAATCAACGCTTTCCGTCTATCAAATCAGTCTAAAGTTGTTATAACCCGCCAACTTGTCAATGTTCCAGTCAAATTCCTCTAAACGTTATGTCCCGCCCCTATAGCCTGTTTAAGTCGGAAATATGTTAACTACGGAAGTTAGATTATCTCAAATGTCTGTTTCAGATGGACTTTAAACCTCTGGAGCTTGTCCAGAAAGCTGCTGCTCGCCTGGTGTTCAGCCACCCCAAGTTCTCCCACACAACACGGTCAGGGCTCTTCTCTGTCCTGGCCCTCTTCAAGAAGTACTACCACGATCCTCCCTCTTAAGCACCTATTGTATTTTAGATTGCTATTCTTGCACTTTGCCTTTACCACTAAATTATGCTCTCACTTGTTTTAGAAAGGAAAGTTCTGGCAAGTAGTAGCCTAGTACATTGGCTTTTCCTACGTTAAATGCAATTATTGTAAGTCGCTTTGGATAAAATCGTCAGCTAAATGACTGTAATGTAAATATAATGCCCTAGACTAAACTCCGTGCCAGGCGTGTCAGTGTGCAATAAATCTGCTGAGAGAAACCGGAATGCAGACTAGTAAAATGAACGAAAAATCACCCATTAGCTCCTGTTTTCAATGGTTAGGCAAACACCACACTGTAGGCGTGGAACCGTGTGTGCAATGTATGTAGAAATCCCTCTTTATTGAACAGTATATTTGGATAAGCGATGCTTGTTGTTATCAGTCCTTCACAGTGTCCTAGCTTACAGCATGCCACTTCAGAAATGATCCCAGAGCAATATCACAACAGGAGATCATGTGGATCATGAAGACAGTTATTATTATGTGCCGAAGATGAAAACGTCCCTTGCTGGGTACTCTGTGCTGTATGACCCAATAAATATGTGGAATCCAATTTCCTGTTCTTGTTGGATTTGCATGATGCAATTAAAGGGAAGGTGGGAGAGAGGGAAGCTAATGGGAGTGGGGTGAGCTTACTCTCCCAGAACTGATTCCGACACAGGTGAATATCCTGAGGACAAGTCCTCCCTCCTCAGCATACGCTGCACATACCCTCCACACACACCAGACCCCACACTTTGATGGCGTGGACTATGACTACAGAAGGCTTGTGACTGGGGATGCCCACAGAGCTGCTGGGCAGTTTGGGGTGAGGCCAGGCATGAGGGGACCAAGTGACTTTGATCCCTCACAGTCCTCCACCTCTGACTCCCTCCCCAGCCAATGTTTCCCTTCTCCTCCTCTCCACAATGAAAGATTCAGAGGTAATTACCTGCTTGGCTTCCTCTGCGATTAAAGCCGGGCTCACAGCATCCTCATTAATGCAGAGGCACGTACACCTGCCATTACCCGCAATGAGAAGTGGAATGTTCTGCCTGAGACCCGGCAGAGCAAACATAGGCAGGCACCCACTCACACACACACATACAGTATATATACACATATACACACAAAACACGCGCACACACACACACACACACACACACACACACACACATACACAAATGTATTCATGCATACACTTACATACTGTAGATTGAGCAAACGAACGAAACGAACACATACACCACAACACATACATTCTTCAGCTAACAGGTGAAGTGAATTTATGAAAAGATGGTAAAATGACAAAGGTGACCAGTCTAAAGGATCTCAGACTAAGGAGCTCTTGTCAGTCCTATTCCCTAAACGTTAGAATCCTTTAAGGACACTTTTATATTTTGGCCATAAACAGGGCAATAAACTGAAAATGTGACAGTAGCAGATTAACCTTTAGTGTCTGGATTTTTTTTTTCTGTCAGCAATTTATTTCCCTGGTCTGACAACCACAGTAGCAGGTTATCTCTTCAAGTCTATGGTCTTTTTATTTATTTTTTTGTGAAGTGTTAATGTATAACCAAATGTGTGAGGAATCAGCACATATCCCTTTAGCTCAGACACCAATCAATGTTGATGTGGCCCCAGTGAGCCAGGCCAGGGCTAAATGGAATCTTTGTTATATTTACTGTACCTCATCTATCCAGTCACAGAACAGAAAGGCTAGAGCGAACATATGAACATATGAATGAATGAGTATTACACTGTAAGCCCTTTAAAAGTGGATTCATATATCACTCAACCTCCTCTGTCAAATAAAGTGCCATATTGAGAGAAATTCTGAAACCTATTACCATAAACCATATTTGGCAAGAAAATCACCATCCTACTGTTAAAGTGATAACTACAAATGGAGGACTAGCAAGGCCTGATAAATGTGTCACTTCAGCAGGAGGATAAACACACAGCCACATGGAGCTGGTAAACACCGTCTACTGAGGTTCATCAGTGAACAGTTAGTTCTGTCATCCTGAAATGTCTTTATCACGATCCCCAGAGTCAACATATACTCAGGTCACCTAACCCAGGCGTTACACAGTGTTGTAGCCACTGTATTTCCCTCAAGGAGTGTGATGTCTTGTTTACACAAAACAAATAGATTTTGGTTCCATATCACTCGCCAGCACCCTGGACCTTCCTTGCTTGTTTAAGTTGGTTTCTGTGTCTGGCCCTCTGCCACCTAATGTGAAACCAAAGTTATCTATTATATCATGAGTAAAGAGAAAAACTTCACACTCAATCAACCATGGCGTCTTCTCTGACAGCTTAAAGCTACAATTACCTTCCAAGCTGCTGCTGTCACTGGACATGACTTTCCTACATCCTGTTCTCAAGAGGAAGTAGTACTGAATTTCTGTATTTGATGTATTTCAAACAGACCATGTTTATCTGAATAGTGACAGTGATGTCGGTATCATCATATCAGTAATAATAGTCTCAAAGATGTAGGACACATTCAACATGGGTAGGTAACCCATGCAACAAACCACTAGATTATGACAACAGGCCATGTCAGATTAGTCGTCAGCACCAGTGAAGTGGACTTTTATGAAAGCACTTAAAGAATATGTGGATACTTTGATCTGAATGCACCGCTGGATGCGCAGAGGTGATTTAGACAAAGTCAATGAGTGTCCAAATCTGTTGGTTACTAGTTTTGACTGGAGGTCTTTTTGTTATTGTTGGCACCAAGCCCTGTGAGGTGTTCATGGCAGTGACGATCACAGAGGTCAGGGTTCAGGTACATCCAACTGACAGTGATCAAGACGACCGGAGGTGCCAATAGGAGTGCCCGGATCTGCCCCCTCCTCTAACCGCCCCCATACCCTACTCGCCCTCCATCCCCACCGCCCCCATGGACTCTGGCCCTCTGTCTCCACGCTCCTCTGCTCATCCCTTAAATGAATTCATCCGCACATCTCTGTCCCTCCAGAACCACATTAACCCCGGCCACGGGAGGCATCCTGTTGGAAAATATGTCCCTCTCTGGCCCAACAGTGTCAGTTTGACCTCTCCGACTCTACCCCTGCCTGCCGCCTCTCCTGCTCCCCCTCCTTTCTCCCTTCCCTCGGTTCATTCTGGCTCCATCTGCCCTAATACCTGCTCGTCACCCGTGACTCTCTATGGGTTTGCTGAGGTGTACGAGGGACATGGGTCTGCACACAGGAGGGCCCAAGTGTCACTCATGGTTTACACAGCCCAGTTAGGAGAAAATTTAATTTGTTAAATTATAATTTTTTTAAATCTGAAATCATGCTGCCATTATATAGCGGCAGTCTATTTCCAATATTTTCCATCCAAAGAGAGCGACTCATTTAGTTGTGTCACGCTACACTGGCTGCTGTCTGGAGGACAGAGAAAATGTAATTGGGGGGCCATTAGCTCATGCTCAGGCCCAGTCATGCAGGGCTGTGACTGCATCAGTACCCCCTACCTGTGTGACTTCCCCGTCTCTCTGACTCCCCCGACCCCCCACATGACCCCCCACCAGGTCCCGCCCCCCAGCCCTCCCTCCTCCTCCCTCTCTCCTTCACCTCTCCGCGTCCCCTTCGCTTTGGCTGCATACTCAAACAGACCTTCTCTTGGCCAGGGTCAGACAGAGCCCTATAACAAACCAAATGAGATAAAAGTTCATGTTTATTACACCTTTAAAATTCTAAGAGAGCAATCTAGACCTCTTAAATTATCTCCGGCAACACTTATATTGTCTTGAGACAAATTCGATTCACCTTTAGGAGGTCTTATGCCACAGAGCAAAAAATAAAAAGATATTCTTGGAGTGTACCATCTTTGAAACTTCATTCAAGGGTATTTCAGTCAACAAGCAGCATTGGCTCCTCGCTTTAGTAGCAGCAAAGGTGGAGGTGGAAGGAGTGGAGGGGGAGGAGGGAGGAGGAGGAGGGGGAGGAGAAGGAAGAAGAGGAGGAGGAGCAGCAGAGTTTCATAGTTGCGCTCATAAAGAGTTGCAGTGCTTTATGACCCCGTTGCACAACATCACATCCCTCCACTGGCTGGATATGACCTGAGATAAGGCTAAGGCTGGAAGGCTGAGACTAGTAACATGCTCTCTCTCCACCCTTGCTCCTCACTCAGACCCCGGAGGGATGAGGAGAGAATGTAAACATGCTCAGGCAGCCCAGAGCTACAAAACTGCTACCAGAGGACAGAACTGAGCACTGAGTGAGGGTATCCTAGAATTAAAACCTAGCAGCTGCCTGCTTCATGGGCCACAGAGCCTAATCGTCTTCGATAGGAAACAACCCACCGTCAACCACTACAGACTACTACAGACTTCTTGCCAGTTGGGAGATTTCACTTCAATCAAAGAGAGTCCACGAAACACCAAGATGCCCTTGTTGCTCAGAGTTTCTATAAATCACATCTTTATGATAAGCTAATTGCCCCTTGACAGCCCTGGAGCAGTAAAGGGGCAGGATTACAAGACGGCAGACCATAAAGAGCTGGGTTCAGATTGGAGGTGGGTGTGTTGGAATGAGAGAGAACTGGTGACTGGCTTCAGGTCAACACCTTACTATGAATACCTTTAAATAAATAATTTGCAGGATTTTGCCACAGTGTGCTGGTGTCAACTTGTGTTTGGTATATGTGTGTGTGTGTGTGTGTGTGTGTGTGTGTGTGTGTGTGTGTGTGTGTGTGTGTGTGTGTGTGTGTGCGTGCGTGCGCGTGTGTGTGTGTGTGTGTGTGCATATGTGTGTGTGCATATGTGTGTGTGCATGTGTGTCTCAACCTGAGCATGGCTGAGGCCATTAAACTGTTGCGGCCCATGAAAGACAAAACATTTCAACCTTTAAGTCAAAGTCAAGGTGGACTGCTTCCCACCTTGTCATACCACAAATTAGCTAATCCCTTCAGATTCAGACTGTAGCTTCTCTCCCTGGGTGTTTCAAATGTGTTTGTTTTCTCCTTTACAGGCTTTCATTTCCCGAACCTCCTATACTATAAAATACTATGTGCATTTCCAAACAGCAGATCCACTTTAAAGCCAACCAGAGTAGTCACCTACTGTATAGGGAGATTGTTCCTCATAGGACTTTGATGATGCACAGCATGTCTGTGTTGCTCTGGAATTCCTCTCACACTTCATACTATCATTACCATGAGAAATGATCACCCCCCACCCCACCCCCCCGAAGGTCTAATGTTTGTTTTTTCATTACTCTAAATGGGCATATTAATGAATCAATGGCACATGAGTGATACTGGACGAGGGTGAAACTGCATAGCGTGACCGCCTCAGAGACTTCCTGCATTGCAATGCAAACTTTCACGGCTGCCCAATCCATTCAAAGGAAGCCATTAGAACAAACTGCTCTCAGGGGCAGCAAAGTCGACCGGGCATGACATTTAGAAACCTAATCACCTCCCAGTCCCCTGTGCAAGGGCAAGCCAGCCCCACACACTGTCCTCACACAAACGGAACAGTGGAGGCAAGGAAGGGCTGGGGACAGGACCTCAACTGTCCCCCCGGGCCCTCCCACAGAAATCTAACGGCATTTGAAACAAAGAGAAATAAACTATAAGATCTTAAAAGAAAAAAAAAAAATCTTTCATCTGTCTAAGTGTTGCACTCACCCTCTGTTTTCTCTCTCTTGCTCTCTCTCTCTCTCTCTCTCTCTCTCTCTCTCCCTAACTCAACAGGTGGTATCAGCCACTATTAATAGGATGCAACGGGATAATCTTTAACTTACAGTCCTGGGGAATCCCTGCTTTGCTGCAAATTCTGAACCATAATTGTTTCTCTTTTACATTATTTTCCACTGGTTTGTGCATTCTTCCATGAAATTACTGGAACAGTGGAAAGATCCTTTGTGGGTATTGATATCTGGAAACACTATCATGACATAAAACGGGTTGCTAACAATAATTGCTATACATAATTAAGTGTGATAAATTATCAATAACTCAATTTCAGTGGAGAATAAACGGCCAAACCAAACTATGACCGGCTAGTTTTAGTCATTAGAAGGCTACATCAGAAGAGTTTCAACTGACAAGACACATTGGTCTTTGAAAAGCAATCTTTCCCAGTCAGATTCAGGGCAACAGAAGCTGTTGCAAGTCTTTGCCAAGCAAAGAGAATTGACTAGCATATCTCCAAGAGCTGTAAAATCAGGAGAGCCAAACCACAGCACATCTTATCACAGTAGGTGGGCTGTAAAAGGAACCCAAAGGCTCTTGTTCTTCAGCCATGATTAATATCACAATTGCCATGATTAGAGACTGAAGTAAATGGCGTCTTGAAACGAAGGCAGACACATAAAGGGGGCTTGGTCAAATCACATCTAGGGCTTAATACTGACAACAAGAATACAGAAAGGAAAAAATTTGATGTTCAGAGTATATACATATTCATCCAAACATATTCTCTCATGGATCATACAAGGTACAACAGAAGGTTATTGACCTCTTCAGTTTACTGCCATCATCCTCTTTAATCTATTGAACTAAACCCACATAATACCGAACCTATAGCCAATCCACAGTATTAGGTTCAGATTTAAATTACATCCTATTCAATCACAGTAATCACCAATTAAATCCCCTGCAGACTGTGGTGTTAAACCATTTTCAGACCTGGAAATAACAAGTGAAAAATTATCTCAGATCCAAAAGCATGCCGTCCTGTTGTGCAGTCAATGGGTCAAACATAGGAGAAGGTGCCCCTCTTGTGGTTAACTACCCAAATAGCATGTGAAACACTCATTCTTATACTCCCATATCATTGAGTGCATGCCTAGTATGTGGCCTGTACATTATTAGTATCTAATAGGGTTAGTGACTTTAGGGATGTGGTCCCTAAACCACCAACATGATTTGTTTTGTTCTGATTTAGCATGAAACAGCTAAACAAAAGCCTAAATGTTTGTCTGCGGAGCCAATGCAAGTTTTCAGAGAGAGAGAAAGAGAGAGAGAGAGAGAGAGAGAGAGAGAGACAGACAGACAGACAGACAGACAGACAGACAGACAGACAGACAGACAGACAGACAAAGAGAGAGATTATACAACCCTTTGGTGTTTGAATGTGTCTGAGAAGGCAATAGTATTAAACTAGATGATGCTCAGTGTGTCTATCAATGTGCAGTGGCAGGGGCATTGACATGGCAGTCACCCGCAAGGTCATGTATGGGGGTGAGGCTGTCTTCCGTTACAAAACAAGCAACAAGCAATACACATCACACACATTAAGGGCTGACATTAGTCAGAATTCTGATTGCATTCAATCAAGTACTGTTGCTAAAAGATACAGGATTGAAAAAGCACAAAGCAGTCCAATACTTCACAACTGTGGGTTATGGAGTCAGAGTACCCTCTGAAATGTAGGCTACTGCATATCATGTAGCTCCTTTGTTATTCAATCCTTGGAGCCTTTGCAGAATGACAGATCCTTGCTGAATGTTTCTATCACGCTGATGGCCAGCCAATGACACCTTCTGAAGCCTGAAATACTGTTCTATTTGCTGCTGAAGAATTTCACTCTGTCTAGCCCTAAATCACTTACAACAGATCAAAACTAGAAAAAGAGCATTGTCTGCTTGCTGAATGCTGTCAAACTATTTAGTTTAGTTAGCTTAAATGACACGAAGCAGTCTAGTATTAATTGTTCAAATGTATAAGCAAAACAGATGGGTGAAGAGATTGAGTGTATGAATAGCTCAAATGTCCAAATGGTGCAATAGAGACAGAAGTTGAAAGTAGTACGGAATAAGAATGGCTAGAAATGGATTGATAGATGGACAGGCAGAAGGAGATGAGGCTGACTGAAGTACAGTAATACTCGGGAGCTCCCTTTTTGTTTTGATTTCAAGACGTAGGGAAATTGAATGGCAGTCTATGGAGCATTTCGGGGTATTAAAAGATCTGAAGCAAAAGGCGGTATTAAAATTAGAAGATACAGCACACATCTGCATGGAAATATGAATATACAGTAAGGAGGCTC
The DNA here is from genome assembly GCF_949987555.1 of Borostomias antarcticus. Lineage (NCBI taxonomy): Eukaryota > Metazoa > Chordata > Actinopteri > Stomiiformes > Stomiidae > Borostomias > Borostomias antarcticus. The sequence continues at coordinate 55,404,450 of NC_140234.1, read as the reverse complement.
TAAGAATGTGCTTAGCCCTGGGCTAAGTGCAGTGTGAAAAGCCTTATTATATTATAAATTGAGGTCTCCAGCAATTCAACAGAATGGGGCAGAAGAAGAAACTGACCGCAACCAGATTCTGTGGTCCTGCTTTCAGCAAGCACACTAGCAAGTGCTACTTTGCTAAACTGTCTGCTAACCTCACAAAGGGTGAGTCTAGTTCAGATAACATGAGGCAGGGCACCAGGCCTACAGGAGCATTTGCGGCACAAATTGGCCTGCAGTCTGAACCCACTAATAATTCATTAGCCACTTGTCCTTAGTCTGCTTCCTCTCATTTGCTGTGTGGGTTAGACCAGTTTCTTAATCCCTGGTCCATGTACTAGTGCTGCTCACTCCTACTGTTATTAGCCCCTGACCTGGTTATCTGACATGGTTATCATTTTCATACAAGTTGGCTTCAAAGGGGAAACTACAGCTGACCATCCAAGAAACAAAACAGGGGAATAAAAACGTTAAGCTGAACAGCTGGCAAGTTCTAGTGCCTCGTGAGCACATAAATACTCAGAATCATGATATGGTCTTCGTGATTGTATACCACTTTCACAAATGTCCAGTTAGAGAGTGTAACTGTATACTAATTATTGGAACCACAAAACAATTGGAAATGAATCACAGGACACAAGAAATCAAGCCCCGATCCAATGTATTCTATATTGATTATGCAAGTCTCAAACAATGTTGTCCAAGGTCATAACAGTTTCAATTAAGTGCATTGTACTCACAAGCCCCCAAACTCCCCCAGACTAAATCAAAATGTTACATTTAATTTGATGCAAGTACAATGTAAAGAAAATGCAAGTTTGGAAAACAAAATCTGTTAAAGATATAGATTGTTTGGAAGACCTTGCTTGCAGATAATACAGTAGAACTATTTGGGAATACTGTGTGCATTCTCCTCAATATTTAGTTATAGAAATTAAGAAAGGACCCGAAAACAAACCCTTGTCATTTTTGCACAAGTATATTTTGTATTAAAGTGTGTATGAAGCAAATGAGTTGACTCAATCCACTCAATGCCAGTATACCATTTCAATGCGTAACGTTACTTACATACGAAAATGCCTGTACACTTGACGTAATACACAACTGTCTGCCAAAGTTAAGTTCTAGCTCTTCTGACAAGGCATAGTTCTGCTTAATTACATCAAATCTTAGGCATTGTAAATAACAATACTGAGACATATCTATAGGCCTACACAACGGGCTAGTTTCCCTTGTACCTCTGGCAGAGTACTGTATAAGCATTGCAAACAAATAGAACGACTCTTGGAGAAGTTATGCGCATTCGAGTGGCAGCACAAGTCACTAAAGACAATACAGTTTTGAGGTAAAAGCAGATGTACAAATAAATTCTCCAAATACATTCTCTCGCTTTCCTTTCTTATACAATCAAGGGCACTGTTAAAGCCTTTACAACTTAATATGAAGTATAACAAAATATCAAGAGCATTAACAAAAATCTCTTTAGGTTGCATTTTATGGCAACTATTGAAAAGTAATTTTACTGTAACATACACATTAAATATGGTACATAGTCCATGCAGTTGCGCACAGCCATTTGCATCACTATGGTATGTTTAGGCCTACATTATTTGATGTTTGTGGGAGGTGTCATTAGCCACCAGCGCATTACAGTCCAGCATCAGGGAGGCACTCCAGGCCAAGAAAGAAACTCATCCAGACTTGAAGAGGAGGATGGCCACTTGGCCAAGGTAGAAGTAGATGAAATGCTTTGTCTCATGGGTCACATAGCTGCCGAAGTTTCTCCCAACGATGCAATGCCATGTGGGGTTATACTTCTTGTCAAATTCCTGAGGGATCAAAATCAGGACAATTAGTTGTCCGTGTGTGCCTTCCAACATTATTATTCCATTCATTGATACATGACAATACTTTTGAAGTATGGTATACAAAGTACATATCTCACCTTCTTCACATAGGCTGCAATGTCTTTCTCTATGTTGTACTTTTCCATGGCCTGGGTAGCACAATCCACAGCATCCTGCTGCATATCCTCAGACATGTCAGCATTCTTGATAACAGCCTTTCTGTCGGTCATGATGCCTGCTAAACAGAAATAGAAATCAATGTTGTTCTTAGTTCATGTAAGCCTACGTGCCATTTTAATCAAGCCTAATCAAACATGTCGACGTAGGCTACTATATTCGTTTACTTGTTGGGTGCAAGCTACGCCTACGTAAAAAATATTCTAGGCCTTGAATGAGCCTACTGGTGGGACTAGAGCCGCTCAGGTGCGGAATATCAAACGCCAAATGATGCGCCTGCAATTAGCAGTTGCAAACTTGCATCAACATTTCCACACATCACAATCCCTTCTGGGGCATAGGCCCACTCTTGTGGACCATTCATTGACGACAACCCGCTGAGCAGGTGTTCTATTAATAGGCTGTACAGACACTTGATAGAGGTCAATTTTAATAAGTCTACTTGGCAAATTCACTTTTCTAAGCCTTCAAATAGTTGCTAGGGCGAAACAAGATTTCCTAAATTCGGAGGTAGGATAGACGAGTCCATTCCAGCACAGAAAGTGAGTGATCCCACTCAGCCAAGCAAATGGTTAGACCACGTGGATAGGCATGCTAATTGGCTCACAAAAACAAAAATAGATTACAATTGAATTTGCACACGAAACTTATTGTAATGTACAACAATTTCGACCATAAGATTTGCATGTGCGTGCACAGCCTAGGCTACTAAAATAGCCTGATGTCGCTCACCTTCTGTCGGGAGACCTGAACGCTGTTTCCCTTCGCAAAATGTATATTTCGGCTTGTAGGATATCAAGCTTAGCTCTCTATAGCTGCGACTGGTAATTTGATCAGATTTACTCACAGTAGATGTGGGTATCTGCCCCGCTAAAATAGCCTCTACCTCCCCCGCCCTTGACTGCCGCACGCCACATACAATTCCATTGGCTAGAAACACTCTCCTGCTTGATGCAGGCATTTACCACCAGCCCCTCTACCAGCATCTTATTTCGTCCCACAATGCATCGTGAACAGAGGTAGGCTCTGGCAGGATCAGCTGTGAATGACTGGTCGACGAAAAAAATGTTAAGTTGTATATTAGTCATAATGTACGAATTTCAATCATATGTACCCCCTGTTAATCACATCCACCGAGGAGACTAACCTAATTGTTCATGTGTAATGTCATGTTTACTGGATATGGCATGCATGCATGGTTTTTCTTCCCTTCCGTCTACTTTCAACCATAAAACCACCTCAATGTCTATAGAATCTTACAGTGCATAGGCCTACTATAATTCATTCAAATGTGTAGCCCTCAATTAATTCATATACCAGTCTGACCAATGGGATCTTTCATATTACTTTAAGTGAACCAATAACATTTTAATATTGGACTTTCTTGTATTGTATGCCATCATCTCAACCCCTTTGTGAACTTTCATGACCTGAAAGCCATTTCAGTGGAAGACAGTGAACAAACTAAGAAACAGGTACATCTTTTCAGAATTTTATTGAAAATGCTGAAGAAAAACCTAGGCAAAAAGCAAATACAAACTACAACCCACAAACCCAACGTAATCAACAACCACCCCAATTTATTTCCCTTATTTACCAGACTGCTACGATTCCATCCATTGATCCAACTTCCTGGTCCTCTGTTTCCTTTTCTTATTCCAAAAATGTAAATCAAGCCATATCCTTTGACTGGGCACGTTTATCACTTAAAAATTGAGATATAATGGGCTAGTTGCTCTGGGACTCCAATTAGTTCAGAATCAATTCATTTGACTCCTGGAAAATGGATCCCGCTCCAAGCATCCATCCATTCCTTGCCTATCCCTTCCCTACACGATCCACTCATCCGTCTCCAAGGATTGGGATCCACTGAGCCACTCCTCCAATCAAAACCTTGAAATACCAGAAAAAAATCAGAGGCAAACCATTAGAATTGTCATATTTGGGCCCAACCCAATTTTCACTCAGTGCACTCATGACAGGTGGCTAGATATCAAAATGCCATTGAGCTCCAAAAATCAGTAAACTTGAGTACAGAAAAATAAAATATTTTTCTACACGTTACAGGGGTATTTGTCTACCTTTGTGTTAAACAAGCCCAGAGCCCCAGCCTAATACCAACCAGCTTCTACTTAGAAAAAAAATTACATTAATACCAGTCAAAATGTACACATCAGAGGGACAAATGGTCCTGGCAGAAAGCCAAAGACATGCAATGCTTAGTAAATAAGTTGCCAAAACAAAAGATGGGGCAGGAGCTGTAAGGAAATTGTGCTACACATTTAAGAATGTATCATGCATTTTGTAGCAACCAATCTAATCCCTCACATTATACATTGACAAAAATGGATACTGAAGCATACCATTGCCTCTTGACCTGACTCCTCCTCAATAAGATGTCCTATCCTGATCAAACAAATGAAATGTGCTCCACAATCGTTTATTCCAAATCATTCTTTAATCCTTATCTTCAGATGTCTAAAGGAAGACACAAGGGTAAAATACAGTTAAGCAATGAGACCCCCAGCCATCCCATGAAAAGAACATCTCAATTTTTCAACACTTCCAAAAACATTGTGTAGATGTCAACCTTTTGGAAGTTCAGAACGATTCAAATGTTGCAAAAATTGAGGAGACAACAGTCAATTAAAATGAGTTTAGAAGGGATCCAAACAAAAAGGACAGGGGGTTGGGGTGATGGGAGGAAAGATGAGAGGGAGAGGGAAATACCTACATACGGAGATCATCCACTACGACATCAGGAGATGAAATGCAAAAAAAAATAATTAAAATCTATAGTTGGATGTTTGGAAAAACTCACAAGGGGTTAAAAACAAGGAGGGTATACAAGGAATTCACCAAAAGGGCAACACAGCGGTGATGGAAGAAAGTTTAGGAACGGGAGCGAGAGCGGCTATGGCGAGGAGAGTAGCGGGGGGATCCTCGGCCACGGGTACGGGAGTTGCTGCGGCTCCGACTGGCGCTGCGACTGCGGCTCCTGCTTCGACTGCGGCTCCTGGACCGTGATCTTCCATAGCTCGGGCTGCGGGGACCATCTACTTTCACACGAATGTACGCAGTCTCTCCCTGGTAGACACAAGAGAACTCAACTTTGAAAAAAAATGTATATATACACCCTTCCATCGTATTATACACCCTTCCATCGCAATAATGCTGCACCTGTTGGATGGAAAGACGGGTTGAAAGACTCAACAATTAACACCCCATTGTTCAGCCCTATACTCACCTTGAGAAAACTAAACATTATCCATGACATTAACCCTAAATATGCAAGCATACCTCATGTGATCGAAATTTGGTGTTGTCCAGCTTTCGCACGGCGTAGGTCATGTCTTCTTTACGCACAAACTCCACAACGCCAGTTCCATCTCGGAATACATCAGCATAACATACATCCCCAGCTTCACGCATATGGTCCTTCAGGTCCTGCCAACTGCCACTCTGGGGAAGCCCTACAGGGACCATCAAATTGAATAAGATGTTGACGACAAGATAAACATATCAGTTTACCCAATCCAATAGAGCAAGAACCTAATATCCACTAATGTGTGATATGTTACCATTACCCACAACCATAAAGTGTTATTAAACTTGACCCTAAAAAAAAATCTGTCAGAGGTTGAAGATTTGAAGAGTTGTAATGTTACAGCGGAGGTACAATTACAAAATCACATACAACTGCTTGACGACTGTTTTTATAGTACTGTAGGTCCGTGTATCCAGCCCGTGCGACCGACCACCAGTAATCTGCTCACCTGAAACAATGACCCTGTACTCCGAGCGTCTGGAAGGGGGCCCGTATCTGCCTCTGGGGGCCCCGATCCCTCCACCGAAACCACCCCTTCCTGACCCCCTGCCGCTCCGGGGGAACTCCACCCGCAGGCGGTAGCCGTCGTAGTCATAGCCATCCCGTCCGTACACCGCATCGTCTGCATCCCTAAAAGGCGGAGAAGAAATAAGTAATGCAAATACACAAATAACCACTACGGGACAAGCATTTTCATGCAGATGCACAGCAGACTGCTCTCTACTGGAGCCTAATCGTTAAGCTAACGTTAGCTAAGGCTAGCTAGCCAGCGTGCTAGCAGGAAACAAAAGACATGATAATGTCAATCAGATATCAATAGTGAATACGATTTCTTCTAGTAGTCTAATTTGCGGTTGCTTCCAAAAACAGACTCGTGGTGGGTAATTATAGCTCGCTAACTTGCCTTTATGTGAAACACTGGCGAACTGGGTACAGACTGAAACTGTGCACAACGAGGTCGGAATGGCTCAGTGAGCAGCAACGCTGGGGAGTCCGAGCAGCACGAGTTAGCAGCCTCTAGCAAGCTAGCACTAGCTAGCACTAGCACTAGCTAGCATACGGGCTAATAGCCTAGCTAGCTAACTACTATTAGCCTTTACCTGGGATCCTCAAATTCGATAAAGGCAAATGGAGGTCCGCCTCTTCGGTTTTTCAAGTCGATGTCTCGAATTGCTCCGTATTTGTAGAACACGTCCTCCACATCTTTAGTGCGAATATCAGGGGGTAGATTTCCGACATAGATTCGACAATCGTTATTCCCAGCAGGGCCTCGCACTACACCTCCAGACATCGTAGCTAGCTCACGGTTTTCCGTTATGGCTTAAGGTTGAAACACAAAGCGAAAACAGTTCGTAGACGTTATGGATACGAGAAAAATATCACAGATACACAACTTTAGCAAAAAATACAACGACGAATTGACGACCAAGCGCACTTAAAGTTGTCCTCTTCCCCCGCTAGCTTCCAACCCCCCGCGCTGTGTTCCACTGAGCTTTCTTCAGGAACCGCGCTTCTTCGCCGGGACGTTCACGAGTCCCGGAAATGTGCACAGTTCTTTCCGAATGAATCTTTTGAGTGAATCGAGTCACTGGATCATTTTTCAAAAGAACCACGATTGAATTGCGTTTTCAGTGTAAAACTGGATGATAAAATGATGATCTATATATTTATGATAAATTGACAGGCTCAAATATCTAAGCATTCAGCAAAAAAACAACAACACAAGAATAGCCTATGCCTATTACGCTGACAATGAAAAATCTAGCCAATTCACCATTGGGCTATTCTCATTAAACTAATCTTAAACCATCAACGATGATGGGATGAAAACATAACTAAACATGATTGTTATGCATCTGTTGCACACTGCCCATACAATTATGTGGTGGAAGGAAACCCCAGATAACTTATTTCCCTCCTAAAAACTTGCTCTTTTTTCCAAAGCGCTCTAACAATGTGAACGGCTCAGCAAGTTAACAGTTCGAATCTATTGGACGAACCGAACGGAGTTGTTAAGACTCGAAATACAAATCACCCTTAGGAGCTCAAAAATCGCCACGTCCGCCGAACAAAGTAGTTCATACTTGAACAGGTGCTTTATATCGGTGCGTAATTAGTAGGCAATATGATCACTTTTTGATGTGTAGTTCCCGCAAGCAAATCATTTACACATTGCCCCCTCGCACAAAATGCTCAAAGTCCATAGGTCAAAAATAGGCTATAAATTATTAATATTTCAACATGTTGAGCGTCCCTTCTCCTTATTTTTTTAAGGTGTCCATCAAATTTATCATATGCCAGAATACGACGAGGAAGGTGGGTGGGATATCGTAGGTATCACATGCCAGTAGATGGTGCCATCATAGATATATGTCTATGGTTGCCATGGCATTTAGCAACGTGTGAAACGAAAGTGAAATTACTTTTCATCTGAAAAATATAGGCCTACCGAAACATGCAAGTGTATTAGCACAATAGGACACTTTATTGTTTTGATCTTTCACTAATTAATACATCAGATTCATTGAGAACAATGGGCTACTTAGACATGATTATACTACTTTTTCCACACACAGCCCCTATTGTACCCTGTAAACTGTCAAACACTTCAATAGGGACTAGAGATTGGGCAACCTGCCACTAAAGGTTGGCATCTCTTGAACTCTGTCAGAGTAATTTAGGCCTAATAATAATAATAGAACACACAAAGTTCCTAAAAATCATAATCCTCACACAGCATTGCTGTCTAGACATACAGTAGAACAAACAAAACATATTCAGGTGAAAAGAATCACTGGACCATTACTTTCAGAAAGGTAGAGTATCTCTGACTACATCAATGAAATTTCCCCTCACATTTGAATACTGCCTAAATATGCTCTGATTGTGCTACAGATTGCAATTCTGAAAAGTGATTTCACAAGGCAAAAGAAAATTGAAGATGACCAAGATTGATTCACTTTGTTTCTGCCACCACATATAGCCATGTTAAAGGTTTTCTACTATCTCTTAAATAACTCTTACATACCCAATCTAAGGCCATCTACTGATTGTCCTAGGCAATCAAGAAAAAACTAAACTCATTATCAATGGCTTATTTTGTCTTTAATAATCAGTAAGCTACGTCACTTTGAAATCACAAAGGGGTTGGGTATATACTTTAGTATCTAATGTATTTCCCGCCACAGATTGTGGACAACATGCTTGTGACTGTTATGGTAGTGGCCGTGGACAGTGCTAGGGCCTATTGGTTGGCGAAAGCTTGAATGTGTGGGCATAACAGGCTACTCAATATGCATGACATGCTCCATAGACGTGCTGGCCAGCCTCATCGCTGTCTCCACCATTGAAGTATTTCCCCTGTGAAGCCAGACTGTTCACCTGAAGGGCAAAGAATGGGAAGAGAGTATGAGGGGTAAACATTAATTACATGTTAACGGAAATGCAGGTGGCTTCCGATGGTACATTTTACAGTAAAATGGAGCCGTAAAAATATAGTGTTTGAGAATATTCAGAAAGATAACAAGCCAGATTGATCACAAGACTGAGAAGAGATGCTCATGCCTCTGCTCTCTTGATGAACTGTTCAGTGGCAGCGTTCTCATTCTCTTTGTGCCCACGCCAAGTTTTGAGTGCGGAGGCTTGCAGCGCTCGGCCAAATGAGAACGTCGTGGCCCAGGGCTTCATCAGAGGGCAATTGTTGATGGCATTTAAGTGGACAGAGGCCTCCTCTTCACTCTGCCCCCCAGAGAGGAATGTCACCCCTGCAGATAAATAGTAATTTTGTCATCTTAGTGATTTTTCAATGGATTTCTGTCTCTGTCTGTTGTTGTTTGTAATTTTATTTCCCCTTGGAGATCATTCATTCATTCATTCATTCATTCATTCATTCATTCATTCATTCATTCATTCATTCATTCATAACACATTCTCTGAAAGTGAGAGCTTCATTTACCTGCGACAGCAGGAGGAACAGTGCGGCGCAAGGCAGTGACTGTGGCCATAGCAACCTCCTCTGCACTGTATCTGGTGGTACAGCTGTGGCCAGGGGTGACCATGCTGGGCTTGACCAGAGTGCCCTCCAGGTACACATGATGGTCAGACAAGGCCTTGTACACTGCAGCAAGGACCTGGATGATAAACCACATGTTCAACTGACTGTAGAGCAAAACATAGTCAAACATATAAACATACATTCACTGTTGGCGTCATGGAAGGGGGTGCCGCTCACCTTCTCTGTGACATATTGACAGCGCTTCAGATCATGATCTCCGTCTGGCAAGATCTCTGGCTCTATGATTGGCACAATGCCATGCTGCATGCCAGAGAGAGAGAGGACAGGATCATCCTTATGATATGAACAGGCTCTTGCCTTTGATACAGCACTGTGGGTCTGCATCTCTTCATACTATACCTGCTGACAAATACTTGAATAGCGCGCCAGGACTTTAGCGTTCTCTGTGATAGCCAGTTTAGAAGGGGTGGTGTCGCTGATCTTGAGCACACAGCGCCACTTTGCAAAGTCTGCCCCGTCCCTTTTATACTGAGCACAGCGTTCAGAGAGACCGTCCAGTCCTAGGGGATGAGAGAGAACCAGAATTAAAAAAAATATACAGTATATATATATATCAACCTGTAACTAAAACGAATGCAAAAGAATGTACGTATGCAGGTTTTGAGGATATCCAGGGGGTCCTGCAGCCTCACCCTGAGTGGTGGTTTCTCCATTGGTTCCCGCCAGAGGGACAACACCCTTGTCAACCTGCGGGGAAATGGAGCAAAACAGAGTCATTCATATTCAGCTACTGCCCATGGCTTTTTGTTCTTCTCATCCACATGCCACTCACAAACTAAAACTTAACTATATATTATATCACATCCTGATATATCAGTCCCTGAGCTCAGACCTTTATGCCGACCAAGATGCCCTTGTCCTTGATCATCTTGACGAAGGAGATGCCGTCATCAGAGTACTGGTACAGCGTCTCGTGGAAGAAGATGATCCCTCCAATGCAGCCGTTGATGCGGTCATCTGCCTTGAAGAGTATCTGACGGTACTGTCTGCGTTTCTCCTCCGTGTTCTCAACCCCCACCTGGCTCAGACGCTTCGCCATGCTACCTGTCCCAGTGTTATTCCCAAATCAGCAGGTTTGCACGATGAGATAAGTAAACTAAACACCTCAAAATGAATATGAAAAAATAATTAAAATTCTGTAATTTGATGCTTATTTGAGCCAAAAATGAACTCAGAAATATTCAGTCATTTCAATGCAAAGTTAAATTACATTGCCACACAAATTATGTTTGTGTCAATGTTATGAACATGTAGACAGATGCGGAGGGCTTACTGACCCACAGACTCATCAGCAGCCAGGATGCCCTTCCCTGGGGCCACGATGCGCAGGGCTATCTCCTGCAGATTCTTCTTCTGCCCGGCAGACAGAGTAGGGAACTGGTGTGTCATCCTGAGAGATGGTCACACAATCTGCACAGGAGGTAAACTTTGTGTTTGCGTGGTTGAATAGGGCTCTATTCTGTTGTATTATACTCTACATAACTCTTATGCAAAAGGAGCTGTAGCTTTCTGTTTATGCACATCTGAAATGGCATTTCCCCAATGAAACAAGTGTTTCTCACTCAGCAGTGTCCCTGGAGTATTATCTTATGATTGTTGTTTAATAGTGACTATGGTGGTCCTTATTGACACAGTCAGTCTGGGATTACTGTTGTGTGAAGCTCTGTGCTGACGTTGCTGGTCTCATCTCTGTCTCTATAGATCTCCATCTCCATGCAGACATGCCCAAAATAGGGGGGCCTATGATCATGCTAGCAAATATATTTTTCATCCGTTCACTTATTCTATGGTTCCAAAAAGCATTAAGCCTCAATATAATGTTTATAGGATACGGTCATATCTTTATGGACCAGTTATAGACATGTGGCTTACTATTGTGCGGCCAATTCAGTGTCAAATTCCTAACAAAATCCCATCATTTGTCTGCAACACATTGTTGTTTGTCTTAAGCCCCAATGAAGACTTATTGGTCAAAACATGTTGGCTTTTTAAATTATATGATTTAGCTACATTAATAAAGGGTTTTACGGTGCCTGGATTTTGCCCTGTTTCGTCCATTGACAACAAAGTCTCTTCAAATTCCAAAAACAAGGGGCCCCAAAAGCCTCCCTATTGTCCCTGTAGCAGTGCTGGTGTACAGATATGTATAGAATAGCATCATGCATCACTAACCCTGGTGCTCTACACAGACAGGAACACGGGTGGACATTCTATATAAGCTACAGCAAATAATGACCATAAAGTCATACGCCCAGCTCTGTGGGTACCTATCCTCGAAAGTAAATAAGTACATTTCAAGTTTCTTCCAATTCAACAAATGATCAAATATACATAGAGGTCTATACTGTGGTGAATGTTGTCAGAGGCTTATACTGTGGTGTATGCTGTATGTAAGCGGATCACATTCTTGTGATGATAAATTATTTGAATGCCCACCAAAACACACAGAAAAGAACAGGAGTGTCTTACCGGACAGGATGCCAAATCAAATCTCTCTTGTGAATGAGGTGATGATCGCTGTCACAGGCTTTCTGTCAGTCCCTGTTATCTCACCCAACTATGTGACACCTCTAAAGCCAACACCTCCAAGGCGGGGCTTGATGACACACCCTCATTAATGTAGGTGAATATGCACTGAAAAGGAATGTCATCTGCTTTGGTAGAATTGTGAATTTGAGAATCAATCAATAAGACATGCATTTCAATTAAGTGTACCCTACCCTTTTGATGATCAGTTTTGACCTGCTGACCATGAACATGACAAGGGAAGTTAAATATGAGTGTATCAACCAGGTCATATACCACTATGTCAACAAACCTCTCAGCTCCTCCCCAGGTCAGTCCAATGTATACTTTTCAATACTCTATGCACCAATAATATGGATGTAGACTCATTGTTGATAATTATACAGCTCCTGAGATTCCTTTTCTGAGCAGTCTCATGGTGACAGGTACAGTAGCCACAGAAGTTTAGGGACTATATGCAGGTTTATTGGTACATATGAATGGCCCAATTAAGTATTATTTTTTTTATATTTGAAATATACCCTGAACCCCTCTGGTAGCCTCATTTAAACTTTAAACCAACCAAATTCCGTACTATTTTTATTCTAATTAGCTGAAATATGCCCTGGGCAAACCATGTAAATCTCTTGGTAATTTGGACCTTGCCCTAAAACCCACTGGAGTATTTCAGTCTCACAGCAATTCAGGTGTTCCTATGGCCCTGTGTGTGCTTTAAAAATGTGATTGGAAGAATAAGAATAGATTAATTTCCACTTTTCAGTCAATGTAAATGAACAAAGAAATATGACCCAGATAAAATGAAAAGGGGGTCAGTAAATTAATTTATTAATGTGAACCAGAAACCTAAATATATGAATATTCCATACAGTTTCCATTCATGTAATCAATCAACCAGACTCATTACATAAGGATGAAGTCACATCAATTGTAGTATCATTGATGTATAATACAGTTCACTCGATAGTACAAATGAAATTTGACTTCTCTAACCTCAGTTCGGTATCTGTTTCTCCCCAACTCCTATAAGCTGAATCAGATACATCTCTGTCACAGAAACAGTGTGTTGCTTTAGCAGCAGTCATGGTTGGCAGTCCAGTTACTGGCTTTAGACAGGACTGGGATGCTTCCTGGCACTTCATTGTGACCACATCTCTCACTAGACATAATGGTTGATGCGGCACACCTCATTCATTGTGGGTCAGTGTGCCTTTAAAACAAGAGGAAGGATGTGGGTCATTGGACTGCCCCCAGAGTCAGCTGCAGTCTGGACCTGTCTAAGACAAGGGCAAGAAAGGGAATCCAATGTCAGCCTGCAGAGGGAGGAGTCTGTACATTCTCACTGAGGATATTCTGCATTACACCAAGACCACTTGAAAAAGCCAGACAATTATATTTAGCCATCTCCGTTGGGGCAGCATTTTTTTCTGTTATCTCATTAAAAACATTTAATGATGATACTTTATTTGGTCTTCAATCTTCAGTCCTATTAAGGTTGCTCCCTAAGGGGTTGTCGATGTTCTTCCAAATAGGTCGCACCAAGGCTGAAGGATAGCTATACTGTGTATCAAGGTATAGCACACATATAATTCCAAATCAATTATTGAACAAAGGTCTCCTTGTTCAATAAAAACGTCATATTTGCTGCCTAATCTCTACTGTTATTATGGTCAAGTGACTGAAGTAATATATACTGTATGGTATCTGGAACAAGTGTTCTCCCAGCCTAAAAAACCTGTGGAATTGATGTGATCAACTCTTTTAAACACAACAGGTGGATCCACAGAGGACGCTAAGCTTAATGTACGGATTTCCTTAGACATTTCTCATATAGAATATACTTAATGAGTTTGGAGGGAGTTATTCTTGCTGCTCAACATGCCCCCTCCATAAGCTGACCATTAGAGGATACCAGTAGGCCAAATGGAAAACATACAGGAGCAGGCCAAATGGAAAATATACATAGACAGTAACTCTTATGACAAATAGTATTTTTGAGGTACAAAATGTACATCAGATAAATATATCGATCTATGTACAGCGAGTCAATGTTTTTTTTCCCCAGACACACGAGCAGCACAGAGCCATGCTATATGTTCCAAGCCTGTGCTGTGGCTTGGCTCATGTCAATGTTGGCCAAGGTTGGAGACAGGCCAGTGGGGGTGGTGGGAGAGTTGAGGATATCACAATCAAAGTTCTGGAAGCAGTCCACAGACAGGCCCCGCATGGCTTTAGCTGGGCGATCAGGGTGGTTCTTGAGTTCAAGGATCAACTCAACAGGCATCTTTTCTAACATTTGGGAGTCGAAGGAGGTGCCTCGGAAGAATGTCTGCCTTTTTAAGCGCTCAAGGCTACACAGGCGGTGAGCTGGGTTCTTGCACAGGAGCTGGGATCACAGAGAGAAACAGAAGAAAGAATATAAGTCAGAGAGTTTTGAGGGAAGGTAAAGGCTTTCCATGTCTGGACAATCATAGATCAGTTACTGACCTCTGTGAGCAGCAAGGCCAGAGCAGGAGTGAAGGTACTGGGCATGGCGTATGAGAAGTCTCGGACCTTCCTAAGCATGTTGCAGTGGTCTGGTTCTGGGGGCACTGGGAACTAAAGAGACAACATGGAATGAATCAACAACTATGTCTAGAAGGCATACAGATAGAGATGGGCAGGTAGGTCTGAGATACGCACCCCCTCCCCAACACATCACCCTCCCAACACATAGTGGGTGCAAAAATTAGTTGGTGACCTCACCTTTCCAGTAACCAATGAGAATAACATAATTCCAAGTGACCACCAATCAGCTGCATGGTTGTATGGCCCCCCACTCAGGACCTCAGGAGCTGTTCAGCCAAAACAGACGACAAAACCAAAATGATTCAATATGCTGTTGTTATCAACCAAGGACAATGTACGACTACATTATAGTACAATGTCGACATAATCTCTTATCTCTTCTCATCTCCTTGACCCCAAATGTCTCACCCATGTATTGGATTGTCCCACAGATAGTGAATGCTCTTCCACCACGTTCAAGACGACGAGAGAGTCCAAAGTCGGCCAGACGAAGATGACCTGCATTAAAAAAATGTTCATCACGCTGAAGTGATGCTAAAACTGACTGAAACAACATACAGCCAATAAGGACACCTATAGCAGAATGTTCCACAACATTCCCTAGATGAATTCTAATGTTTGTATTCTAGCCCTCTAGTGGTCCTCTCTGATTTACAGAGGGGGAGAAAACTAAGCAGGATTTACCTTGGTCACTCAGAAGGACATTCTCCATCTAAAAAAGGCCCGAATAATCAATGTATGGATGAAAATATTTTCAACACAGATTGAATACATCACAATGCATGAATCACAAGAAAGGCTGTAAAGGGAATTGCTTGTTATCGTGTTCAGTACCTTCACATCCCTGTGCACGATCCCAAAGTCGTGTAGGAATCCTATCAATGAGAGATACATTATTGAGTGAAGCATTAAGGATCCTTTCAAATCACATTCAGCATTGTTCAAGATCACGCACGTCCTCTCTAGCCCTTTACTGTACATTTTGTCAGCCCTTGAGTTTCACTCACCCAAAGCACATCCCAGCTCCGCAGCAAACACCCTGGCCTCATCTTCCCCAAACTGGCCCTTCAGCAGCCAGTAGGTGTGAAGGTCGCCAGCGCTGCAGTAGTCGCACACTGTGGAAGGACACACAGGGTAACCACCATGTATCTGACTGGGTTTAAATAGGGCTGTTCAGTATAGGGCAAACTGATCCACTGCAGAGTGTAGTAGACATCACCTGCTGAAATAAAAGGTCACCGTAATAATAGAAAGAACCAGATGCAGTAGAAGAACAGAGTTGTCTAAAATTACACACGTGTTGATTATTTGTAGGGGGAGGAAATTGTAAGAGACACTGGGCAACTCTGAACGCATGCCTTTATACAAATTATATATAATCAAAATTTTTTTTATTTTGTTTTAACCCTTCCTCATTCATTGTTAAATAATATAAATTGTTAAAACAACTCCAGCTCAGATGTATCCAGTTGCCTTTCCAGGCCAGTCTAGTACAGACAGGTATC
The DNA here is from genome assembly GCF_949987555.1 of Borostomias antarcticus. Lineage (NCBI taxonomy): Eukaryota > Metazoa > Chordata > Actinopteri > Stomiiformes > Stomiidae > Borostomias > Borostomias antarcticus. The sequence goes on along the minus strand of NC_140234.1, from coordinate 55,388,403 downwards.
TATTTTGGAACTCTAGATGAAAAACAACGCCATGGCATAACAACAACTCGTGAATCAAATTGTAATCGAACACGATTGTATTTAGTCTGTTAGAAAACGGATCAATGCACTTTGCAATGCAGAGGCATATATCAAGTATTTTATATCTAATCTCGGATGGAGTTGGTTTAGATTGGAGTGAATGGGATACAGGGTAAACACAGGGCAGGGGGAGGCAGAAGGGGAAAACCACTGTCACACTGCAGCTTTGAGCAGTACCCTGAACACTCAGTAGATGGCAGTATAGTGCTTCAAAAAGGAGTAGTGAGCAGGGCTCAGAAAAGTAAACTCAGGGAGCGACACCAGGGTCAAACAATAGCACTGGTCCAACTTAGGGGGAGAGAAGCTATATCAAGACACATGTGAGGAGAGAGGAGGAGATAAAAGGCTGGGGTAGGGATCTAGCTATGTCATCGTCAGTCACTCACTAATGAAGAGGTGGCGCTGGGTCTGCCAGCAGTCCTGCAGTTTGTGGAGGAATGGGTGTGTGACCTGCCGCTGCAACGCAACAGTCAACAACACACACAGCAACTGTCAGCAAGAGATGGAGGTGTCCCTCGGCCAATATTTACATAATAAATTGATGACAAAGCTTGATCAGACCTAGACCATAGGCTCATGTGTAGAGCAATTGTGGGAAGCTGATAACAGTGATTGTTGTCACTGGGACAAGAGGGTCTTCTTAGTCCCCTCCTAAGATGTCTACCCCAGTGTGACAGTGTGAGATCCACCTGAATGATGACCTCCTCCTTGGATTGTTCCAGAACCCCATGCTTCAAGATCTCAGATTTCGGCAGGACCTCAACAGACAATATGGAAACATTTGGGCAGGAAGCACACAGAGTTGTATGCAGATGTGTCATGTGTAGATATGTCATCACGCTAGTTAAGAAGGGTCGCAGGGATGTTCACCTTAACAGCATATATCTTCTCCTTAGACTTGTCCCTCACTTTCAGGATGGGGCCAAAGGATCCCTTGGCTATGAAGCCCAGGATCTGTGACATCAAGGGAAAGAGGAACTGGTTATAACAGGCCTGTGCAATATCACAGTATATACTATTTTTAGCTCAAGAAGAAACAAGAGAGAGAGGAAAATGAAAAAAGAGAAGGTCATTATCAGCCAATTTTATCCAGCGAGACTATAGGACCACCTGGAAACGGTCTTGTCCAGGAAATTTGCGATGCGGAAACTCGGGGAGGAAGATGGAGATGAAGCCAGGGAGAGTCCTCGTCAGAGCTGACCTCTCAAGGCCGTGTTCTGGGGGAAGTAGGTGGTCAAGAGCACAAGGCCCATTGCCCAGTGCCAAACGCCCAGTGTCCAGACTTGGTTGGCTGAGGTGGCGGAGTCCATCAGTGATGGAGACCCCCAAGTTGGAGAGGAGTCCATGCCAGCCTTTCGAGCGCCGTCCCTCCTCGTTGGACAGCTTTCTCTATATTGCAGAGAGGGGTTTGAGAATGGACTTAATAGTTCTTTCTGTGTGCTGCTAACAACTAAATGTCAAACATATATTGGGTTACCACCATGTGCTACAGTAAAATCCTAACCAAGGAAACCAAAACTGAACAGTGATAAGAGGGCGGAGGGCGCGGAGGGCAAGTGTTCGGGTGCGGTTCACCACCAAGCCGCTAGAGTGCGCTGTGCTGGCCACCACACTACTGGCTACAGATAGCCTGGCATTAGCACTCTAGCTTACTGTAGGAAGTAGTAATAAACAAAGGTCCCTACCTAGTGAAGTTAGAGATGAATTTTTCCCCAGATGGTTCATCCAATCACCTGCCAAGTAGTTTTGAAATTACCTGCCCTTTATTCAAAACAGTTTCCAACGGAGAGTTCTCAGATGGTTATGCGAAGCAACAGCGTCAGGTTAGTTCTGAGTAATGCAACCACAGTTGTTGTATGGGTCAATGATGTCATTACTGATAGATAATATAGATAGATAGATAGATAGATAGATAGATAGATAGATAGATAGATAGATAGATAGATAGATAGATAGATAGATAGATAGATAGATAGATAGATAGATAGATAGATAGATAGATAGATAGATAGATAGATAGATAGACAGACAGACAGACAGACAGACAGACAGACAGACAGACAGACAGGGACCCTGGCCAACTTTCATCATCTCAGAAACCATTATGTCTACAGAAGCGGCAAGAATGTACTTCTTTTCTCTCATCCTGTCCCACATCGGTTACTGTCTACCTACCTGGTCAACTGCAAATGCCACAACTCTAAGCCCCATCATATCCTTATATAAACAAGCTATCAAAATTCTCGATAAAAAACCCAGAAGATTCCACCACTGCATTATCTTTAAAAAACACAGTCTCTTAAGTTGGGACAATCTTAATTATGAACTGCTGTCTCATGTACAAGATCTGTCACGGTTCGGCCCCCCCTCCACTCACCAGCGTAGTTAGTTTCCGTTCATCCACCATGGGTTCGACAAGAGGGGCATCGAGGGGTGACTGCCAAATCCCATTTAGAAAAAGTCTGTTTGGTCAATCAGTTTTTTCATACACTAGGCTACTGCACACGAGTGGAACACAGTCCCCACACATAAGAGACTCTACCTCATACCACACCTTCAAGAAACACATGAAAAACTGTCTTCTCTACAACCAAAGCTGTGATCATTAGCGCCTCTGAATGTTGTGTGTTAAATGTGCTTGTCTTGATATTATGTATTGTGTTGTGAAATTATCCATCCATCCATCCATCTTCATCCGCTTATCCGGGGTTGGGTCGCGGAGGCAGCAGCTCCAGCAGGGGGCCCCAGACATCCCTTTCCCTAGCAGCATCAACCAGCTCTGCCTGGGGAATCTTTAGCCGCTCCCAGGCCAGTGAGGAGATGTAATCCCGCCACCCAGTCCTGGGTCTACCCCGCGGCCTCCTCCCAGCTGGACACGCCTGGAACACCTCCCTAGGGAGGCGCCCAGGAGGCATCCTCACTAGATGCCCGAACCACCTCAACTGGCTCCTTTCGACGCAAAGGAGCAGCGGCTCTACTCCGAGTCTCTCCCTGATGACTGAACTTCTCACCCGATCTCTCAGGGAGACCCCAGCCACCAAATTATGTACTGTGTAATGTGTAATGTGTACTGTCTCTGAATGTTGTATACTGTTCGTGCTGTCCCATGTGATTCATGGTGTACTGTCCCTGAATGTTGTGTGGACTGTGTTGAATTTAACCACTGTGTACTGTACTGTTTTCCTTTACATTGCCTAACCAATTTTACCATTGCAGGTAAGTGTTTTCATTCCTGGCAGGGGGACTGCCGACGGGAACTAGCCTTTTGGGTAAAATCGGGTGCATTTACACTATGTGTTTATTAATGTACGTTGTCCCTCTTAATCAAATAAACTAAAACTGAAACTGAACTGACAGAATGCGCAGAACAAAGCTCCACGGACCCACGGGCACTGCGCACTAGTATTTGAAATAATATGGCCAGTACTGGGAAAACAATGTTCAATGTTCATGAATTCTATTTTCATCTAGTTGACCTCAGTCCCATCTCTTTGAATTGCATTTAGCCAGTTCCACCCCAGGCACAAGAGAAGATCACACGCGCCAGCCACTCCCCCGTCCCTTTGAATACAGCCCCATGGTCCCTGAGGCCCCTGACGTCATGGATTAAAAACCCAATGCCTATAACACGTTGGTTCCATGAGCCCAGCAAAACACCTAAATAATTCCACAAATGTTGTGTGTAAATAATGTATGCCGCTTATCACCTTCCACTTGTAAAACCATTAATCGGAAACGATTATAGCACACGCCAACATGCAAATAGCCTACGCGCAATTGCGCGCGAGTTAAAATGGCAACATTGTTGACAAAGTTATTCAGTGCGTAAATGTAGCCATTTATTGAGTATTCGTTTTGATTTAAACAATGATAGCGCAGCTACAGACCCTTAGGAATAACTAGGCCAGGCTACTTTATCTGATAGACGCAAGTAGCGTGCATTATAATAGGCCTATGTAAAAACTTTGAAATATGCGAAACCGAACGTATGCCTCACCTTGCTGTTTTTATTGACGTCGTTTCCCATCACATTCTTTAGGATATATTCCACCAACACGTGTCACAGAAAAAACACTAAATTCTCTTATAATCCACTGTATTCCTCTGTTTTATACCCGAGCCATATCCGTTCCCTGCTAGAGTGGGTTGTTCACCCAGAGCGACTGGCAACATGATGATACAGCATTCGAGGGCCAAGTTCCGCTCCAGTTCAGACTGTCAGATTGATCACCAGTCAGCCGCCCGCGTCCGTAACTGGCTGCAAAGCCAATATTGCAGCCATGTACCTGGTAACCAAGCTTTTCTAGGACTGCAAAACACCATGTAGACAGTATTGTCATAAGACATTACTATTTTATTGACAAATAATTATACAGTTTAACATGCACAATGAAAAGTTCTGAGAGAACCGTGGAACATAAAACATATAACTACTCTTATATTGCAGAAGAAAAAGAATATAATAATTCACTGAAATATAATCGCTTTACTTTAAATATTGTAGGCAACAATATTTGACATCCCCCATGCTGTAGCCGAATAACAAACTCAGCAGTACAATTGTAATTCAACACAACAAAAACATGGTTACAAAAATATCAGAAAATACTTTGCTTAAAAAGTGCTTCAGTGTTAAAATTACAAAAACATTCAACCATGAGCTGCAACAAAATTCTTTATCCATGACTATCAATAGGCAATTGGAGCAAGTGCTGTGAAATACAAGGACATATAATAGACATTTTTCACTGCTTTGTTTTTGATATATTGCACAGATATGTTGAGGAACAATACATTTTCAGCCCTCTTTGAGATATGGTAACTTGTAGGAAGTCTCATACAATATTGTGAAAAAAGTAGATATATTTAGTTAACATTTACTGTACAGTGACTTCCTAGTCAGTGACATCATGATATGGTGGTGAGTAAAACTGCATAGAAATCAGTCGGCTAAATAGGCTAAGAATACAGTGTGCCTAGTGACGTGCTCATAGATCAGGGTGTTTTTAACCACAAACATTTGAATGGTTTTCAAGGTGCATTCAATCGAGTTTCATACGTCCAGAGACAGTGTTTTCCTGAGCCTGCAGGAAAACGTGCTCTCAGTTAAACCATTCGAACAAAGCAACCCAATCAGGAAAAATGAACTGTGAACCACAACCCCAAAATAGTCCCAGGTATACCGTGAAAGAAATATACACTATATCGTGGAAGCCTCAAGTATATAAATTGGTCATGGAATTTCACTTAGTTGATAATGTACGGCACAAAAACAAATAGACAAAGAAAACAACAATATACTTGGTCAGTCACCCTGATGTTCCTGATGTTCCTGGCCATACATCAGTGAACTGGCCATTGCTGAAATGCTCTGTTACACAGCAGTTCTACGAGATACGGTGACTGGACTAGGAGAAGACCACCATCATCTAAAACATCCTTTTTAGGTTCTGCAGGCTCACAGGTCAGGGTTCCCCTGGATGAGAAGAAGACCTCCCCCACAGTCCAGATAGAACATCCTTTTTAGGTTCTGCAGGCTCACAGGTCAGGGTTCCCCTGGATGAGAAGAAGACCTCCCCCACAGTCCAGATAGAACATCCTTTTTGAGGTTCTGCAGGCTTACTGGTCAAGGGGGCTGGTCCTGAACTATTAGGACTGATCCATCCCCAGCTCTCCACACACCACCAGAGTCTGTCACCTCAGGCTAGAAATGTTCAGACACACAACAGACTTGTCTGGTCTCCCCCTGATTCCCTAGGCCAGGGATTGTGGTTGGAAGCTGCCGTAGAGCATGGTGCAGTACAGTGTGGTGCAGTGCTGTCTCGGTGTGTGTGTGTGTGTGTGAGTCTTGTGTCACTTGCGGCGACTGAAGATGCTCTTCTTGCTGGAGCTCTTATCGGCGGTGCTGAGGCCGATAAGAAGCCTGGCCTTCTCATCTTCTTCCTGCTGCTGCATGAAGCTGTCGGACTTCCCCTCAGATGCCTTACCACGAGCCTCGCCGCCCGACGCAGGCTTCAGACGCAGCTTCTCCTTGATCATCTTCATGGTGGGGGGGAGAGGTACAAAGGTTTAGAAACATGACATGTACGTGTCACTTCAGAACACACAAATAGAAACTCCAATATACGCTGGCTATTGACTGTGACAGCTGAGGCAAAGATGGCTTTGAGCAAGGATCGACATTTTCGTGGCCTTGAACTTAATAACCGGATGTTATTTTGACAAGCGTGGTCTGGTGCTACAGTATAATGCAGCTCATGGTTTTGCCAATCCTGGCTGTGTGAGAGGGTTTCTGAGGCTTGTACCTGTGCCACCAGATTTTTTCGACTGTCCCTCTTCACAGCCATGGCAAAGTCCAGCCAGGTCCACGTGTTGTTGTGGTACTCCAGACATGGCAGGACAAGGTTCAGGTCCTTCCAGTCCACACTGCTCTTTTCACCCTAAGAAGGTACGCGTACGCGTGCGTGCGCGCGCACACACACACACACACACACACACACACACACACACACACACACACACACACACACACACACACACACACACACACACACACACACACACACACACACACACACACACACACACACACACACACACACACACACACATACACATACAAAATACTTATTTGCTGATGACATCAAAATGGGATTCAGTAATGGTGAATATTTTGTGCCTGTGCGCTTACTGAGGAGTAAATAAACCTGCAGTGCAAGGTTATTATAGTTAACGAAAACTAATGAAAAAAACAAAACTAGGTGTGAAAAAACATTTGGTTAACTGAGATAAAAACAAAAAAAAATAGGCTTTGCAAAAAAAACATTTAAGTCTCTTTCATCTCATATATAACTAAGCCTAGTATTTTGGGTAGTTATTAAATCTATTCTCCTTTTTTTGCTATGCCCCTGCGAAGAAGTAACCTTATGTGCACCAGATGGTTTGTTTCACACGGAGCGAAACAGCGTGAGCTTGCGAGATCAGGATAGTCTCACGAGGCTAGCGCAGAAGAAAAAAACCTAAAACTAATACTGAAACTAATAAAAGCTACACTAAGACCAAGTGTTTTCAAACAATAAAAACGAAACAAGCAAACCCGGTTTAAAAACCAATTACAACTAAACTGAAAGCAAAAAGTTAAAAGGATATGAAAATAAAAACTAATAAAAAAAAAGCACAACTATTATAACCTTGCTGCAGTGGTACATTCTGTTTAGTTCCCACTGATATTGTACTGCTGACAGGCAGTATCATAACATGATGACATGGTGTCTGTTCAATAGGATGAAACAGAGACAACAAAATTCCAGATGTGAAGGTATTTTAGAATCACAGGCCTGATAAACAGCACGTGAGGGACCTGGTTTGTGGCCACATCACCTTTCCCTGTGTAGTTCACAGGGCTCAAAATCAACCTGTTTACTTGGTAGCACTAGTGCTTCAAAAATGTAGGAACACCAGCAAAATGTAGAAGCACCCAGCGAAATGTAAGGAGCACCAACAATAGGCCAATTTGTAATAGATTTGTTGTATTATAGCTAGGCATGAAATTTTGGCGGTATGATAACTAAAATGTCTTATATATACAGTATATAAACTTTTGAAAACCATTCACAAATTGTAAGCCATTTTATTTTTAAATAACAGCCTAGAACATTTGTGAGGGCATATCAAGGCACTCTGACTATAACATAGGTTGTCAGGACAAACATGTAGGCTACTGTAGACTAGTGGTTTTAGGTCAATGAATGGAGAAGGGCTCCACACTCCCATAGAGAAAGCATTATCTGTGGTTGATAACTCCAGCTTGATAACTTGAGTCCATGTTAGGCACCTCTGTGAAGTCGAGAGCTTTTTCCCAGTTCAAACCCTGTGTTTCTGCGACGCTCCTAAGGCGGGATATGGCTGTTTAGGCGTTTAAGTCATGGGAGGAACAGTTTCCTTTTCACCGCTATTGTGAACGAGACTAGCGAATACAGAGAAAGGGACGTCCGAATGGAAAAAAGGTTGCACCAGAATAATTATGTGCACTCGCCCTAACGCTCGCTATTATATTTTGAGGTCGCACAGATTATAGATAAGGAGTCTCTTGCACACCTGGATATAGTCTCAGAGACAGGAGCGTAGGGGGAGTACAATGAACGATTCGAGGTTGCACTGATTACATTTCAGGAGCATATGCGACCAAAACGGTCGCAATTTCGAGCCCTGGTTCAGTAATGAACAGCACTGGCTGGAGGTGTCTATGCAGTAAACAGTAGGCACCACCCACCTTGTAGCTGACACAGAGAGGGACCTGAGGAATCTTGATGTAAATAAAGGAGTTATTCATGGCTGCTCTCTCCTTCATCTTGTCTATGTCATCGACAGGATGCTGGGGGAGAAAAATGAGACAAATTAGCCATACTAAACCATATACTGTACAGAGAATATAGAAGACGTTTGGTATCACATCTGAACTCAAAAAGACTTTTAGTATTTTCAAAATTCACATTTTGTGAGGATTGGAGGATCAAGCAACGATACTTTCCTGTTTACAGTGTTACTGATCAGTGTTACTGATCTTTCCTGAGAGCTTATTCATACACACATAATACCTCTGGGGGCTTTCGGAATGACCTCCTGACCCCTGCGGTGCGGTTCAACCCCTGGGTGACCCCTTTGCTGGGGCCCAGGGCCCCTATGGTGTCCTCGGAAAGCTGGCGAGGCTTGACGACAGGGATACCTGGGACACATCACAACATCAGCACTGTGCCCTCTGGATGACTCTCCACATCAGATTATACACCCTATACTCCCTCTGCAACCCACTAGAGAACTGACACTATCTCACACACACACACACACACACACACACACACACAGAGGTGCATACAGTACGCTACTGAAGGTCATGCTGGAGTCAACACAGGCTTATAATAGCCACCAGGGGCAACTAGCAATCCAATACCACACGAGGGACAGGCAAAGACAACGGAAGCTGTTATTGATTGGCTAGCTGAGAGGTATGGATTTCCAGATCCTGCATCCAGGTAGAGAAGAAGGAGTAGGGGGGCAACTCCACCATACATTGAAGCAAGTCATACACACAGTACAGCTGGAGGTCAATAACTGGAGTGGGCACAACGTACCAGTAGTGACCAAGCGGAACTTGTCCTCCTCATCAGCAACTTCCTCCTCCTCGACATTCCTTCCCGGAAAGAAAAATCCCATCATCCTTTTGAAGAACTGGTACATGAGCTGGATGGTGAGAGGCACCACGTTCACCTGAGGAGAGAGATGCCAGCTGTAAAAAAAAAAAAAAACACGGCCCAACTGCAGATGCACCTCATGGTTCCCCGTTGAAATGTCGGAAGGGGTCAAATGCTCACCTCAAAGTGCTCCTTGACCGAGATGCCTCCCACCGGGGGCCGCACCTTGCTGAAGATGCGCAGGGCGAACTGGCGCCCGGACTGACAGGTGCTCTGAGGCCGCAGCACCACCTGGGAGAGAAAGAGGGGGTGTCCATTCGAACTCTAAACAACAACGTGGCAGAATCAAACTCGTCTCACGATATTAGTCAAGATCACGACGTGCAAGATCTTCGAAACGGATGTTTTGGGGTTTTATTCGGACTCATGGAACTCTCTGCAAAATGGTGTCACGGTTGATGCGAGATTTGTCAACTCAGCGTGCAAGATGAGTGAGAAGATATATCGATCAATCCATTCAAGGATGGATCTACCCCCTGTACACTGGGAGGGGGGGGGTGTTCGAAAAACCAACACAATGACGTCAAACAGGAAACAGCACCGTATTCACACAATGGTACGAACACACGCAATGAAATGGAGGAGGCAGGGGCAAAGGTGGACATTCCAGAGGCCGACAGCAAACATGCGAGCCCCATGGTCCTGAGTGGAGAGGTGCGATGGCGTCAACACTGACGGCGACGCCCAGTTACTGTACCGGCACCATACGTACCCTCACATGCTGCACAGGAGGAAACCAGCAGAGAGACTTAGAAACACATGCGGGCGCAGCCTAGTGGCCTCGGTGTGAACGGCAGGTCAACTAACGTCCTCGAGCGGGCGGGTCCGGGGTTACCTTGTAGGCTGCGTTGGGCAGCAGGTTGTTCATGGTGAACCAGCCCAGCTCCAGGAGATGCTCTGCCGTGTCGTCCGACTTGTTCAGCTGGCGGGAGGGGGGGGGGTTCAACACACGATCAGCGTCTGAAGCAGGGTTGCCACTATCCCATCACAGATAGTTCTAGTGCATCTGCCCTGAGGCTGAGTAACCAGTGTCATATAGCAGTAAGCCCCCGGTGATAATACAATTGAAAACGACAAAATTTTGTTGAAGGAAGTTGGGGAAAAAACGGGCGGATATCCCGTCAAAATTCCGTAGAGAGTAGTAGACAGTCTGGACCGGAAGTTAAGAACTTCCTTTTACAAATTCTAAGCGGCTGAAGTCCAGACTCTCTCCTCCGTAGAGAGTCTGGCTCCGAGACTAGTGCCCACCTTGCTGTACATGAACCTCTGCAGCTCCAGCTCGGCGATGCCCAGCTGGCCGTCCTCCTCGGTGAGGCACCAGCGCGCCTGGGCGAAGCAGATCTCCGTCCTCCGGACCACGCTCACGTCCTCGGGGGGCTTCCGCAGCTCCAGTTTGTTGGCCCTCTGCAGCTGGAAGTCTTTAAAACACCTGCGCGCATGCAAGCACGCACACACACACAGACCCACAGACCCCCCGCCACGCACACGCACGCACAGGAGGAGTGGAAAGAAATGGAGTTTGTGAAATTACATTTTTACTTCCCTTCGTGGGCATTGAGAAAATGTGGCGCGTGATGACGTTCAGCTCAACCTGATGAGGATGTTGAGCTCCTCGCTCTTCATCTGCATGTCCGTCTTCTCCTGGTTGAGCTGGTTCTGCAGCTTGACGTTGATGTCCGACAGCTCGTCTTCTCTCAGTTCCTCCTGGGCCTGGTCGGCACACAGAGCAGACACACAACGCATGTCTGAGCAGCATGGATATGGGCAGGGGTGAAAATTAACATTATGGCTCACAGTGAGTCACCTGCCAAGGGGACTGTAGATGAAAAAATCTACCGGCCAAGTATATATATTTTTTTCAGATAGCCTTCCGAAATCTAGTCGCCAATTGGAAATTTGACCTGCATTTGGCCGGTGGCAGGTGTTCATTTTCAGCCCTGGATATGGGCTTACTAAAGTATGAAAGAAGTACTATTGCCTATTGCACTTTTGTACTGTGTCAAAATTGATCGAAGAATAGATGATCTTACTGAGGCAATATATTGAGATGGACACTGGCCTAGATACTGAGCCGAAACGGCATATGGAATCTCCACGGATACCGAGCCTGACCCTGATGTTGGAGTAGATCTGCTTCTCCAGGTGTCGGATCTGGGCCACGTGCTGCCGGACGGCCTCCTGGAGGTGCAGGATGCTGCTGCGCTGCTCCTCGGGGTTGCTGGAGATCTCCAGCTGGAAGCGGACGCGCTGCTTCTTCTCGCTGTGCTCCTGCGCACACGGCAAAAGACCGGGTGAGGGTCGCCCCCGCGGGCCCGCGTTTCAAAACGGCCAATCGGGAGGCTTAATTGCGGGGGGAGGCGGGAGTTGCGCCTCGGGTACCTTGCGTTTGGGCTCCACGTGTAGCAGCAGGTTGTTGACGATGTCCAGGATCATGGCGTACTGCACGGGGTTGGTGGAGATCTCCAGGTCGTGGTGAATGAGGGTGAAGGTGTCCACAGCCCCTAGAATGGCAACAGGGGAGCAAAGCGTATAAGGCCTCGCGTTTACCGGCCGAACGCCGTTAAGAGCGTGAGCATCTGAGTGACGTGGTTGTAGATGTCGTCTTTGAGCGCGCTGGGGGGGAGGGGGGGGGGGGGGGGGTCTCACCGGCCTGTTTCTTCAGCAGATCTTCTTTCTCATGGCTGCCCCGCAGCTCCGGGGGTTTGATCTGAGTGGCCAGATCCGGGTCGATGTCGTGGCTGTAGCCGATGTAGTACATGCGACAGCTGCAGCGAGAGATGATGCGCTGCACCTGCTGTGTGTCGTTCACCTGGGCCGGCAGGTTCCAGTCTGGTGGACAGACAGACAGAGGCGCACGGTTGAGTTCTGAGAGTAGTGCGTGAGTGTGTGTGCGTGTCGTCGTCATCAATCATACTCGTCTTGAGTGATCGCCGGTGATGGGGTGTGTGTGTGTGTGTGTGTAGCAGTACCTGTGGTGGTGCTGACCATGCCTCCCACAGCCTGGCCACTCTCCATCAGCTCCAGCACAGAGTCCAGGTTTCGCTCCCGGTGCTCCTCGATGTTTTTCACCTGTGTCACAACACACACACAACACACACAACACACACACAACACACACAACACACACACAACCGGGACAAACACAGTCAATAACAGCTAACCTGTGGCCCTGGGTTTTGGCCAGGGGGGTCATCGAAACCGCAACAGCATTCGGCGTCTGTGGAGCTTCATGGCGGTCGGGAGACCGTGAGGTGATGCCCACCTCCAGCCACAGCTGCCAGTCCTCCTGCTCCGAGGGGTTGGGCTCCATGGTGGCGAAGTACTGCATGCCGTCCAGCAGGCACGTCCAGGTGGTCTTCTGCTTGAGCGTGTCGTTGTACCAGGCGGGGTCGTGCTCGCACTGCAGCAGCTGGGCCTTGGCCGCCGACACCAGCACGCAGCCGGCGGTCTCCGTGCCACGCAGCATCATCTGCACGTCGTAGAGAGAGCATGAGGAGGAGAGGGTCACGACACTGGACACGGGCGCCTGGAGCGCGAAGATAAAAGCCGTTCTTTACCTCGAACCGGAAAGTCTGTGGGGATTTAGGTTTTTAGAAGACTGTCCGAGAACAAAACGGGACAGTTGTAATTAATTGCGATGATCTTAAGTCATGGATCTTGAGAAAGGCGAAAGGTTTGAATGTTCGGCTTGGGCGCCGGTACCTGACAGTTGACCAGCTCGATGAACCAGTTGCGGTTGTAGACGTCGTCGGTCTGGCAGGCGGCGATGCCGCACAGCTGGTCGCTCACGCCCGAGTCCTCCTCGGAGAACACCACGAACTTGTCCGTCTCCTCGATCAGCTTCTGGAGCATGGTGGTCCCTGCCAGACAGAGGAAGAAGGGAGTAAACAAAAGAGAAGCCCGAGCCACGTCCTTTGGAGAGACTCGGCTCTTCCTCCTCCTCCTACTCCTCACCTTCATTCTGGCTCTTCTCGGCGCGGCTGGTGCTGGGCATGGCTGGGGCAGAGGGGGCGGTGGTGGGGGAGTAGCTGGAGAGGGTGCGTTTGAGCTTCTTGGCCTGCAACTGCGTGTCGATCCTCATGCCCTTCAGGGCCTCGGTGGAGAGGTTCCTCTTCAGCACGGCGGCCTTCTTGTAGCCGTCGTACAGGCCGAAGGCTATGTTCCTGTTCGTGGTGGTCCACGAGGCCCGCAGGTCCACCAGGCACAGCTTGTGGGTGTAAGAGGCGTTGCACTCGTCCTTGGGGTTTACCTCCTGTCGAAAAAACAATTCAAGCGCCACTCATCCCCGGGAAAGCCTCTTAAAAACCTCCAGATGCAGTGCTTGAGACGTAAGACGTAAACACCGTGTCCAGGTGGTCTTACCTCCTCCATGCGGTTGCTCTGGCGCTGGTAGCTGAGGGAGGACAGGCTGAACAGGTGGGTCTTCTTCACCTGGGCGTTGATCTGGTGGTCGGCCGTCTCGTCCCAGGTGGAGGCCATGAGGTGCACCGTCATCTCCGTGAGCTCGCTCACCATCTGGGTCAGGTTCCACTCCGAGATCAGCCTCCTCATCACGGTGCCAGCTGGGGAACACAGGCAGGCAGGGTCGGTTCACATACCGCCGTCTAAGACGGTCGCAGCCTCTCCCTGGTGTGTATAAAAAGCGTTTGGCGTTTGGGGAGCGGCGCTTTACCCTGCGGGATGAGCCTCTGCGTTCCTCTGGTGAAGACGTGGCCTCGGCTGCACTCCACCTGGACGCCTCTCTGCTGGGCGAACGAGGCCCAGTAATGCACCTGCAGAGCGGAAAGCACACCCGCGGTCACATGGGTGAAATTCCCAATAACAGTAGTCTCGTCATGGGAGATGTATAAAAGTAAGACTCATTAGAAAGTATGGATACTGTAGATCTCCAGGACAGAGGGAGAGTATGGATACTGTAGATCTCCCGGACAGAGGGAGAGTATGGATACTGTAGATCTCCCGGACAGAGGGAGAGTATGGATACTGTAGATCTCCCGGACAGAGGGAGAGTATGGATACTGTAGATCTCCCGGACAGAGGGACAGTATGGATACTGTAGATCTCCAGGACAGAGGGAGAGTATGGATACTGTAGATCTCCCGGACAGAGGGACAGTATGGATACTGTCGGACAGCCACAGCTCTTCATAGATGAGGGTGCAAACTGACTCACTTGTAGCTCTGGGAAGGCGGCGGTGTAGGACATCTGTTTGCAGTGCTGACCCAGCTTCTTGCGGACGGGTCTGAGGCTGTGGAAGAGCTCGCCCCTGCAGATGGGCCGCGACACACCGGTCCAAGTGGCCCAGAAGTTCTGCATCCAGCGCAGCGTACTACTATAGAGCAGGATCCTGGGCTGGCATGGCTCTGAGACGGGGAGACACAGACAATACGTTTTTACTAGTTCTAGTTCACAATGGATTTTCACAATGCATTTTCAGTTTTTCTGTCTATACACAAACCCTTTAGAACGCATGTCTGGCTGATCACAGCTGATGTTAGCGGAGCCACGCCAGAAGCAGTCCTATCAGTGGGCTAACAGACAGCCCCCCCCCACCCCCACCTGTGCCGCAGTGCTGGTTGAGGTCCATGGTGATGGAGAGGTTGAGGTTCTCGGAGCGGAAGGCTCTGTAGGAGTCGTGAGGTTGCCCCGAGGTCACGTCCGAGACGTTCTCCACACAGCAGAGCGTCACAGCGTGGTGGTCGTGGGGGTTGCCGTGACACAACCACTGGAGGTCAAGGGTCATGCACAGGTTGGGCAGGTGCAGGAAACAGATGTCGTCATACCTGAGGGGGACAAAATATAATAATAAAAACCACCCACAAACATTCAGAAACATACAAAACATTCAAACTCCGAAACTTGCATAGACAGCTGGTTTCACTTTGGAAGCCATTTAGAAAACCAGATATTAGTGCTCCGCTTTACTTGGAGGCTGTCCTGACGTTGACGTCCATGTCTCCTTTAAAGACAAACTGCCCAGGGTTCCAGTCATAGTTGAGTTTGCTCCATTCCCAGTGCATGTTCTCTGTAGTGTTATAGGGGTCCTGCAAAGAAGAGAAAAGGTTGTTACAAAAACACCTATTACAGTAATATCTAAAGAATCCTATAAAACATGTATGAGAAGAGTTGGGTGGAAGTATCTGACCTCAGTGGCCAGCTGGTGCAGATTGGCCTGCTCTATGTCCATGACCCAGCGTCCATGCATCAGCAGCCGGCTCTTGTCCCACCAGGCCAGAGGAGGGGAGGGGTCAACTGTGGGCTTGGTCAGCAGGTCAACCACTTGGCCAATCAGCGTCCAGGCAGGGTCCCAACAAGGCCCCCATACAATAGTGTACAGGGATATGTTGGCTGTGTAGAGAGAAGTGGGGAAAATCGGTGGACACAGGACAAGAAATATTAGTACAGCTTCCTGTGAATGTTGACAGATGAAATCGTTAAACCGTTAATAAAACAACAAGAAGGAAAATGTATTAGGGCCATGACTCACAGTGGAAATCGTAGTAGAACTTGAGTGGAGGCATGTTCCTGTGCACGGTGACATCCCCCCAGGGCTGGCCCAACGGGACCACCTGTTTGCGGCGACCCCTGGCCTGTCCGTCCTGCTCCGTACCAATCAGACGCCCCGACAGCTCCCAGTCCCGGATCTCAAACAGGTAGCGGGGATAGTCCCGGATCCTCACTGGTCCAGGAGAGAGAGGGGAGAAATCCGTCATCATGTGAATTAGGGCTGTAGGATTGTATCGATACAACGATGCATCGCGGTACGTAGTCTCGCGATACTGTATCGATCTTTCAGCCCGGAGTATCGATACAGCCGGGCGCTGTAAAATTAAAAAAAAAAAAAAAAAAATTTTTTTTTTTGATTTACATTTTTAAATCCAGTTTAAAAAGCATATTCTACAATATTAAGTTAAAAAAGCATACATATAAATCATTTTGAAAAACCATAAATACTACAATGTTGACAGTTTAAAAAGCATGGATATCAAATGTAAAATATTTATTAGCTAGCTCTCTGTCCAGTCATTGAGTTTGAGTTATCTATATAGTGCATTTGAGCCATTCAGTTTTCAGTCTTGAACACTTAAAATCTTTCAGTAAATGATGTGTGTATCGCAATACGTATCGTATCGTATTGTATCGTGACCTCTGTATCGTGATACGTATCGAATCGTGACCTGTGTATCGTGATGCGTATCGTATCGCGAAATCCAAGATGATATACAGCCCTAATGTGAATACGTGACTAACTGCTCTAAACGAAACTGGTCCGATGTCTGCGTCACTCACCCAGGTAGGCGGTGAGTTTGAACTTGATGACTCTACACCACTGGACCACCAGGGCGAGCCCGTCTCTGGGGAAGGGACTGACGCCGTCGACGTCGCGGAGCTGCTCTCTGACCCGGTCGGGCCCGTGGAGAGACTGGTCCGCCAGCGCCACCAGCTCCAGGTCCGACACCGTCCAAGTCAGCAGCGACTTCCTCATGGGCGTGTTGGCGTAGAGGCGGCGCGAGCGCTGGATGTAGATCTCGATGTGCTTCCTCTCCAGCGACGTGTACAGCTCCTCGATCTTCCTGGCGGGCAGCAGCTCGCCGTGCTGCTTCCTCAGGTCCGCCACCTTCTTGTCCAGCAGCTGAAGCCGCTTGGCGCTCTCCTTGTTCTCGTCCTTCATCAGCTCGTAGTTGTCCCGCAGCTTGATCTCGAAGACGTCGTCCAGGAAGACGAAGGAGAACTGGCTGATCCGGACGACCAGGTCCGGGGGGAGGGGCTGGGGGGCCGCTGACAGGCCCGGCGTGTGGTGCAGGGTCTTCAGCCACTTCTGCACGCTGATGGCCTCGTCGAAGGTGCTGGAGAAGTTGTACTGGTGGGGGAACTCCACGGCCAGGCTGGGGCAGGTGAAGACCCAGGTGCGGTTCTGCGGCGTCGCGAGGAAGGGGAACTGGTCTCGGTGCTGCCGCATCTCCTTCAGCTCGGGGTGCGTCTGGACGTCCAGGCCCTTGAAGGAGAAGATGTCGTTCCCGTCGAAGTTGAGCAGCAGGTCGGGCGAGCGCAGGTGCATGGAGCCGGCGTGCGCGGAGACGGCGAGGGCTTCCGTGTGCCACAGGATGTAGTTCTGGTTGGTCACGTGCGCCTGGAGGCGGGTACGTCCTAGCTCCACGCGCACGCGCAGGCCTTCGCCCCGGCATGGGGCGGTATGACTCTCCGGTGGATCTCCCACATCCTCCTCTGCTTGCTGCACACCCAGAGAGCCACACAGCATTGTCCAGCAACCCTGGCTCTCTGTCGCGTGGTGGTAGAGAAACATGTGGTCTGACGGTGTCCACTGTACCGTCAGCTCCTCTTCACACCTGACCTGCAGAGGGACAGACAAACCACGAGTCTCAACCTGCGTGGATCTGCACGGATCTGGATAGAAGCGTCGTGATAGGATAGAGGTTAGGGGGCGCGGCGCTTACCTCCAGCGTCCGGGTGGTGACGTGGTAGCAGAGGACCAGGGTGGTGAGTTCGAGGACGGGGCTGGGGGTCTGGCCAGCGGGACAGCAGGACTCCATGGTCTCTGTGAGAGCCTTGACCACAGACAGACACACTCCCCGGACGGACACACTGGAGCTCTCCCCCGAGCCCAGGGCTTCCACTGCGTCCACTCGCAAAGACACTGCGCCTGCAGGATTGTACGCACACAAACAACACGGCCGTTAACCACCGTGACCTGAAAAACCGAGACACGCATTGAACCGTGGGCTAACTGTACCGTTGCATCCCTAATGATCGTAGGACCAGCCGGAGAGTGAGATCTAACGCAATGACTCTCTCCATTAGACCTACCCGCCACGTTGGAGAGCGTGAACACGTTGACGTCCTCCAGACTACACTCCAGTTTGAAGATCAGGGGTATGTGGGCGGGGGAGATGGGGGAGGCGGCCCCGTCAGCCTGGGCCGACGCCGGCACCACATCGGGAGGCTCGGCCGCCTTCAGCCTCCTGTTGCCGGGCAGGTTACAGAGAGACAGCAGGCGGGACAGACACGAAGCGCAGGTCTCCGACACCTCCACCTGCAGGCCTTTCAGAGTGGACTCCACCATCAGGCTGCGAGTGTGGCTGCTCGACTCCTGCTGGGGCTTGCTGAAGGTCCCCTGTAGAGATGGTGGAGAGAAAAGAAGCGCGTCGTCGCTCTAATGGTAGACAACGGGAAAAAAACGATCATATCTGGCAATGCTCATGGCGTTGATGTGACGCAGTCGGAGGAAATACGGTCTGGTGTAATGTCTTTAAGATGGCTGTCGTGGCGACAGGAGGCGAGACTGGGGTTCTCTCTACCTGCATGGTGAGGCAGTCCAGGATGAGTGCCTCGCCCCACACGTGTTTGCCAGGGGGGTGGGGGGCCTGCTGGATGTGGGAGCCTTGGCCCACCCTCCACCAGAAGTGGTCCAGGGACAGGGAGCCACGCTGGTGCACACCCTGGCTCTGCAGGCTCTCCGCATCGGTCTGGATGTCCAGGAGATGCTGCAGCTCTGAGGAGACACAGCAGAGCCAGCCATGGCAACAGTCCGGGATTTAACAGTAGCTTTACTATCATTACTGCGAAGGTCACTGCGCTACAATTTGAGTAAGCACATATGAAGGAATGGTAGTTAATGTATAACGAATGACAAAAGCTCACTGTCCTTTGGGAAAGCACTTATCTAATCTAGCTGGGCTTGGTTTGTTTGGAAAGGTTGATTCAACAGTCAACATACCAGGTACTGTGACAGTTTAAGGAATGCTCTTTGACATTTTTCTAAAGTTTCAAGCAAATAGACCACACACTTTGTATTATATCGGACAGTTTCTTAAGCCTGTTTTTACCTTGTTTTGTGTGTGCGTGTGTGTGTGTGTGTTTGTTTGTACGTGTGTGTGTGTGTGTACTGTGTATACAATCAGCAGTACCTGAACTAGCTGAGATGAAGCCCAGGGCGAAGGGTGGCGTGTCGCCCAGCTGAACAGACACGTTGACATTGGACACAGAGGAGCTGATCATCACTGGGGCTTCTAGGTGGGGGAAACGCCTGTGGGGGAGGAGGGTATGCAAATACTCCACAGGACTAACACACCACCATACAAATCACAATGCACACGCACACATGGGTGAGGACAGGATGCCATGGGTTAGTAGGTTAATATTGCAGGTTACAAACCACCTACAAATAGTTTTTAGTTTCAGTTATTCAATCCCAGTTTCAGACAATCAAATCTGTGTACAGTAACTCTCTCTAATAAGGTTTGTCAGGCAAAAATGTTCCATACTTCTTTCTATGAGCTGGTTTCCTGTAAAGGAGCTGTTCCCATGGAAACAGGTCCAGCCAATGGGAAAACTCCTGATGACGGTAGTGGATGATGCAGGTGTTGACTGTGACTGACCCCGAGATGTCCACCGATGTCACCTGGAGACAACAAGATCAAACTCGTTGCAGCCTGGGCTTACATATGTCAATATTGAAGGACTTTAATTCGATGTAACCATCAAAACTAGTGAGTGTCAGTCACCTGCAGGACAGTCTTTAGTGTGTTGAGGCAAATAATTCTTTGTCTGCTCTGTGAAAGCAGAAGTCCATCTGTTGAACAAATAAAGGGGTAGTTGTCATTTTGAGCACTCAGCCGTCATTAGATTCTCTCTCTCTCCCACCACCCCTGACTAGTGCAAAGCCCTTGTCTCCTCTCACCCTCCAGGAGGAGCTCCAGGCTGCTCTGGGGGAAGCTCAGCTCAGGGCTGAAGCTCCTGAGGGGCAGCTTTTCATCCTCGCGTCCATAGCCCATTTTCAGGCATTTCAGGGTCCAGTTCAAGTGTCTGAATGATTCAGATAGATAAACAGGAGAAACACAACCTCAGAGGAAATCATATAGCTGCATACACACAGACATGGAAGAACACAAAAAAAAACAGAGATACAGTACATGAAGCTATAATCGATGAATCACCTTTTCTGACTGTGCATTGACAGGGTTATGTTGGTGTTCTCAAACTCCACGTTGACTTTCTGGGGAACCAGCTGATGAACCCGCTCCACTGCCTCCGTCTGGATATACTCATCCTGGTCATATCCTAAAAAAAAAAAAAGAAGACCAGGAATAGGAAGTGAATACGTCCCCAGCGGTTTCTCCGAATCATCTCATCATCAATCTCATAGCTCACCAGCTGAGAGAGCGTTCCTCTGGGGTGACAGAGGCAGCAGGAGCTGGCTAACGAACAGGCCTTCGTGCAGCTCTGCCAACAGGGTCCTCACGCACAGGGACAGCCGACCCGGACGCAGGTCGGGCAGACTCACGTCCCCGGACAGCCCCAGGCTCAGGGACACCTCCGCCAGACACGTGTCCTGCTGGGCACAGCACACGTCAGGCTCAGTGCCCTACGGTGGTGGTTTCCTACAGGAACATTTAACTCGCCTTTACTGAAGCGTTAGGAATTGTTCAGACGGCTTACTCACCAGCCGACTGCTTTTGAGCACTTTGCTGCTTAGCTGCCCCACTGAAAAGTCCCAGGCCAACCTGTAAAAGTTTTCAATAAAGTAGTTTGCATTGTATAATGTAGTGCAAAATAAGAGCAATGACAAGAGTATGGTGGGATCTGCTGTATACGGGTGTCATGAGGGTGTGTATCTACCTTTTGCTCTGGTGGTTGAGCAGCAGGGTGATGCCAGTGATGGTCATGTGCCATAATGACTCGGACAGGGCCAGATTCAGCACCATCACATTGATGGAGTCAATGTGGAAGGAAAGAAGCTGCATGAGAACACAGATAGAAGAGCGCATAAACTGTCAAAACATTTGATCATATAGACCCTTTCAATGGAGGCTTCGGTCACTAGTAAATTTCAGTCACTGTAAATAGTGGCATTACTGTTTTGAATGAACATCCCATGAAATGGTCAATACAATCATCATCAGCATGTCATCATGTGTAACATCCATGAACCTGTAATAAGTGAGCAGCCTGGACAGGTGATAATGTTCCATATAAGAGGAAGAGAGTAGCCTGAACAGGCAATATACTGTATTACTACGGTTTTTCAGGTAAGAGGAAGACAGCAGCTAGGACTGGATAACTGAGATCATGCAAGTTATTTAAAGGACAAATAGCATTGTGAAGTTTAATAATTTTGTTATTGGTGTATTATAGTGCCAAAACAAGTGTACAGAATGTGAATGTTTCCTATAATCAGTGTTGTATAGTGTTAAATTATTATTGGAGTCAGCAATAGCAGTACACATCTTGTTGTGTTTATGTTGTAACCCTCAGAGAACAAATTCTTCTTAGAGTGTATTTATGTGCTGCTCTGTCTATACCTGAGAGAGGAAACGCAAAGCTGCAGGACTGACACGAAGCTTCCCTGACTCTTCTCCATGGCTTTTGCTTTTGGGTGTCTGAAGTCTCAGAGGCTCCTGTAGGTCGAACCTCACTCTGTTCTCACCAACACACAGCGCCAGATACCTCCTACGACACAAACCCACAGCAATCACTTCACAAATGAACATTACACCATTGCCTAGGTGTACCACGTCTGAGGTCATGGGTTCACATTATTAAATAGTTGGAAACTCACGGCAGGTCCTGGTTCAACAGTTTGCTTGATACCCATATTCGGTCAATTTCCTGCAAAGAAAACAAACAAGAAGACATATATGGTTTGAGGTAGATTTTTGATCGGCCTGCAACTATAGCTGACCTAGAACATTAACAATACCAACAACCACCCCACCAAATGAAGAGTCTGAGAAATTGCATTACATAAGCAACGCACATAAATGTCAAGTGAACAAAGCCTCAGAGCTCAACCTACCAGAGTGTGCTGAGGCTGAAACTGGATACTAATTCCTCGTACTGAGAAGAGTCCAACTGATTTAATTTTCAGCTCGGCGTTCAGAGAATTCTGGAAGAATCGCACTGCCAGGCTGCATATTAACCATCTTAAAACAGAAGACAAAACATTCTTAAAGCTAAAAATGGTGGGCTACTATCATGCAGCTATCAGCAGACCTTGTCAAACATAAACATTCATATTTCATTCTTCATGTTAGGTTAGCCCAGTGTATGCCGGAGTCTGTAACTGACAATCTCTCACTTTGCCCTCTTCATAACTGTATTTGTTTGCATGTCCATTACTTTAATCTCAGTAGTAACAAGCTGTCACTTGTGTTTGTGCACAAAGCCACACTATGGTTCCAGCTTGCACTTGCAGCAAGGCAGTCACGACCAGTAAACTCAAACTCAACAACATTTAGGACTTCTCTCTAGGTCGAGTTTTCATACTTGAGTCACATGCATAAAGGGTAATGTCCAAGAAGCAGTCAGGTGGAATGCTGTGTACAAGGTTAGGTATGCTAGGTATGGTATCATTCCATATGAGCTGTCAAGTTTTGTTTCGTGTCTAAAAATGTTGTAAAAAATGTTGTGGCTTCTGTATGTGGGCCTGGTGTGAATGTCACATTTGCATATCATAAACTTACCTGAAAAGTAGAACAGATAGTATCCCAAGCAGGAAAATTGCAAGAAGGACGATCAGCAGGAGAGACATTCTGTCCCAAATGTTGCTCCAGAGTTCACACCCAATCCTTGTTGGTCATGGGGCTGCTTCTTTGCTTTCAGCTAGGGCCCCTGTGGAGTCTGCTGACACCTGTCATTCACATGCCTCTTGCTTTAGTTGATGAGATGAAAAATAGCTCAGTTATGTATAGCTCTAATATGCTATCAAAGATTGAAGTGCATGTCAATAGTCATGCTTGCCTGCCCCGGACCTGGTTGCTAGCTAGTTAACATTCGTTGCTCAAAGCTAGCCAGCAGTACATAGCTAGGTTACAAGACACTAGCTAGATAGCTTTCAAGACACTAGCGTCAGCTAACGTTAGCCAGGATTTTATACGCTCGCTAGCCTACAGTGGTTAAGCTAACGTTAGCTATGTAACACCATAAAAAGCTAGCTTGATAGTAGTCACATATAGCCATCGATTTCCTGTTGGCTAGCCTATCTGATTAGCTAATGTTAGCTAGCAGCAGCTAATAGCAAGTAGCTGGCTCCACGTAGCAGCAGCTCTGCAGCAGCCTGAACTGAAATCAATGGAAAACTGTTTGGATAACGTCAACTAGCTAGCACTAGCCAACTTGGCGTAGAAGACATACATTTTCGAATCCACTTTCAACTCTTAAATGTTGTCTTGATACAGCTCAGAAATATTTGGTCGCCCGATTTGTTAATCAGCGAGTCACAATTCCTCTTCACAGGGTTGTTTTCACTGTAAACACACGATATGGGATATGGGAGGGTATAGTCGCCACGAAAACAACCGACCTTGTGAATCATCTATTGTACTGTTTAGGTACACACGTTTTGTGGCCCGGGAACAGCCGCCGGTTTTAACTAGGTTACTTGGGCGGATATCGCACTAGATTGTGGGGAGAAGACACGGGGTATTTTCTCAGTTTATTACATATAACATGTGCTCTACAAAGGAGGATCAAGAATTGGTCTAGGGACAGGTCAGTGGCAAAAATGGCATCAGAACAGAAAAACAATGATTTTGACTGAACTGACACTGTTTCTTCACAGCACTTATGTAATTTCCCTTGAATAAAGAAGTGTCCATGCCATTACATAGCAGACAGCTTCCCCTCAAAATTACATGATAAGAGGGCCACACAAACCTTGACCCTAGATAGCGTAAGAACATTGGATATGTGCAGACATACTTGCAATTTACAGCACTTAAGAATTACAGTTACAACAGTGTTTCATCTCGTCTAGTGTGTGGTCCATAAGACAATAAATTAATTTAGAATTGGTCCATGTTCATCAATGTATTTGCATCAACAAAGTATACTGTCGTATCTTGCTCCAGACTGCTCACATTAGCTCAGCACAGACAGATGCAGTATAAAATGAATTGTATAAACAATCAGGAAGTGCTTGACTGGCATCACTGGCCCACTGTTTATAAAAAGCATATAACTTGATTTAATGTCCGAGTTGATTTCCAGTAGAACCATGCTGACCATGTCCACAGCACTTATGCAGAGGCTTTCTGCTTGTTGTGCTTGGCAAACCACTCGTCGCTTTTGTCTTCAGCCATAGCCTAAAAAGAAATTGATAAGGGATGTCACAATGTCAGGTATAATGCTTAATACCATACAGTATTATGGTTTAATGCACGATTGGAATATACCAACCTTATCTAGCAAAGCATTTCCACTGGGGTCCACCTTGGAGAGCTGCTTGAATGCGTCATCTCCCACAAAGCAAATCTCATGACCATCCTAGACCACAGAAGTTCAAGTTCACTTTATTTGTTGTCCCCATAGGGCGATTTTGTTTACAGCACACGTAAATCATACATCATCACTGTTAAAAACAGCACAACAGGAACAGATTGACAGTGAGAGTGAGTATCACTTACCGTGACAGGTAACAAACTCAACCATTAACTTATAAATAAAAGGAATAGAGGCTGGCCAGCAAGAATAAATAAGTGCTGGATGTAGATAGATAGACAGATAGAGTGCTATTCCCTCTTCCTCTCAGCAGCATTCAAAGCTCTGATGGAGACAAGCATGAAGGAGTATTTATATCTATTTTTCTTGGTCACGGGGGCCAGAAAGCGAGAGCCGGATGGAAGCAGTTTGTACTCAGAACTGAGAGGATGAAAAGTGTCCATGCAAATGGAATTAGCTATCTTGAGCACCTGCAGTTCGAAAATCTGATCAAGGCTATTAAACTTTACTCAGGCTACAAATAAGGAAACAAATAATAGAAAAGGAAGATTCAATAAAAGCGCAGTAGTACAATTTCATCAAGGTCCTATCGACCTGAAATCTGGCCAGCTTCCTTAGACAGTATAGGCATTGCTGACCTTTCTTACATAGCATTTCACAATTTAGATCAAACTTCAGTTTGCTGTCGATTATGGTACCAAGATATTTGTAATTAGTCACCAGGTCAACTGGCTGACCGAGGACAACACTACACTCAGGAATAGGAGACTAGTATTGAAACTAGTATCAATATTTCAGAAACTCTACTCATGTAAAACATTCAGTAATGCACTTACTGGATCAGCCAAAATGACCACTTCTACTGTTGCCTTCCCAGGGGTGTCCAGGCTAACCAATGGAGTGAGGATTTTCTGGTTCTCTTTTTTCATCAGGGCCTCAATGTCTGGTAACTGTTGACAGAAATGCAATGTCAATTTGTGCTTATCAAGTGTATGCAACTGACCACTAAATTGATTTCATTTTGTTATAATAATAATAATAATTATTATTATTAATAGTAGTAGTATATTACTACTACTACTACTACTACTACTACTTTACCTGTTCTCTTGGGCATGAGAATGCTATCCGCCCAAAAGCTGTCCCATGATCTACTGTCCCACCAATATCATGAAGCTCCAGCTTGCACTGCACAGAAATACACACAGTCAATTCCACAGCCTCAGCTAAAACATAAATGTATGGCAGGTGTCTCACTATGTTTTGTTCCATATTACAGACCTGAGTGTCTGCAAATCCCATAAGAACAGATTGCTTCTCTTGTTTCTCCATCACTTTCATCCCCAAAAGGGAGGACCAGTAATGTGTTGATTGCTGTAGGTCTGACACCGCCAGACACACCTTCAGCACAGGATCTGCACAGGTGAACAATACTTTATTATATTTTATTCATAGTTAAAAATGGGGACAATCATCATCATAGGTACAAGACAGACAAACGCTTGCAATATCAATGACATATTGACATATATCCAAGGTGAAAGAAGGATATGGAGATGGCAGACATGTATTGTTGTGCAAAGTGACAAGGTTCACACCACTGGGAGGTTGGTCTTTGTCCACCAAGTAGAAACGGTAACCTCCTGGAGCCTCTGCTAAATAGAGGGCCTCTCCTACTTCAGTAAGGGGCCAACCAAGGCGCTTGGCATTGCTAACAGCCTGGCTGGACTGCAGTGTGAGCCCCTAGAACACAGATGTGGAATACACTTAATTAGTGAGGGTAGAGTTTGTGTCGTCATTAGTCAATAACATTTACGAGTATCAATATTTACTCACCAGGAAATCATTGCCAAGTCGATACTCCCCAACTCCATAATTGTATGTCAACTCAGCCACAAAATGATCCTCCTCTGCACCAAAGCCGACCATGGTCTTACTCCATTTTCCATCATAAGGGCTTTATACACACAAACCACAGGAACAGGTTCAGTATCCCCGGGGAATGACCCATAGGCTACTAATGACCATAGTAGTGAAAAGTGACCAGAGATCATACCCATTACATGTTGCCTTGCAGCCCTCTTCAAACTCCTCGTGACGCAAAATCTGAAAGATAAAAACACATTATAAATTAACTTATCTTACTGAGAGTACAAATCAAGTGCATCGTTAAACAAAATGTTTACTCGTACAGCTCTAGCAAAACTGTAAACTTGCTCTAGCCTGGAATCATGCATTTCGCCATCTCGAGTCTGTTCTTACCTTCATGCCAAGCACATCCCGGTAGAAAGTGGCTGTTTTGTCTCTATCACCCACTTTGAAAACAAAATGCAATGCTCGTCGTAAAGTCATGATGACAATTCAGGTGACAGCTTTGACCACTTGAGACTTCGCGATCGACTGTATATGTGCGGTAACCTACTATGTATCCTTGAAATCGATTGCTCTGTTATAGGTTTGTTGGAAGGTACCATTTTTCATACATTTGAAATAAAAAGTAACTGAACGAAAAAGAAAAAAATACGTATAATTTGATTTACTGAAAGTAGAAAATCACACTAATATCTATTGAAAATGATTCCTTTAGTGTAAAAATTAAATTTTCTATCATAAACCCCCATTAACTAAATGGTATAAACCAACCAATCAACATCGGTGTAACCCCGGCCCGGAACTATTGTGGCAAAAATGGCAGCGTTCATGAGAGGCATGTTGTGCCATCATCTCAACATTGAACGTGCAATTCTGAGAGGGGGAAATTCTTATATTGTGGAATCAAAGAGGTACGTCCGTGGATTAAGAAGAAAACCCGTGAAAGTTTTGTACCCAGATAGTGAAACAGGAGTCATAGGACCAACATCGCAGCAGAGGTCAGATCAAATTGACAGGCCATCTCAGTCTATGCCAGTGGGGTACAAGAATTTGAAAGAGTCCAGCAGTGTACATGCCAACTTCAAAGCTGAAGCCTCCAAAAAAGGCATCTCTACACCCTTCAAGTCCGGGAGCTCAAGTGGCAATGTGCCCTCCTCAACCTCTGAACATACAACAACTTCAAAAGACCAAGTAGGCGGACTCCGTTTTGAGAGGGCTTTGCCTGGTGATAAAAGACTGGGGTAAGTATTTGTGTATTATGCAGTTTGTCAGTTTTCCCCCCGATACACCCATCCATCCAAGTGCAAATGGTATGGTTTTGAGAGTTAATACCATCCCAGACTGGACTTGTGTTCTGGCTCATTTCTCTCTCTCTCTCTCTCTCTCTCTCTTTCTCTCTCTCTCTCTCTCTCTCTCTCTCTCTCTGCCTCTCTGCCCCTCTCTCTCTCTCTCTCTCTCCCCTCCCAGGAGGGTGGTGAGTGTTGCTCGGTCCAGGATCTATCGGGAGCACCAGGGTAAGATACTGCTGGAGGGGAGGCGTTTGATCTCTGATGCGCTGGCCGCTGGAGCCAACCCCCAGATGGTGTTCTTCAGCTCTGTCGAGAGACTGTCTGAGCTGCCCCTGGACAGGCTGAAGAGGGCGACCCTCGTCAAAGTCAAATTTGAGGACATCAAGATTTGGTCCGACCTTGTAGCCCCACAGGGGGTGATAGGTATTATGCCAACACATTACTTTTTAAAAATCATTGTCACACCTAAGCAATAAGCTAAGCAATAACCCCCACTTCCTCTAGCCATATTTTCCCGTCCGGACCCATCCCGTCTGACGTTCCCGAAAGGTCAGAGTGGAGAATCTGTGCCGCTGTCCTTGATCTGTGACAACATCAGAGACCCTGGGAACCTGGGAACCATCCTGCGCTGTGCTGCTGCTGCCGGCTGTCAGAATGTACTGCTCACCCGAGGTACAGTAAATTACCCTGCATATATAGAGCCAGGGGCCTTGGACATGATAGTTAGCCTATACAGTATATCGTGGCATGTGTTAATACTGTTTTTTTTTCTTTTTCATAGGCTGTGTGGATGCTTGGGAACCTAAGGTGCTGCGGTCTGCGATGGGAGCCCATTTCCGCCTCCCCATCTTTCCCAGCTTGGACTGGAATGACATCCCAAAACACCTCCCCAACCCTGTGACTGTCCACGTGGCTGACAACTGCAGTGGCTCTGAGAGAGCAGGGCAGGAAGTAGAAGACATTCAAGTAGAGGAATCCAACCAACCATTAAAGGCAGGGGACTATGGGTGGGTCAGCTCCAGACCTAATCGTAAGAACATGCGTTATGAGGACTATGACTCAGACTCTGACACAGACTCTCATGATGACAATGCTGAACTTTCACTTCCAAGAGTGGACACCAAGCTGTATCACGAGAGCTGGGCTCAGGGGAGCACTGCCCTTGTGATTGGTGGAGAGACACGTGGACTGAGTCTAGAGGCTGTGGAATTGGCTGAGAAAACCGCCGGTCGGAGGCTGTTTATCCCCGTGGTTCCAGGAGTGGACAGTCTGAACTCAGCCATGGCAGCCAGCATACTTCTTTTTGAAGGCAGGAGGCAACTGTTAAACTTAATGGAGACATCTAGAAGGAAAGCTAAAATTTAACTCGCTCGATAAATGCCATGATTTTCCTGGAAAGGTTTTTTCAATGTGACTTTTTTTTCCATTTTGTGTGTTCATTTTTTCCATATGGACAGATTTAGACTGGTTCCTCTTTTCATGGTCCTCATTATGTCGGATACCATTACATGGATTCATTTGACTTCCATAATATACCCGGCTAAACTATTAATAATAAGAGATTCAATAAGTCGATGGCTAAATTACATCATTTCCACAGCTTAACGTTAATGCTCTTTCCTGTGTGCATATTTCCCTCATAATGTATTCCCCAAACAGCCAACCTGTCTGCTTTTTGACTTTGCTAACATTAAATTACAGCCAGGAAATATTCATATTTCCCCCTAGAGCTACCGCCACACGCCATATTCTCAAGGATTTTTATTATTTGTCATGATATTGTACATGGTACACATATCTTGTACAGCGAGATGCTCAAAATATTATTGGGGCACACCAGAGCCATGCTATGTGGAATCTGCACCAGTGTTTTACTGTCTTATCTGAGACGCCTCCCTCCCCCAATCAAATGAGTGAAAGAAAGAATAGTCAAAGCCAATATAAATCTCTAGTATGGCTGCCTGTCCTCTACAAACATTTTATGGATGCAATTCTTATAGTAACCATAGAGTGGCGTCAGAAGCATCATTTTGACCACACTGTTGCTGGTGTAGTGGAATCATGCAATATTCCCACCATTCTTGTAACCTGTGTTCGATTCCTGGCGGCCCACTTGTTTTGTTTTTCTCCATGGCAACGGCGATGCTGGCAGAACTTGTTGCTGCTCTGCTCCGTAATTATATTGTAACATTACTGCTACCAGCCAAAGCCAGCAGCCTACCTGCCGCCATCACCTGCGAAAAACCACCTGATCAACCTGCGCATTCCAACTGCTACCCACCACTGAGTAGCCTATGACGTCTTCCAGGGATTCTCTAACTTTCTGGGGCCAGGGACCCCTTACAGGGAACAACATTTTCCAAGGACCCCCTCTTAATCGTAATACCAATTAAGCATATGCTTACACTTACAGTACTACCACATCTACCCTGTAGGCAATTGCTGGCAAAATACTACTATTGGATGGTGCCTACAACCATTGCTGCTGCTGCTCCTACTAAAGAAGCTAAGTTATAGTTTACAGAAGTTGAGCTAAATTAAGTTAAGCTAACTTTGAGTTAAACTAAGGAATGGAGCTAACATTAACGTTTCCCATTTGGGAGGGAGGCAACTTTAGCTAAACACTATTCAGCACTTTGAGATTGTCTCACAGAAAGTGCAGTGCTTTTATAAATAACACTATTTTATTATATATTACAATGCTTTACATTGTAAATACAATTGAAGGCGCTCAGCTTTTTACATGAAAATGTCTGGACTCAAATTGGAACACCCTATTGCATGTCCTTGTGTATGATTGTGTGGATTGTTTTGTGTTCAATGTGGACCCCAGGGAGAGTAGTTTCTGCTGTACTTTGTAGCAACTAATGGGGATCCAAATAAACTATACACTATAATTTATATTATGTATCTGGGCGTATATCATCATGACTGTTATCAGTCTGAAACTACTCTAGGACAGAGGGACAACACAAAACAATGTGCTTGACTGAATTTTAATGGCTGTGAAAAGAGTTCATGACTACAGACACAACCAGGGAGTAACAGAAAAAGTGAATTAATCTAACACTTAGCAACTAAGTTTTCAAATGCCATTTTTGTGCCTTCAAAAATATCTGGCCTTTTCAATAGATGGGACCTTCACAGAAAATCCTCTTAAAAATCATAACTGTTGAGATAACTATCATAACTGGGTAGAGATGATTATCCCTCACATCATGACAAAGAACAACACATGGGATTTCAAACACCATTCAGTTAACACACATTAAAGCCAGATGCATTAGAAAAGTATCCAGTCCAAGCATATACAGACGTACTTGGAAAATAGCATTGTGGTCTATACTTTACGTGCACCTTTCATACTGGTATGCAGCACCTTTAAACAGAGACACAGACCAGACAACTACAACAAACTGAAGTATAGGACTTGACTGCACTGTGATGGTGTGAAATCATAGCTGCTGAAAGTTAAAATAATTTTATTCTCTTTCAGCACATAGAAAAAACAAATATGAGCAAGAAGGGCTCATAGAACAAAGGCAAGGATAATAAAGAGACATTTGAAAATTCAAGTCCATTGGGCCGCTTGTGTGGTTCCTTCTAGTATCAATAAATGCTAATAACAAAACTCAGAAAATAAGCTATTGACTGGAAGCCAAAAAAGCAACAGAATCTCCATATATATTATATTACTGTTATTACTGTAGTCAATGCAAGGCACCACAGGAGGAGAAGACTCCATGAGAAAATGACAAGTCTAAAAAAAAAAGGTAAAATGTCAGTAAAAAGAGGCTTTCCTCTAACAGTCTAACAGAGAGAGAGAGTGCACTGCAGACGGGCCAGAGGAGATGGGAGTCTGACGACAGGAAGGGGCTGGTGACACGAGCCGGGTTGGTCAGGGGTTGATGGGAGGCGAGGTCTTCAGTTCCGCGGACCTGGGCTTCCTCCCTAGATGGGCTCTGGTTTGAGCTTCTCAGCCAGGAAGTCGCCCACAAACTGCTCCACCACGGGCGGAGTGATCTCCTCCACGTCTCGGACGTACTTGGCGCGGGCAGACATGTCCAGGATGGTGAGCAGGGGCGCCGCCTCGGGCAGGTTGGTGTAGTCACGGAGTGAGTCGCTCATATCGTCCTGTGAACAGAGAGACGCTAATCATTCATCATTCAATCAAGTGCACAGATGGTGCGATCTGACATGAAGAACAAGGCAACATGCCATATGACAAATATGATCAAAATCATGCATTCTGACAGACCGCTTTGTTTCTTTATCAGTGGGTGACTTTTTTTGTTGCAGGAAAATGGGGACAACACACAATGGATGAACTATGGCACATTCGGTTTACTTGGGAAAAACACCCCACAAAAAACCTCCAGTCTCCACTGATCCACAGTTCAGAAGACTGGGGAGCTCTTTCTACTCTCCATCGTGCCGGCAGCCTGCCCAGTGAGCCTGGGCTCCGTCAAGGCCCCTCTACTGAGGGTGGGGGGCTGAGGAGAAGGAAGGGAACCAAGAGGGGGTCCCAGAACATCCCTCCCTTCAAAGACTTCCTCATACAGTAGAAGCCTGGGAGACTTCAGAGACACATCACATTGTGTTGGAACGGACGGTGTGTCCGCAGGACGAGGAGTGCTACACTACAGTACATGGTCGCCATATGGAAGTATTGGAACACACCAAGTTTGGTGAAGGAGGGATAATGGTCTGGGGTTGTTTTTCTGGGTTTGGCCTAGGCCCCTTAGTTCCAGTGAAGGGAAATATTAATGCTTCAGCTTACCAAGACATTTTGGGCTATGTTTCCAGCTTTGTGGGAACAGTTTGGGGAATGCCATTTTCTGTTCCAGCATGACAAAGCAAGGTCCATAGAGGCATTATTGGGTGAGGTTGGTGTGGAACAACTTGACTGGCCCACACAGAGTCCTAGCCTCAACTCCATCGAAGACCTTTGGGATGAACTAGAATGGAGATTACGAACTAGGCCCTCTCTTCCAACAACAGGGTCTGACCACATAAATGCTCTTCTGGATAAATGGGAAATATGTCCCACAGATGCACTCCAAAATCTTTTAGAACGGCTTCCCAGAAAACTGGAAGCTGTTATAGCTGCAAAGAGACGACCACCTCCGTATTAATGCCTATAAATTTAGAATGGGATGTCATAAAAGCTCCTGTAGGTGTGATGTGTAGGTGTCCCAATACTTTTGTCCATATAATGTATATCAAGACTGATAAGGATTTTTTTTCTTTTATGTTATGGACTGAGTTTGAGTGCTTTGTATGGTGTTGGTGGGGATAAATCTGTCAGTTCTTGTTTGTATTTTACAGCCTATGAACAGATCTCATCCTTGTCCAGCCTGAGGGTTAATCTCACCTTTCACCTCTTTTACGAGTCTGAATTACAGCCCCTCCAATCATAAGCAGTGGCAGAAATAACTCACTGCAACACCACAGCAGTCCGCCTGCCAGGCAGCTCCAGATGCATTCATTTAGAAGGCTCATCAATTATTCAGACATACAGAGAAAACAACACATGCAGTGTTTTGGCAGCAGTCATGGTGAGTTTAGGAGAAGCTGTCCCACCTCAACCAAGATGCATTGGTTCCAGTCAGCACAACTTGTAGAAGTGCAGAGCACTCCAAGTGTTGATTTATGCAAGGTTCCAAATGTCAGCAATTGTTGTGGTAGACTGGTATCGGAGATGGTCCGAGACAGTCTCTCACTTCGTTACGGCAGGATGATCTGACTTCGCTTCTAGTAGCCCCCCCCCCCCCGGGTGAGAGAGGCTTGGAAAAGATCGAAGATAGATTTCACATGGATATAAGGATTATTTAGAAATATAAAATGACCACATGGAGGTGCTGTTGCAAAGGCTTGGCCTTGTCAACAAATCACAGCTTTTCATTTTATCGTGTCCTCCCTCCTGATGGTCTTGCCTTGTTATCTGGAAATGTGATAGTAAAACTATTCACCCTAAATTGATTAAACAACACAATGAGCTTTTAGAGTTCTAAAGACCTGCCTGGCTGTGCTGCTTCCTAAAAAGGACAAGAATGCCAGCGCAAAGTTTGTGACCTCAAATTGTTGAAAAACTGTTAGCAGATGGAACAGTTGACTTATGCTTTGTGGCATTCTGATGTGGAAAACAAACTTTCTCTGAATCTCTCCCATGATTCTTATCTTGTTGTGATCCAACTTAATCCATTGAAGTTAATACATGATCAATTAAAAGTGAACACAATGTACTAGCAAGTGTATTCCAAAATGTAAATTATGCCAATAGTTTCCCATGTAAAAAAAAAAAGAAAGAAACATAAGTGACTCCAGACATTTTTACAAACTGCTTCATTTTGATTGCTTGCAGGATTCCTTCCGAAGCAAACATGAATAGACACCACAAAAACAGAAAGCCCAACTGAATCTGTCCTGTAGGCCTTCCCAGCTTCTCGGATATGACTCGTAATCTCTGGTTGTCCTTCTCTCTGTGGGAAGTCATGCGCTTCTTTTGTGCGGATGCTAACCCTTGTGTAAACTGCTCCTGATGAGGTGCAGCCTTTTCAGCCGCGAGACACTCATGCGCGCGCACACACTCTCTCTCACACACACACACACGCACACACACACACACACACACACACACACACACACACACACACACACACACACACACACACACACACACACACACACACACACACACACACACACACACACACGCCCCCCCCAGCCCTCCCCAGACTCATTCCGAACAAAAAAAAACAATGGGCCTCTCTGCTGTGGCCTGCAGCCACCGCAGTGATAAGGCACCATGGGTGTTTATCGTGTGGAACCTGCAGCTGCACAATATCAGGTTTATTCTGCCCATTGTAGCTTTGTGGCATTCCACAGACAAGACAACAGCCATCAGATAAGGCCCTGCAGAGATAAGACATTCCCATTGGCCAGATGGCCGCGGCAGAATCCTGCTGATTGGTCAGCCTAAAAGCCTGGGGAGTTTTCTGCCTTGTGAAATTCAGGACACAACCAACAGCGATATGATTGGTTGAATAGCCCATCAGGCTGTATTACTGAAACAGTCAAGCTGTAAAACCATGACATCATTGCTAGGCGACTGTCTCTATCCAAAGCCGTGGTCTGCTGTAAAAAATGGGTCTTTAAAACACCTTTGTTGTATGACAACACCGTTGTAAAGCGGTGAAAATATTTATAGTTATGATGACATGTCTGCTTAATCTCCAAATAGCACATTTGGACACCAGCATGGTGTTTATAATTGCCACTAAACAACGAGGCAGCCTGGTCTATAATACAGGCAAGCCGGTGTGTGTTTGCAACCTTTGTACCTATGGGTCAGAGATGCAAGCTGGTCAGACGGCAGACTAAACCCTAAGCGACCTCGGTCGGGGTCAAGGGCTGATATTAGAATATCTCCAGTCAACACGCATCAATAAGAACAGTACAACACAGTAGGAAAAAAAGCCTACATGTACAACATACATGAAAGTGTGATGGGATATCTAAGATTGGCCTTTCTGAATGTGCTTGAAGGAGCCTTCAGGAGTCCCCCTGCCGTATGGTACCGCGTGCTTCTCTCGGACGCTGCGACCCACGGGTCGGATCAGTGGGAGTAACGGGACCCGCCGGCATGCTGTGCGGGCCGGGCACCCCCCGCGGGGAAGCTGCCAGCATAGTGCTGTCTCATTGATACAGTAAACCCCGCAGATGGCTGGGCCAGCATGTGGGGGGGCAGTGGGCCTACCGCAGGGCAACGGACAGGGAGGCCAGAGAGAGCCGGGGCCTGTAACCCCCCAGCCCCTGGACTCGGTACGAGGACCACACAGAGCCCATGACATGGGGAGGGACATCTGACCAGAGGAGCGGGTCTGGAAGGGCACCGTTACTATAGTGAATTCAGATCCAGACGAGCCAGACTACAGGACATTGTTTACTTGTGCCATGTGAAACTGTACCTGCTCTACCGACAGTGCGTACCTGTACTCTAGAAGGGGTGTTACAGAGTGAACATGAGCCCTCAGTCTTTCAACTCCGGAACAAAAAGTTTCGTAGTCGAACAACATCGCTTCTGTACAAAGTGATAATACGGAAAACATCTGCAAGGCATGGTAACGGCGTTATATAAGGTCCATGAGGCCAGGAGGGCGAAACTATGTAGTCGGGGCCCAGAACGTGCGTCTCCCGACACATGGCTGAGTGTGTCCTTGGTCCGCCTGTGGCCGAGGCATTTCCAGGCTGACACCAGAGTGGCGCGGCTGCAGGCGGACACGCAGAGGCGGCCAGACGGGGAACACATGGCTGAAACCTGAGCCCGGCTCGTGCGACAGGACTGTCGTCTCTGAGCACTGAAGCTAGGAGAGTGAGGGACAGGAGAGGAGAGGGGGAGGGGGGGGGGCGGAGTGCGGGTTGCTAATCTGGTAATTACGGCTGCCGCTGTTGCTAACTCCACGAGCTATGTAAAGGTCGAGAAGGAAAAACATGAGATAACAAGAGTTATGAAAACTCCCATGTTCCCTCCCACACCGAGGGCAGGCGCGGGGGGGGGGGGGGGGGGGGATTTGGGGAGGGAGAGGTGCACAGCTGTTCTGTGGAGGTGAGGAAGGAAGGACTGCTTGCACCCTCTGGCTCTTCCTATCAGAGTTGCTCCCAGCTGAATTCTGGGACGTGGATGAGATCTGGTGCCTCACTCGTAAGTGTGAGGGGCTCAAAACGGGCCCTTCCAACTTTATTCTGGAACATTTTTCTGTAGCTATGAGTACAGGCATGTCCTCCCAGAGGGTTATGATATGTGGTAACAATCATAGCAGATGGCACATCACAACGCAACATGCAATCAACCCACCAGATACACATGTACAGGAGATATGCATTCCCGTCAGGCATGTACAACTACAGCACTTGAAAAGCCGAAAGCGGAGAAAGTTTTGGCGAGGAGTATGAAAATTGAGAGCTAGAGGTATGTGCGTATGTACTGTATGTGTGTGTGTTTGCGTGCGTGTGTGTGTATGTGTGTGCGCGTGTGTTTGAGTGCATGCGTGCGATCTGTATCTCACCTCTCCAGCCACGAAGAACAGCAGCGGAGTATCTTCCTCCTTGGCTTTGTACTTGGCCATGATCTTCTCTGCGATTGGCTGAATCAGCTCCTTGGCTGGCTCCAGCTCTCCCTCCTCCTCTGCGTCTGCACGGAGGAGAGAACACTGTCCGTCAAGAGCGGGGAAAGGACGAGCGAGAGGACAGGATGAGGACAGGATGACGGAATGAAAGAGAAAGCCAGGCAAGAGTGAAAAAATATGTGCAGATAAATCAGAGGATGAGGGAAGAAAGGCAAGCGTGGAGGGGGGGGGGGGGGTGAAGGAGGGCGAGTGGATGAGTGAGCAGATGAGTGGAGAGATGAAAGGAGCAGAGCAGATGGCCTCTGACGGCCCCCCTCTTGTCGGAACCCTGGGGAGACCACAGTGACTTGAAATGATGAGGTCATCCCCAACGCGCCCGGTCACCCCATTTGGACTTTTCTGTATTGCTTGTGTTATCTTGCTTGACCGCACCGATGTAACTTTGACCTGAGCCACTTAACAGAGCATGGCATCAATCCCTGCCTGTCTAGTTGCTAGCATACAGCCTCTCTGCTTCTCACAGTCCCGCGAGGCGTTTAAATGGCCGACACTTACTCGAGGCTCCTTGGTGTTGGATGCGTCTACTTGTTCACGCCGCTTACACAACAAATCTCTTTTGCGCCTCGACTTTCACAGAGTATGCTAATGAACGGAAAGTACACTTCCAATAGACCTTTGATGCTGGAGGAATGTTCCACAGGCGCAGGCATCAGATGCCCCTCCGCTCACCTGCAAGGAGCACGAGGCGGGGCCCCCCCCTCGTTCAGCCGCGCCATACGGGCCTGTATCGAATGCTCGGCCACTCACCCACGAAGAGCACGAGGCAGGGCCCCTCGTGGAGCTGCACGGCGTTGGACTCGCTGAGCTCCAGCACGGGCCGCGGGTGCCACGGAAAGAGCCGGCACTCCGGGTCGTTCAGCACCTCCACGCGGCCCTGTCGCGTGATCACGTGACCCTCCGTGTCCAGCAGGATCAGAGTGGGAATACCTGGAGGAGAGGGAGGGAGGGAGGGATGGGCGGAGAGAGAGAGAGAGAGAGAGAGAGAGAGAGTGGAGAGACAGACGGGAAAGAGAGGAAACAGAAGAGGAGTGTTAAGAGCGTTTGACGCACAGCGTCGAGTCGGAGCTGGTATTTCTCCTCTCCCGCTGAGTTTGTTTGTTGTGCTGCCGAGGTGAAGGGGAGCGTCCAGGTCCTCGGAGGCTCTGACCGGCCCTCCCTCCGTCTCTGTCCTATATCTCCCGTCATCTCTCCCATTAGGACCTGGCTGACGTGTTAAAAGACACAGAGTGAGCAGTGTGTTTGTCGGGGAGAGAAGGATGCCTGTGTGTGTGTGTGTGTGTGTGTGTGTGTGTGTGTGTGTGTGTGTGTGTGTGTGTGTGTATGTATGTATGTATGTATGTATGCATGCATATATGTGTGTGTGTTTGGTGTTTGAGTGTGGGAGGGGGGCAGTATCGACTCGTCCTGTGTGCATTCCGCACATTCCAGGCAGGAGAGGAAGTGAGCCAGCACTCTCTAACTGTATCCACACTCCTCCCATCAGGCAGGGAGAGAGAGAGAGAGGCACAGGGGAAGAAGAGAAAGGGTCCTTCCACAGCCAACAGAACGGTAAACTTGATTACCAGCCCACATTCCTCCAGCTGTAACGCTATCTGTTCACTGTTCCCTGCCCAGCGCACAGGACTGGCTGCCATTGTGCCGTTTCTCTACATCAACACTTCAGCTTCAGCCAGACAACCGTCAAGTATTTGAGTCTCTCTCCGAGCGCCATGTCCAGCCACCTTCATAAAGAGGGAGCGTACCTTGTATTCCATAGAGCCTGTTGAGTCGTGATCGGCGGGCCTCGTCTGAGTACGGCACCGCCAACCAAGGCATCTCATCGAAGTACTGTTGGAAAGACTCCTCTGATCTGTGGTTAGACAAACAAATTGAATTATGTCCCGTCGTATATTAATAGCTGGGAACAGGCCGTGTGTGTGTGTGTGTGCGCGCGGGTATGCATGTTGTGCCGTATGCTGTAAGTCTCACCTGTCAGCACTGACAAACACAATCTCAAACTTCTGACCCGACTCCTTCACAGTACGATATGACTCCACCAGTACCCGAGTCAGACTGCGGCATGGAGGGCACTGCAAGCATCAGACACACACACACACACACAGAAAACAGAAAGAGAGAGGGGAGAAAGGGAGAGAGTACATGACATAAGCTCTGGGAATGGCTTAAATTCTGAGAATGGCCCAATTTCAACAATGTGAATAATTACAATGACAATTCCTGTGTTGTTGAGGACAGCGCTGCCCTTAGGTGTGTTTCCTGACTCTTGCTCTGCCACGTCACCCAACCCTCTCAACAGAAACCAGCAAAACAATTTCCCCTTGTAACCCATACATCCCTGCTCAAAAGGGACAACCTTAATATTCGGGAAAGAGGTCTTAAAACACTAACCCTGCCTTAGCTGGGAGGCACTTACTGTTGCTCAGTTGTGCGTTCGTTGAGAGCAATCTCCAGCCAGGCGGTCAGAATGACTTCATAGTCTCTCTCTCTCTCTCTCTCTCTCTTTCTCTCTTTCTCTCTCTCTCTCTCCCTCTCTCTCTCAGGCAGTAGCCCGGCGCTGGTAATGAGGCTGGCAGGAAGATGGCATCAGAGTGCCAGCAGTGGAGGAAAACCACCAGTCCAATCAAGCTCCACGTAAAGTTCCCCCACACCCACCCTCCCTCCCTCCCTCCCTCCCTCCCTCACACACACAAACTCTCTTTCCATTCGGAATTTCCTCCCTCGCTTCCTCTGTCAAAACATGGCGTCGGAAACGTTCACATCCACGGCGGGGTAATGGAACGGGCTCTGTCTCACCATGTCATTCCTGGCCTCTCCCTGGCTGGGAGAGGGAAACGGCTCGCTGGAGACCGAACACCAGGACTAGGTGCTGCTGGCACACGTCACGCTTTTTTTTATTTACGGCGGGCACGCTTATGCTGGTAAACAGGGGGAAATGTGGCGATGAAATACCACACATTAACTTATATGATGGCTTTTTGTGGCTTGTCCTTCCGATTTCTACGCCTTCGGAAGCCGAGCTGGTGTGCGTGCGTCATCGAGGGGCTGAAGCGCTGGCAGCTGGTGTGCTGGGCCGGGCCGGACTGGGCTGGACTGGACTAGGCTGGACTAGGCTGGACTAGGCTGCTAGGCTGGACTAGTGGCTACAGCAGCAGCTGGGATCTGCCAAGGATCAGCTTATCAGTGAGACCCGGCCCTCTCGCGACCTCCACACGCACGGGTCGGAGCGCTGCCCAAGAGAATGAACCAGCGCAGAGAGGAACGTCTGACTGCTGCTAATCTACACACCGAGACAGCAGAGAGCCCCGCTCTGCCTTCCACCCTTCCTTATCCTAGCCCTGTCCTCCCCCAGGGGTCCTTCCCAGTCCCGTCCCCCGGCTGGCGGCCCGGCCCCGCCTCCTCCCGCTGTACCCAGATGCCCTGCCCCTCGCTCCCGCTGACTCTGTTTAGATAAGAGCTACTGCCCACGCCGCCGGACAGCTGGAGGCCTCACCCAGTGCGCTGAGAAGTACACTCCCACGTAGTGGCCCTCCAGGGAGCTGCTGTCTGTCGTCTGCCTGTTGTTCCGGAGCAGAGGGCCGGCCACCACCTCCGCAAAGGGCTTGGGCCCCCAGGGGAACTCCAGGCCTGGGAGAGAGGGAGGGAGAGGGTGAAGGTGAGCGAGGGTTAGGGTGGGGGGGGGGGTCGAGAGAGAAAGGAAAGAGAGAGCCAAGGGTCTGGTTACTGAACTGAGAGCTTTTCTGTGCGGCAAGCCCCCATTCAGAGCCAGAGCACTCACACTCACACTCGCACCTCCCCCCCCCCCCCCCCCAACCCCCGGCGCGGCCATTAGATATTAAACACATGCATATGTGGCCAGCGTTTGTCATACTTTCATCTGAACCCAGAGAGCATGGCTCTCACTCAGGCTCCTTTGTACTCCCGTGCATTTGGAAATGAGACCGCCACACAACAGATGCAAAATGGTTGCAAGTCATGTTTTTCCATTTCCCAAACAGCATATACTAGACGGCTGCCAGCTTCTCTCTCTCTCTCTCTCTCTCTCTCTCTCTCTCTCTCTCTCTCTCTCTCTCTCCCCCTCTCTCTCTGTCCCTCTCTCTCTCACTCTCTCTCTCTCTTTTCACGACGTCTCAATTGTTGGTGCCGAGAGCTCGACATGCATTCGGGATGACCGGATCATAAAAGCTGCGCTGTGGGCCAGCCTGTAAAGACCCCTTTATGTGGGCCCGTCTCTGTAGGGCTTCATTAGGCAGGAGTGACACGTCCGCACCAGCCTCTTAGTACTGTTGTCCGGATTGTAAAAGTGCACTCCGTCCTCCATCCTCCTGCTGCAGACAAGTCCACAGCCACCACTCAAGACAGGCTTTTCATTAGACTGAAAGAGCCAGAGATGGTCCTGAATCCTCAACCACCCCACCCCCAACCTCAAATAACTACCCGCCCGTGTCCTCCTTTCTCCACACACACACGCACACACACACACTTCTCTGCTACTGCTACCGTGCTACACTCTCTTTCCAAATGAAAGGAAGGAAAAGAGGAATCTCTCTTCTTTTACCCACGTCTTGTTCGGAGACACGCTTAATGAATCACGGAAATGATACTGTAGAGTCACAGTGAGATCAGGCCGGCCTGGCGTTCATTAGCGAGACAACAGGATCCGCTGTTCTGCAGTGCTCATGTGAAATCCATTCCTTGCGCCTTGAGTTCCGCTGCCACAACGCTGCCCCTTCCTCCTCACATGACTAATGGGCCTCTCAGGTTAGGCAACAAGGTTCTCAAGAGCAGGATGTCACAATATTGAGATTCCTTTCGGTCACAGATGACATCTCTTCTGCCTGCGTGAAATGCAAGTCTGCTCATGCTAACTGTCCGTCTGCCACTTTAAAGCACATAAATGTAATTGTACTGTAGGTCTGCAGATGTGGGAGTGAGATGGGGCAATCTATACTATTCTAATATTCATGCAAGACCAGAGGTAGTGTCGACACAGCACGCAGGAATCTCGAATTGGAAAATATGGTGTGCTCTACAAAACATTGAATAATGTTGCATGAAGGGGAATTCTGACTAGGTATTTGGCTTGCACAGATGGGCTGTGTGTGTGTCAGTCTGTTTGTGTGTGTGGGCGGTAGGGATGAAACGGTTACCGGTTTCACAGTAAACCATGTGAAAATTCCTGATGATTAGTATTACCATTTCAAAATAAATTATCATTAAAACCATGTTCGATTACCGTGCTTTGAATAACCACAGTAAATAGGCTACCATAGACATACAGTCCGACATCATTCCCAGTTTCGACTTCAGAGGAAATGATACGCTTACGCACCCACATCCAAAAATGCCAAATACCTCACTGCAGCCCTTCCATATTACATAGCAAAGGACATGATGCCCTTTCAACCGTTGAGAGGCCTGGCTTTCCCTATGTTATTTGTGTTTTTAAAAAATAAAAATTGTTGAAAGGATTCCAGACCGTCCATCCGTACTTATTGAACATTGTCAGCATATTTAAAAAAAACAAAAAACACTGTGATAACATTTTCAGCATATTTAAAAAAAAAAAAAACACTGTGATAATACCGATAACCGCGGGAATTTTGGTCACTATAATCGTGGTGTGAAATTTTCATACAGTTACATCCCTAGCGCGCGGGTCTGTGTCCCCCCCCCAAACCATATGTCTGTGTTCTTTCAGAGCTGAGGCCGAGTGTTACGGCTCACCTTTCGGGTCATCGCGGACGACCAGCAGGCCGTTCCGACACACCACCGTCCCCGTCGCCGCGTCCACGAACACCAGCGAGGGAATGCTGGTCACCTTGTACTTGTTCCACAGCTTCATCTGAACGACAGGAGGAGAGGAGAGAAAAAAAGAGAGGGACACTTAATATATCAACAGTAGCCTACCAGGAGGGGAGACGTCAACAATGGGAAAACATCTTACTTTTCATATTTGCACTCAAGTTCATATTGATGGGCTCCAACTCTTGATTGTG
Source organism: Borostomias antarcticus (assembly GCF_949987555.1). Classification (NCBI taxonomy): domain Eukaryota; kingdom Metazoa; phylum Chordata; class Actinopteri; order Stomiiformes; family Stomiidae; genus Borostomias; species Borostomias antarcticus. The sequence goes on along the minus strand of NC_140234.1, from coordinate 55,345,489 downwards.
ATCGTACGAAAATATACATTTCTACAATAAACAAAAGGAAAGTTTTGCCAAACTGTGTTTACAAGACTAGAGCGTCCTCTGAAGTATATAAAGGGACGTGGATATGCGGCAGCCAGATTGAATAAAACAGCATTCAGCCTGCAGCCAATTAGATGCAGGGTGTACAGTAGCTGCGGGGCTGTTCTAACGTTAAAGAGGCTGGATTTGGAGGAAATTTGAGGGGAGTGTTTTTCCCGTGCCGTGTCATAAAAACAAGCGCAGGAGGAGGCGGAGCTGAGAAACGCACATTGTTCACGAAGCCACACTGCCGTCTCTGCCGTCTGGGGCCTGCTATGTGGGCAGCGCTTCATTCATCCTTCTCCAGTGAGGACAACACCGTAGGCTACATTATTCAGGCTAGAACATGTGATGCATACTTCCATCTGTATTTAAGAAGGACCGCAACTCTAAATCTAGCAACAGTTGCTTAATACGAATAATAAAAAATAAAAAAATCTGGCAGGGATTTCGTAGAGAAGACGTTTGGTGTGGTCGCCGTCAAGTGAAAAAGCAGATCAAGCTCTTTTCATACTGTAGATTTAAGCCTCCCTCTCCTTTTATTCTTTGAGAGCTTCTCAGGAGCAAACGGTCTTCTGAGTGCTCCCGGTTTGCCAGGCCACATTTTTGAAGTCAATGACTCACCCACAGCTTGCCAAGTCAGACACATGGGTAAGTATGGTGTCATAATTTAATCTGTGCGGTCACTACAGTATTGTGAGGAGCCAGAGAGAACTGGAAATGGTAGAGCTCAGAGGAGTAAAGCCTCTACTGGCTTCAGCTACAGTTCTTCTCTAGGCCGATGGAAACCTTTTGTTTCTCTTCTAATGAAAACAACGACTGCAGGAGGCAAGTCAAAGCTAACGTTCTGATGTGCAGAGGGGATCGGAAGGACTGACGACTGCTCCACTCTAAGAGAACCGAGTTCTCACAAGGTCCGTGGTTCCCTCTCGAGAAGGGAGTGTGCGGTGACCCGTCTACGGCGTGAGCCTGAGGGGTCAGACTTGCGTTCGAGAGCAGGCGTCGGTCGGTCTGGTCAGCCCGTCTGTCCCGGGGATTTGAGGGACCGGAGCCTCTGGGGTTTGGCAGTCTGGACGTCCCTCCAAAGCAACCCTTGATGACGGCCATAGTCAATAGCTCCACCACGCGCCGTCTGCTCTCCGTGTCCTCTGGAAACTTAACCTCCCCTCTCGCCAGATCCGTGAAAGTCGGGGGCTTAAACTGTGACTGTATGTAACCGACGTAAGCTGCGCCACATCTGTGAATCTCACTCAGCGCTGTATACACAGCCTTCCTCGATGGCCCGGTGTCATCTAACACCTTCTGCTGGGCTGGTGCTGGGCTGAGAGGGACTGTTGGCTTAGGCAGCGAAGGAGAATGGGGACATGAGAAGGTAATGACAGGTAGAGAATGATAGGCCGCATTGGATCCACAGTCCCTGGGAAATGTCAAGAAACAGCTCCTATGTCAGCAGCCCTCGCGGGGCCAAGACAGGGTGGGGGGGGCGGGGGTGTAATATGCTAATGGTGAAAACAGACAGATGTTTAAGAACAGGCTAGACTGTAATAACATGCTGTGTCAACTGAGAAACTAATGTCTGCCCTTTTAATAGAGTAATTCTGTATAAACAAAAGGCGAGACTTTGAATCGCTGCGCTTTATCAAAGCCCTGTCATCAGCCATTTTTCCATAAATGTCTGCTCATTTTGCCTGAGTTCAGATCGCAGCATTCGCAGCTTTGATGTCAAGTAATATATGGAAAACTGCTCTAATACAAAGATCATTCTTTCCTAAAGTCCCCAAGGGTCAATAAGATGCTTCGCTTGACAAAATGTCTACTTACAAATCCTTAGTGTATTTCTGAACTTTACGATAAGACGGAGGACTGTTGGGAAACATTCATGGTTCACAAAATACACACAATACTGTCCCCTCTGGCCAGTAAACCTGACATCTTAGAGAATGTATGCACTGGGTACATGTTAATGCACAGTGTGTGTATTGTGAGTGTGAAGTGAGTCTTTATATGAGTTTGTGCCAGGTCTGTGCCTCCGTCTACCCCACCCTGGGTATCCTGGGGCAGAGAGAGGGGGGGGGGGGGGGGGGGCAGAGAGAGAGAGAGCTTCTTAAAGGGAGAGAGCTGCTGAAAGAGAGGGAGGGAGAGAGAGATAGAGAGAAATGGAGAGAGAGATGGAGAGAAGGAGGGAGAGAGAGATGGAGAGAGAGATGGAGAGAGAGATGGAGAGAGAGATGGAGAGAGATGGAGAGATATAGTAGATGTGGCAAACGCAGAGGCCTCGGGAGCCAATTCATCCTGATTTACCTCTAGCTAATTGACTCTGTTTCTGACCCATGTCTGCCTGGCGGAGCTCCACAGGACACTAAATTACTCTGGGCTTAGATCTGACCAGCGTGGGTGACAGCCATCAGGGCTGTTATCGTGATTCCAGGGCATATGAGGGGCCTGATGATTACAGCAATTACATCACCTACATACATTTAACAGGAATCAAGAATACATTTCACCACCCTGGAAGGAGATGATTCATACATTTGGAGGTGGACCAGCCATTCATTTAGCCTTATGTCACCGGCAAAACCAGACTCCATGCTGGGTTTTCACTGTGGTTCCGCTGGCTGGCTGAACTCGGTTGACAAACCTTGCTTTTTCTCCACAGGGTCAGAGGAGTCTTAACCGTCTCGTGAGCACATGTTTTCCGGGGGCTTATGATGTTTTTCCGGTGGAATGTAAAAATGTTCCCGGATAACAGCAGCATTTTGTTTCGTTTCTCCAGGGGTTCTGCGTCTACAGAGACGAGACGGAGACAGTGTTCAGTTATTTTCCTCCTTTTGTCTCCCCTCCGCAGCCTGGCAGACAGCCGACAGCTGAGGCCGCACGTTAAAAGAGGGTTGTGTATCGTACGCCGAGACGGTAAACAGAGATGGAGACACAGTATGCCAGAAACACACATGAATCATCCTGTCCAAACTATTCTAGGTCCAGAGGCTCATCTTCAGTGGTGGTTCACATGTTCTTAAACAGTCTGCGGTTTGGCCATTTCATCCGGCTCCCCAGGGACTGATTTAAGTATAGGATATCCACTGTGCTGTCTGTTTCAAACATCTTAAGAAAACGGAAAAGGAATATTTTACCAATAATGTATCTAATATATCTAGGAGCTTAACAAGAACAGATATGTCACTCAATAAACAGGGGGGGGGGGGGGGGGGGGGGGGTGGGATGCTGCTGTGTTTGTGACACTAGCTGGAGACAGACTGAGGATGATCACCAGCTTCTACGCCCACTTGGCGCAAACCTTTCCTTTCCTCAACACAACATTTCTCTGAGTGCATCTCTTATTAACCACAAAAAGCAACGCAGTGGGGGGGGGGTGCTGTACGGTAACACACTGGCTATTATGCCAATCACCCCCGCAGAGACCCCGCCAACCGCTCAGGCACCCGCTGGGGGAGACAGAAATCTATACTAACAATCCATTTAGTCTCTCAAACACGCAGCCATTAGTGGAGCACCGCTGCACGCTGCTCCTCATGCTAATGAGAGAACGCACGGTTGTGGCTCTACCCTTGGAGGCAGGGGGGGGGGGGGGGGGAGGGGCCCGCAGAGGGGCTGGTGGAGCCAGGGGAGAGCGGGCCTCACATAATGCTGCCATCTGTATGCATCTCACATAGGAGTCACTTAATGTGGGGGGGTGAAAAGGTTATCATCTTGGTGATCATGCTAAGTGTGCAGAGCAATCCACACATGGGCTATAATATTGCACTGTTTTACTAGCTGCATGCTGTACATGCATACATACAGTCATTCTATGGTTGGGAAGGAGGCGAAGGGCGTTGTCTACGAATCCATGTTTGGTGTCATGGAAGGTCATCGTTATCATGCTCTGGTGCAACGCACTGTTGCACCATTCTGCACTTTGAAAGGGGTAGGTCGACAAGCCCTTACTCCCCGCGGTGCTTCCCAAACCCTGTTTTATTTTCTTATTTTACTTTTCTTAATACCAACTACTAATAAACTATGTTTTTATTTATTCTGTAAAGCACTGTGTGCTACATTTGCTTGTATGAACATGTGCTATATAAATAAAATTGACTTGACTAGAACACACATCTGCTTCATTTTTGTCCCGCTCCTCCTACAGCAATTTACCCCCCCCCCCTCCTATACCCTGGCCTCCTATGGACTCTTTCCAAACCTCAACCCAAATACTAACCCCAGACGCAGATCAAAACCAACATCTCGGCCCCCCGTCTACCCACAGGACGAACCCCTGACCCAGC